>NC_045625.1:34224402-34529402 GCF_009829155.1 Mustela erminea
TAAAAACTCACCATTTAAGTGAGCTATAGATATAGATAATGACAGTGAGAAAAAAAAGGATCCAAAAGAAAAGGGCAAGTGAAAAATACAGATTTTGTAGGGAGACAGCTGCTTGTAGCCAGCTTGTTTGTAGAAAGAAAAGAATTCAGAAACATTGATGAGAAGTTTCTGCACCATGCGCAATGTACCTACTTTTGCATTTAACTGAGGCACACTCACTCAGTAATGCTCTTTGTCGTTCAAAAATACACAGCAAAGGGGATGTCTAGGTGGCTCAGTCTGTTAAGCATCTACCTTAAGCTCAGGTCATGACCCCAGGGTCTTGGGATCAAGTCCCACATCAGACTCCATGCTCAGTGGGAGCTCCTGCTTCTCTCTCTGCCTGCTGCTACCTTGTGCTCACTCACTCTCTCTCTCCCTCAGACAAATAAAGTCTTAAACAAAAATATATAGCAAAGAGGGCACCTGGGTGGCTCAGTGGGTTAAGCCTCTGCCTTTGGCTCAGGTCATGGTCTCAGGCTCCTGGGATCGAGCCCCACATTGGGCTCTCTGCTCAGCAGGTACCCTGCTTCCCCCTCTCCCTCTGCCTGCCTCTCTGCCTACTTGTAATCTCTCTCCCTGTCAAATAAATAAATAAATAAATAAATCTTTAAAAAAAAAAAAAAAAAACAAACAGCAAAGAATATGTGATCAGATAAATCTGGTCTCAGACTGTAGAGTTAGATTTTGAAATAAACAAAACAAAATATCTTGATCACTGGTGAAAAACTAAAGTATTCCATGCCACTCTCAAAGTTTCTATCTTCCCTCAGTTAACTCAAACTTACTTAATTCCTTTTTAACCACAAGGTTTAAATAATAACAACAATCTCAGTGTCCTTACTAGCCTTTCTCTCTTGACTTCTTTTAATAGCTAGACAGCTACTACCTGATGGCTGAGAAAGTGACTAACAGGAGGGAGAAAGTTGGAGGGACAGAGCCCTATAATTTGGGGAATCTGGGGCGCCTGGTGGCTCAGTCATTAAGTGTCTGTCTTCAGCTCAGATCAAGATCCCAGGGTCCTGCATCAGGCTCGCTGCCCAGCAGGAAGCCTTCTCCCTTTTCCACTCCCTCGACTTGTATTCCCTTTCTTGCAGTCTCTGTCAAATAAATAAATAAAATCTTAAAAAAAAAAAAACAATTTGGGGACTCTACCCAGCTACTTTAGTAGTGAACATATAATGCATGTACATAAGTGAAGACAGGTCTTATTTCCTGCTCTCTAGCATCTTAACTCTCTCTTTTTATAGCTTCTGGCACACTCAGATTTCTCCCTGTTTCTTAAAAAACCCCAAACATCCTCTGGACAATTAAAACTCCAGATGATTTCACTATCCTTGGTATTAGTGCTGACATTCTGAGATAACTGTGAATGAGTTCTCATACCTTTTATACCACATTGCTTTCCTAAGCCCACTAGCAAGTTCCAGAAGTTTTTTTTTTCTTCTGTTTTTTAAATTTAATTTTATTTTTTTCAGTGTTTCAAGATTCATTGTTTATGCACCACACCCAGTGTTCCATGCAATACATGCCCTCCTTAATACGAACCATCAGGCTCACCTAACACCCCAAGTACCAGAAGTTTTAAACTAGATTCAGAAGAGATAAAAGTAAAGTAATTTTATTTTATTTTATTTTTATTTATTATTTTTTTAAGATTTTATTTATTTGTTTGACAGAGAGAGATCACAAGCAGGCAGAGAGAGAGAGAAGGAAGCAGGCTCCCGGCTGAGCAGAGAGCCCGATGCGGGGCTCGATCCCAAGACCCTGGGATCATGACCTGAGCCGAAGGCAGCGGCTTAACCCACTGAGCCACCCAGGCGCCCTAAAAGTAAAGTAATTTTAAAATGGGAGTTTAGAACTTTATTTATAAACCAATTATACAAAGTCCATCAGAAATAACAAATATGTAGTAGAACAAATTGTTTAAAACTACTAAAAGTGATCCTGATTCATCTTAACCAACTATATTAAACTCCTTTTATTTATAAATATTCCCTGATTTCCAGTTCTACTTCTCTAATTCTCATGGGATTCTCCTGGGGAAATTTCCTTTTCATCTTCTCCCAAGAATCTTACAGTATCCAGGATATGTCGGGCATACATGTAATCACCTTTAGGTCCAAAGTTGTGTTGATACTATAGTAACTTTAGTCAAAAAACATTTTTTAAAAAGGATAACATCAAATATTATAAAAGTAATATATATTTATTATAAAGACAGAAAATACAGATAAACAAAAAATAAAAATCACCTATACTACTACCACTAAGGTAGCAGTTGCAAACATTTCAGAATAATTTATTCTAAACTTCTTTTTATATACAAACAATAAGCAACTGAAAAACAAAATTTAAAAAACGATACCATTTGCCACACTTCCAAGAAAAATGAAGTAGTTAGGTATAAATCTAAATATGCAGGAAATGTATGCACTAATAACTACAAAACTCTGATAACAGAAACTAAAGATCCGAATAAATGCAGACATGTACTATGTTCATGGATTGAAGACTCAAAATATAAGTCAGTTCTCTCCATAATGATCAACAGACTGAACATAATACCAATCGAAGTCCCAGCAAGATTTTTTTTTGTAGATACATATGACTTACTCTAAAGCTTACATGGAAAAGGAAAGGAACTAGAATAGCTAAGGTATTTTACAAAATGAAAACAAAGTTTAAGAAATCACACTATCTGATTTTAACACTTACTATAAACCCATAATATTACAAGACAGTGTGATATTGGTGAGGGGAATAGACACTTAAACCAATGGAAGAGAAGAGACTCCAGAAATGAATCCACAGATGTGGCCATTTAAAAGAGATAAAAGCAACTCAATGGAGAAAGGATAGTCTTTTCAACAAATGGTGATGAACAACTGATCATCCATGTGTAAAAAAAAAAAAAATGAACCAACCTCACACTTTATTATATAAAGATGAACTCCAAATGGATCACAGGTCTGAATATGAAACATAAAACAACAAACGTTTTGAGATAATACACAAGGATAAAAATCCTTGTTAACCGCAGTTGGATAAAGAGTTCTCAGAAAGTGCATCAAAAGCACAATCCATAAAAGAAAAAACATTGATAAACTGGATTTCACCAAATTTAAAAACTTCTGCTCTGCTAAAGATTCTCAAGAGAATAAAAAGATAATCTACAGATTGGGAGAAAATGTATGGAAATCACATCTAAAAAACTCTCTTATATCCAAAATCCAGAAAAAAACTCTCAAAACACAACAATCAGAAAATAAACACAGTAACTAAAAACTAGGAAAGGATCTGGACACTTCAACAAGAAGGATGTAAGGATAGCAAATAAGCACATGAAAGGATATTCAACATTTTTAGCCATTAGGAAAATGCAAACGAAAACAAGACAGATACTATACAACTATTAGAATGGCTAAAATAAAAAATACTGACAATATCAAATGCTGATGAGGAGACAGAGCAACTGGACTTCTCACTTTGCTAGTAGGAACGCAAAATCGTTCAGTCACTCTGGAAAACAATACAGCAGTTTCTTATAAAGTTAAACATATATAGATAGGACCAGCAATCTCCACCTGGAAATTTGCCCCAAATGAAAACTATGTTCATGCAAAAGACTATAAAAAAATATTCATAGCAGCCTTATTTGCTATAGTCAGAAACTATAAACAACCCAAATGTTCCTCAATGGATAAATGGATAAACAAACTGTAATACATTCATAAAATGGAACAGTACAAAAAAATAAACTACTGACACATGAACAACTCAGATGAATCTCCAAGATACCATGTAAGTGAAAGAAGCTAGTCTTAAAACTTTACAATGGTGTGACTCCATTTACATGACACTCTTTTAAAAACAAAACTATAGTAATGGAGAACAAATTAATGGCCAGAAGTTATGGATAAGGGGAGGGTGTGACTATACAGAGATAGCATGAGGGAGTTTTCTGGCGGTGATGAAACTGTTCGGTACCCTGACTGTGGTGGAGTTTACATGAATTCATACATATTCATATAACTGAACACCAAAAGAAAAAAAAATTCAATTTTATTATTAAAAAAAGAAGAATGGGATGCCTGGCTGGCTCAGTCAGTAGAGCACATGACTCCTGATCTCGGGGTTATAAATTTGAGCCCCATGTTGGGTGTAAAAATACAATCTTAATAAAGAAGAATGAATATAAACTAGATTGATTACTGATGATACTATTCCTAAGATGTTTTAAGCAGTAATAGAATATTGTATATTAAATATCAAGTTAAAGAGTTATAAAATGAATATATACTCACCATAAATATATAAAGAATAGTGGGGCACCTGGGTGGTACAGTTGGTTGAGTGTCCAACTCTCGGTTTTGGCTCAGGCTGTGATCTCAGGGTCAAGAGACTAAGCTCCTGAGCCCATTCAGCTCAGGGTAGAATCTTCTTGGGACTCTCTCTCCCTCTGCCCCTCTCCACTATGCTCTCTGTCATTCTTTCTCTAAAATAAATACATAAAAATCCTAAAAAGAATAGAAAATTAAAAAAAAAAACTCTTCTATGATTCTTTTTTTAAAGATTTTTTTGTTTATTTGAGAGAGAGAGAGGTTCCCCGCTGAGCAGGGAGCCCAATGTGGGGCTGATCCCAGGATCCTGGAATCATGACCTGAGCTGAAGGCAGATGCTTAACCATCTGAGCCACCCAGGTGCACCACTCTTCCATAATTCTTGACATAACTACAGCAAACATTTTGGAATATTTCATTCCAAATTTTTTTCCATGCACATCTATATACATATATAAATATGTATATTTGTATGGAAACAGGATTATGGTTCATATACTGTTTTATAATTTATGAATTTCACTTAATGTATTGATAACTTTGATTTCAATATTCATTTTTATATTTTATATTTTAAATTAAAAAAATTATTTATTTTAGAGAGAGAGGGAAGGGCAGAAGGAGAAGAGTTTCAAGCAGACTCTGTGCCAAGTGCGGAGCTGGATGTGGGGCCTGACCTAATGACCCTAAGATCATGACCTGGGCCAGAACCAAGAGTCCGATGGTTAACCAACTGCATCACCCAGGCACCTGTTACATCATTTGTTAAATAGCTGAAGAGTATTCCATTATATGGGATGTACTGTAAGTTACTTAAACGAGCTAGAATGTTAAATTTTTGGGTTGCTTCTAACTTTACTATTATAAACAATTCTGAGATAAACATTCTTGTAGATGTATCTTTGCAAACATCCATCACTGAATTCCAGGAAGGTTATCCAAATGTACTTCTGTACCCAGCACAACTTCTCTAATATCATTACTATTATGAAGACAGTTTTCTTTCTTCCTATTAATTTGTAAGAGATTTTTCTATATTACAGATATCCTATTATGCATTTTATAAAAATCTTTTCTAAGTTGTGATCTGTCATTTAAATTTTATTAATGGTCTTTTTGGATGGACATTTTTAAAAAGTTAAATCTAGTCTCCCTTTTCCTTTATGATTTCTGACACCGCTGTCTTTGTTTTCTAATAAAAGTATTTAAACCATTTATTCATTGTGATAAATGATATGTCTGGTTCTATTTTTATCCTCACACCTGTATTTTTATGCATTCTTGCTGTTTCCATTTTATCCTATTACTTGTTTCTTTTGCCTCATTTTTAACTAATAATCTAAAATTCATATGGCTTATTTTTCTTCTTAATATTAAAACAAACTTCATTTTATTGCAATTATCCATGATTCACCTTGTAGCTTTTTATATTTTTTAAGGAATTTTTTCTAAAATTAGTAAGTTTGAAAACAGATCAATAGGAACTATTCATATATGCACTTTACGCCTTCCTGGTTTCAGTGTTCCTTGCTGCTAATTTTATTCTGACTTTTCTAATAAACTCACAAATGAACAACAGCTTGGCTATGTCATCTTTTTTCTCAGGATGTTCTACCCTCTAGGGATTTCTCTACTGCCTTCTGGCATTTAGTATTGCACAGGAGAAGTTTGATGCAAGCTTGATGTTGTGTGTGTACATGTGTGTGTGCGTGTATCCGTGTGTAATGTGGTTTCTTCCCCCCACGTCTGGATGTCTGTGTGATTTTCATTTGCTTGACATACTCATACATTTCACTAGCGTATGTCTAGATGTGGGGCTTTTTTCTCTCTCATACTGGGTGCGTGTTCTTTCTTATTTATTTATTTATTTACTTGAGAGAGAGAGAGAGAGAGAGAGAGATCACAAGTAGGCAGAGAGGCAGACAGAGAAGGGGAAGCAGGCTCCCCATGGAGCAGAGAGCCCAATGAGGGGCTTGATTTCAGGACCCTGAGACCATGACCTGAGCTGAAGGCAGAGGCTTAACCCACTGAGCCTCCCAGGCGCCCCGGGTGCGTGTTCTCTTAATTAGAATTTTTGTTCATTTTGCTTTGGATCCCTTCTCCTCTATTCACAACACGAAAAATGAATTGGGATTTTCTCAATTTTCCTATTTCTTATAATGAGTTTATATCATTTGGGGTCACCTCTGATTCCTTTTTAAATCTATCAGTTCTTCGTAGATGCCTTCTATCAGCTCATCCCCCACCAAAAAAAAAAAAAAAAGAGAGAGAGAGACTTATGTCGATCTGGCTAGTTTTGGGAACGGAGGTGGTATCTGCCAGACAGTATAGATCTCTGACAAACTCACTCATGGAAAAATTTAGTTTTCTCAGACGTCTGGTTTATGAGGAACAGGGAAGGAGTTTTAATTATAAAGATGTACAAAGTACAGATGGTTTACCCCACTAAAAACTGTTATCTCCTCATTAAAAGACCATTCCTCTTGTTCCAGATTTTTATAAATGTATCGAGGTAAAGGTTATGTATAAGCATCCCTTCACCAGGTGAAGTACTGGCAGGTGCTGGGGTTGGTGAGGTGGGTAAGAAAGAAGGCTTTAGAAGTGAGATACTATTGGGTGCCTGGGTGGCTCAGTGGGTTAAGCCACTGCCTTCAGCTCAGGTCATGATCTCAGGGTCCTGGGATCGAGTCCCGCATCAGGCTCTCTGCTCAGCAGGGAGCCTGCTTCCCTATCTCTCTCTCTCTCTCTGACTGCCTCTCCGTCTACTTGTGATAATCTACTTGTGATTTCTCTGTGTCAAATTAATTAATAAAATATTAAAAAAAAAAAAAAAAAAAAAGAAGTGAGATACTATAGTTTATTTCATTATTGATTCCTATATAAAAGATCACTGGCTAAAGAAAAAATAATAAAAGTTTAGAAAAATGCTTCTGGAGATAATTTAAAAGTTGCATCTAGTGTTCTTACACGTGTGACATTCCACTAATACAGTGATCAGTGTTCTCAAGATATATAATTTCCCTTTAGTATCTATGACTACAGATAACTATTTTAACATTATATAACTAAAAGTTCAATTAGCTCATAATATTTTATTACAGAACTTTCTCAAGTTCTTGAAATTCTTAAATAGCATATTATTATTATTATTATTTTGATCAAGGCAAAAGTCATTAGAAGGCTGTACAAGGCCAGATCGCACTTGTTATTGAACTGACATCTTGCAAAAATCATAATCTATTTGTAAACAAAGAAAACAATACAATAAAAAGACAAAGGCAAAGTTAATCCTGTCTCCTAGCCCTTTTCCAATCCATTACCAGTCAGCTGAGGAAATCCAATGTTAGCAGCCTACTAGCTTGGTATGCATTCTTCCACCCCATTTATTTTTGTTCATAAAATATATATATATAAGCACAAATACAGATTATATACAGCTCATTTAAAAAAAAATTCTTTTTTTTTTTTTTTAAGTAATCTCTACACTCAACATGGGGCTCAAAATCACGACCCTACAATCAAGAGTCATGTGCTTCACCAATTGGGCCAGCCAGGCACCCCTCATTTTGTTTTTTACTGAAATAAAATCATTCTACAGATACCTGTAAATTTTCAAGAGGAAATATATGTATGTAGCTCTTAAACAGAATATCTAAGTAATTTAATAGTATAAACTGAAGAACAGTGTTATCTTTAAGATGAGTAAACTGGCAGAGATGTCCATAATTAAGTCTTTGAATATTTTCACAGGTTGAAAATCATTCTCAGTTGCTGTATTTTCCTTCACTAGGGACAGTTTGAGGAGGGTTATTAGAACTCAGTCAGAAAACTGTGTGAGGGAACCTAAGTGACTGAGTTGGTTAAGTGTCTGGTTTTGACTCAGGTTGTGATCCTGGTATTGAGTCCTGTGTCAGGCTCCACGAACAGAGGAGATCGTCTGCCTCTCCCTCTCCTCCCCACCCACCCCCAGCCCATGCGTGCTCTCTCTCTCCCACAAAAATAAAACCTTAAAAAAAAAAAAAAAAAGAAAGAGAAAGTATGAGATTTATAAAATCCAGGGAGTTGACCTTAGTCTGTAATGCTTAGTAAATAAAATTTTTAGCATTCCAGGTGCTAATGAGAACCTGATTTCCTTGATTTCACACCCCAAATTCATAGCTTAGATAACTATGTCCCAGAATTTGCCCTTATTATTGGCTCTAATAGTAAAAATCAAGTCCAAGTCTATATGGGCTTTTATACTTGGACTGAAAATTAAAAAAGAAAAGAAAAGAAAAAGTGAGGTGTGTAATGAGTTTGAAATTTAACAAAATTCCCAGTGGTCTGCTGCTTTATTTCTCTAAGACTCAAGTATTCCCAATGCAACTGCTCTGAAAAGTTTATACCTAAGTCCCATAAAATTCTTAATGAAAAACTAAAGTTTATTTATTCCTTTTATTTATAGGGCTGTTAATTTTGATAGAGAGACTATAAGGGGACAATTCTTCCTCTCTTTCCGTGGAAGTTAGGGGTCTGGAGAAAGGGAACTGTCTCTATCCTCTACAAACTTATTCTTAAAACTTGTATAAATAAACTGTAAACGGGCTCTCAATCTGCTAGGTCTACTGGAAGTGACTAGTACTAGGTAAAGGAGCAGGTGTCACAGGGAGAGTTGCGGAGACTGGGGGAAATTGTCGGGTTAATCACAGATGACTAGAAAGGATACCATTTTGTACAATTTCAAAATAAGGACTGGTTTCTCCTTCAAATTGTAACCATGCTAAATTACATACCTTCAGTTAAAACTTCCTACCCTCTAAGGTTATTTCCATAAGCTTGTATATACACAACCATGTAAAGTTTCATATATTCATTTATTAGGTGGTTTGGGAACAGTTCCAGTGAATTATTAACTACTAATTCCAGGATTTACTCCTTGAACAATGAACACATATGAATTTTCACTAACATTATCATGAGTTTTGCCTATACTAATCAAGAGGATAAGAGACTTCCAAGCACAGAATCTACTTAACTTCCTTGGGGGTATTCCGGTCTCTCAGGTAAATAAGAATTTTATATACCTATTCAACAATTTTTTTTTTAAGCAAATGAGTCACCTAGTTATGACCCTTGCTCTAATATTATGTTTAAGCAACATGAAAATGAGGTTAAAAGTAAGAGAAATAAGTTATTCTAGCCCAAGTTATATTTTCTTTTCTTTACTCTCAAAAGTTGTAATGTTTAGTTGTCAGCAGAACTATATATTTTGTGAACATACATATCAGTCTATTAAAATGATATACTTGTCTTGCCTTCAATTAAGTTTGGCAGGAAAATTAGTTCATGATTATATGAATTGTAGAAGGTTATCAGAATTTTATATTTTTCCTTTCCTCGATTTGTCTTTCTAAGGCACTGAAAAATATAATAACAGTATACTCCATCACAAAGTGCCACATTAAAGAACAACCAAAATTAAACAGATACTAGTTTCCTATTTTACGTATATATTTCTTGAAGAAACATTTATGGACCACTAATGTCTGTGAAAGTCTACACAGTTTTATACAAAGTTCTCATTTTTTTTTTTTAAGATTTTATTTATTTATTTGACAGAGATCACAAGTAGGCAGAGAGGCAGGCAGAGAGAGAGAGGAGGAAGCAGGCTCCCTGCTGAGCAGAAAGCCCAATGCGGGGCTCGATCCCAGGACCCTAGGATCATGACCTGAGCCGAAGGCAGAGGCTTTAGGCTTTAACCCACTGAGCCACCCAGGCACCCCATGGAGTTCTCATTTTTATTTATTTATTTATTTATTAAAAAAAAAATTTTTTTTTTTTTAAACAGAGTTCTCATTTTTAAAAGAAACTTTTGAGTTGCTAAAATTTAGTATATTGCTAATATTTAAGAGAGCATGCTTTCACAGCTTCAAAGGTTTAAAGAAGTGAATCAAGTGAAATCTGTCCTATGAGTTATTTTCTCCACTGCATTTAAAAATCTGACTTGAAGGAGTAACTCAAGTGCTGAGCTTTCTCCTAGTGGATGGTATTTGATTCTTGTGCGCGATGGCTAAAGGAATTACTGCTAGCATGGATTGGGAAAGAGAACTAAGCAGGGAATTTGGGGAAAAAATTGCTGAAGAAAGAAAATTTAGGAGGTTTGGGTTTCAGTTATACCTTACACTGATGAACTCAGACATGCTTCCAAGAAAAAGGGTGACAATCTAAACCATCAGTAAAGACTGCTGAGGCCAAGACAGTCTCTTGTTTTTTGCATAAGCACAGTTCTCTGGTACCACAGATGTGGTTCCCTGGCTGAAAGTCAACATTGTATGCCACTCTGCTGATCCTCAGAGGTTGTTTTACAGCAGAAAACTTAAAGCATCATTTATTTTTATTCGGAAAATTTTTCCATCTCTTTCTATAAATACTGATATTCTAAATATAATATTTGCAGATTTAAGACAGAAACCTGAGAGACCTTCTGAGCAGGAATTAAACTGACAACTCCTAGAATATAAGTAGGTGAGTTTCCTCCACATACATTCATGAAATTGAGCATCACTTTACTTTGAGATGTTGGAGAAAGCTTAACCTTACAATGTCTAAGCTTTCTTCTTCTTTAAAAAAATTATTTGTTTACTTACTTATTTGAGAGAGAAAGGGAGGGAGAGAGCATGAGTGGGAGGGGCAGAGAGAAAGGAAGAGAGAATTTCAAGCAAACTCCGTGCTGCGCATGGAGCCAGACACAAGGCTCCATCTCACCTTGAGCTGAAACCATGAACGGGCTACGTAACCAACCGTGCCACCCAGGGGCCCCTTAGATTTCTTCTTTGTAAAACTGGAACATTAAACAGTATCTATCATATGGTAGTTGTAAGGATTATATAAAGGACACCATCACAGATAAATCTACAGGACACCTATTGTGTGCTGAGGATACAGCAGTGAACGAAGCACTACCCCTTCCCTAGTTAGAAATGCATTTAGCACAGTGCTTGAAACACTGTAAGAAGTCAACTATAGCTATTATCATTTTGAAAATGTCAGATATACCTTACAGAATGGGATTACATATGCAAGATGTGTTCACACACTTAAAAAATTTTCTGTATATTTAAGGGGTGCCTGGGTGGTTCACTTGGTTGTGCATCTGAATCCTGATTTTGGCTCAGGTCATGACCTCAGGGGTTGTGAGTGAGATGGAGCCAGTGCTCAGCTCCATGCTCAGCGGGAAATTTGCTTCTCTCTTTCTCCCTCCCATGTGCACTCTCTCCCTGAAATAAATAAATCTTAAAAAAATTTTTTTTTCTTTATATTTTAAAAAAATTGTTGCCAAGAGGAATCTGTGGCAGACTCAGAATTGGGATTCCTTCTACACTGCAGATTCACTTCCTTTGGAAGGTATCAATGATACAGGTAAACTTCAGCAGGCCTCAAGCTATCCTTCTGCCTTTTACATTGTAAAACTCTGGAATTTCAACCAAATTACTTTTATGCAGTAGTTAACGTATGCGGCATTTTCCAAGCAGAGTTCAGGAAAAGCCTTTCATTACACCAAAAATATGAATATGACTCATCAGTTTTTATTACAGATTCTCTTTGCACATATAACTGGTACTCTGGCATTACAGACATCAGTGGTAGCAGGATGTATAAAGTAAATGGAAGTTTCTTAATCTCTTTAACTGATAAGAAGATAGGGCATCTATAATTACTCTGGGCTTCAGAAATCCTTTGTGTGAATGAGCAGCAAGTTCCAGCAGGTGGGAAGATGGAAATGACAAAGAAGGGAAACAGTATTGTCAGAGGTATGGGCCTTAAATAAGCCGAAAGTACCCACATAACGAGGCAGAAGTAATGACTTAGAAGCAACCACAATGAGTGAGAAAGAGTTTAATCCTAATCAACCTAATTCAGGAATGTGGGTCAAGAAAGAATGAGGAGCAAGCATTTGAGAGGGTTGCAGGGGAAACACTATTTTCTGTGGAGAGCCAGGTTTCAAGACAAACTTAAAGCATGTATGGGACTAAATGAATAGTTTCAGCAACCTGAGGCCAGAATGACTCTGCTTCTAAGTGAATCCTCATGAGGCGCTTCTGGGATGGCAGAAGGACTACAAGCTTCTTCAGATGGAGTCAGTGAAGTCCAGGTTTGATTGGGCTCCAAGGGAATCTTATACAATGTGGGCAGGCTAGAAAAAGATCAGTTAGTGTCCAGAACCTTTACCATGTAATTACAAAAAACCCAACACTTAGATCTTGGCAGATTTAGGGGACAGGGTGCTGCCTTCTCTGAAGTCAGCCATAGCCTCACCCTATCTTAAAAACTTACATTCACTGGGGTTATTAATCCTCAGGGCCATTTTAGATAAAGAGGTTAACATACATTCGAGGCCAAAATTAAGCAGTTAAGCCGAATGGACTACAGATTCAATTCACAGCTGATTTTATATAACCTTTTACAAATCATTCTTAACTGTTCTGTACTACAGTTTCTTATTAAAAAAAAAAAAAAAACAACCAAAACTGCTCATGATAATGTCTGAGATCCTTCTGTTATCATAGGCAAATAAGACTATATTTGTAAGAGCGTTTCAGAAGAAAGGAGTAAAGAAATACGCTATTAAATGTAACTGCCTAGCTAGAAAATCTGCCTAAAAAAATTACAATTGACAATGTAATGCAGAGAACAGTAGTATAAAACTAAGCCAACTTAGGATTTTTAAGACAGTATTAAAAAGTAAGTTTAAGCTACTTAAAAAAAAGAATTTATTGGGGTGCCTGGGTGGCTCAGTCGGTTAAGTGGCTGTCTTGGGCTCAGGTCATGATCCCAGGGTTCTGGGATCGAGCCCTATGTCAGGCTCTCTGCTCAGCGGAGAGCCTGTTTCTCCCTCTCCCTGACTCTCTGCCTACTTGTGTTCTGTCTGTCAAATAAATAAATAAAATCTTAAAAAAAAATTTTTTTTAAAAAGATTTTATTTGAGAGAGAGTGAGAGAAAGAGAGAGAGTACGTGCACATGAGTGTGAGAGGGGAGAGGGAGAGGCAGAGAATCTCAAGCAGACTCAGCGCTGAGCCCAGAACCTGATGTGGAGCTTGATTTCACAATCCAGCAATCATGACCTGAGCCAAACTGAAGACCTGGATGCTTAACTGACTGAGCCACCCAGATGCCTCAGACTACTTTTTTTTTTTTTTTAAGATTTTATATTTTTTAATATTTTTTGAGTTATCTCTAAACCCAACGTGGGGCTTGAACATACAACCCCAAGATCAAGAGTCACATGTTCTACCAACTGAGCCAGCTAGGTGACCCACTTTAAGCTACTTTGGAAAGAAATAATAACTATTTCCACATCCAGTCCTGAGAATCACATTCAATGTCATTAGTGGGCCAGGAAATACAAGAAAAAATGGTAAGATATCATTTTCTCCCTATCTGATTGGCCAAAATTTTAAAAGATCAATTATGGTGTTGAGGGCACTCTTTTTCTGTAAAAAAAAAAAAAAAGATTTTATTCATTTATTTGAGAGAGTATGTGAGAGAGAGAGCATGAGCAGAGGGAGGGGCAGAGGGAGAGAGAGAAGCAGACTTCTGTTGAGCAGGGAGCCCTACCAGGCTTGATCCCAGGACGCTAAGACCATGACCGGAGCCAAAGGTAGATGCTTAACCAATGAAGCCAACTGGGTGCCCCTGCCATCTAGGCGTCCCTGCTGAGAGCACTCTTAAACACATCTGGCAGGTGGATATAATGGCACTATTTATTTATTTATAGGTTTTATTTTTAAGTGATCTCTACATCCAATGTGGGGCTTTAACTTACAACACCGAGATCTAGAGCTGCATGCTCTACCAACTGAGCCACTCAGGTACCCCAACAGGTACCACCTTTTAGAAGAGCAACTGAACAATATTTATCCAGATATAAATGTATATAACCTTTAATTACACAATCCCACTTAGAATCTGACTTACTGAAATAATCTTATACAGATATGCACACACATAAAGATATGTATTGTAGCACTATTTGCTTAAAAAATGGGCTGTAACTATAAATCCAGATGTATTGGTAGAGAAAATGTCAGGTAAATTGGTACATCCATATAGTGGAATAAAAGTTAGCCCCCTGACAGGTAGATCTTTATGGGCTAACGCAGAGATATGCAATCATAAGGAATTAAGCAGAAAAAGTTAAATTGTAGAACAATGTATAGGATAATGACCTTGTTTTTATTTGTTTAAAAAGACACTTTAAAAATTATAATCAACAGTTGATATATTTACATGAGAAACATATATACCATTCATATTTTAGTAACTTTTAATTAGAAATTCATCTCAATAGAAACCATATCACTTTCTTATTGAAAATGTTACAGGTATACTCCAATATAAATAAAATTAGAAAATGTTTATGCTTTGTATCATGTCTTTGGGAAGTATAAATTATAAAAGGAAAAGATTCTTACTTTTTAAAAGAAAAATAACTTCTACAGTCCTTCTGAAATAAAATTTTTTTTAAAAGATTTTATTTATTTGACAGAGAGAGAGAGAGAGATAGCGAGTGAGGGAACACAAGGGGAGTGGGAGAGGGAGAAGCAGGCTTCTGGCCAAACAGGGAGCCCAATGCGGGGCTTGATCCCAGGACTCCAGGATCATGACCTGAGCTGATAGCAGATGCTTAACAACTGTGCCATCCAGGCGCCCTGGTCTTTGAAATTTTGACTAAAACTCCATATGATGCAAAATGATGTTCAACATAACAAGGTGTTAAAATTTAACATGCTACAGGTAACTGAATGTCTTCTAAACTACTTTTGTTTTTTTAAATCTAAAAAATGAACTAAGATAAGCAAATCTAAAGTCTTGGCGGTTTTGTCCCTCTTGCTTAAGACTATTATATCAGCAAGAGTCATCAATAATCAAGCCAGGCTTCATACAGACCTTTGTATTCATCTGCTAAGTAGGTATATATATATTTCACCTAACTATGCATGAATAGGTAATAAATTTTACGTGTTTTTTATTACATACCTCTTTTATTTCAAATCTTTACTTGGCAAGCAAAGGAGGCAAGCGTGGGTTTACAACATTTCTTGATGCCTCCTGATGAACCAACCATTCAGTAGGACCGCTATTAGAATATTGCTTTAGATGATGAGTAGCCAAAAGGACATGCCTATCATTACATATGGTATAGAATAAACACTCTTTTAGGCAGGCTGAGTATAGTTACAAATTGGCCCTCTGCCTCCAAAGTCTGACAAATTATACACAGGATACTCACATCAGCGTAGTGGCCTATCATACCACATCGGTCACATCGTTTTCTCCAAGAAGGTCTTTCGAGACATCTGTGAGTAGAAGACATAGGCAAAGAACAGCCTAAGCAAAAGCGGGCCGGGCAGGCATATTGGAGGTGTCCTCTCTCGGAACAGAGACAGCAGGGGCGGACTTTCTAGGTAGCAAACAGAAAATCTCTTTAGCAAAATGGGTAAGTCTCAAATAGAAGATTAATTTTTCTTTTTCTGTGTAATTACATAAAGTTCATTTCCAATTTGAGACCCCAGTGAAGGTGAAATCTTGAGTATAACTGTAAAATCAACCAAAATGTCTGAAGTCAGAGCTTGAATGCAAGCTATCGGTATTCTGCGGTTGCCAAAAAGGCTTACTGTGCGTGTATCATCAACGGGCATCTACTTCTTATGCCTCGTCTTGTAGGAAGATTGACAAAGTGGACTGTGCCCAAGTGGGAAAGTGGGATGAGGAGGATGTAGAAGCTAAGAAGTAGGAGGAACAGATACTGAAAGAGGCTACTTTGTCCCAGAGGACCAAAGACAAAGAAGAAACCTAAAAGCTGTCTCAAACATGTCTTTATGTCTGAAACACAATCATTTGGAAGAAGGTGTAGGTAAATGGAAGGAATGTTTCTTGAGAGCTTACCATGTCAGGGAGTATCTAAGAACTTTAGTTTGGTGTTCTTCCAAAGGTTGACTTATCTATTTAACATAATTTACACCAATAAACACTTAAAAATGCTTAAAATGATAACTTTCTAACAATGAAAATTGTCCCACAATGAAACAAGCTGTGTCATAAAGCAGGAAGTTTGGAAGGGAGAGGGTCTCAGGAATCATTTGATTTAATCTCCTCATTTTATAGACAAGAAAATAGAGGCACATAGGGTGAAATATTTGCCTAAGGTTGTGCAACTATCAATGAAAAGCTAAACCGATTCCAGGTTTTTCTGACTCTAACTTCATTCTTCTTTCTCTGCTACTATTATAGGCATGACTTACATGAAAAATGTAATGTGAAATCTACAAATATATTATACAAGATTTGAATTCTAAGGTTATAGGGGTTTACTCTTAAGATTCTGATTTTTAACAATGAGAAAGAAACATTATGTATTTCACATACTTGTGGAAAGGGGCAGTTTTTCGATAAATGGCCACATTTGTCACAATTTCTACAGGTAACATTTTTGTTGGCTGAATAGTATCGGTGGGTCCATCTTCCAGATGCTCTATTATTAACTATCTGGGCCTAAGGGGGGAAAAAAAATCAATAATTAATAATTATTAATAATTATATCAATTATTATCAATAATTAAATCAATAATTAAAAAAAATCAATAATTAAAAAAAATATTCCACCCTGTTCTAAAGAATTAATAGCCATAGTTTATTTAATTTAGAACCCAGCAACATGGAACTTTTGTGTTCTTAAAAGAAGTTAAAAAAACATAAAAGGGATTGCCATGAAGATAACTCTACTTCTTATCTGTCTCTCCCCCCATCCTTTTTCACGTCTCTGTATGGTTCCATTTCTTTTGTATCCCTCTCTGCTTACAGTTCAGGTCCAGTAGGAGTACTGACAGGCATCATTTAGACATTCTGATGGCATTCAGAGCCAAAGATATTACTGATTTCTATATCTGAATGTATACCATATTTTGAGAAACTTGCTTAAATTTTTACCCAGGGGATTTTTAAAAAATGATTTTTGTCTTCAAAGTTATAAAGCCATATAACAACTGAACCCATTCACTCTTCTGAACAGCCCAGGGCTACTGCCTATAAACCGGATTATAATTTCTAAGAGACAATGAGATAATTTCCTTCCA
Organism: Mustela erminea; assembly: GCF_009829155.1. NCBI lineage: Eukaryota > Metazoa > Chordata > Mammalia > Carnivora > Mustelidae > Mustela > Mustela erminea. The sequence goes on from NC_045625.1 coordinate 34,241,898, forward strand.
GTAGAGTACTTTTAAGATCCATTTTGCCTACAGTAACCCAATTCTAGTTCTCCCATATTCTAACCAAAATCTAATGTCTTGCAAAAGAACATTAGCAAAACGTATCAAATGGAATACCTAAAGGGGAATATATATATCCCAACCATGCTTTCATCTTTTCGGGTAGAATTCCATTTTTGAAAAAGCTTTTCATCTTTTACTTGTTATTCTGCTGGATTAATCAGGCCCCAAGTAGACACAATCTAATTATCTCTTAAAACTTTTTTTTTTTTTAACCAAGTTGTAAAATTATTCTCTTTTCTAACCATCTGTCAAAATTAAGGCTAATAATTGACAAAGACAAACACCTGCCACATCCTAAATATAGACTAACCATTTCCTTACACTGAAGCAGCAGTTATTTCCGGTGTTGATCTTTAGTGGTACCAGGCAATATGGACTGAGAGGACTCACCATGGCAGAGAAGAAACAGAAGGGAAAGGGGACTAAATCATTATGGCAATTAACAGACTGACAAAAATCAAGGCTGAACCACACTTCTGAAAAATTCAATCACCACAGACTGAAATCAAACTTTTTCTTACAACATACTCAGACCACCTACTATCTCTAAAGTTTATTAAGTTATCATATAAGTGAAAGGAAACTTCAAATCAAAGGAATTTATTCATTATTCATAACTTCAAAAAAATTTTTTTTACCTCTGCGTCTTTGTCACTGATGAACCAACTTACAGCATCTTCTCCTACAAAACAAATAAAATGTTACTCATATCTTGACACCTTGAAAGCACTTATAGACTGACATTATTCAATTGGTCAGTATTGAAACTGGACCCCAAAGGTGTAGTGAGATATGTGAATACTTTTACCTCTTATCTTGGCTCCATTATTAACTTCTGTCGCTCTGAACAAATACTTAATCTCTTTTTTTTAAATTACTTTTTAATACTCAACCCCTCTTAATCTCAGTTATGTTACCTGTGAAATTCATGGGTACTATTTGCCCCATGTACCTAAAAAATACTGTGAGACAAATAAGCTATGTGGAAATGCTCTGAAAATCATCGTTATAAACAATTTTTTTAAAAAAGATCAGCGAAGAAACAAAAAACCCAGTAGCAGATCCAGAAAGAAATCTTATCTAAACTTCCTTTATCTGATTAAAGCAGAGCTTTATGAAAGTCAGCTGCACAGCACCCCCCTTCCCCCCACCTAGGGTCATTAGGGAAGTGACTGACTAGTCATTTGGCTTCTAGGGCATTCCAAAAACACCAAGTTGTATAAGCCAGCATCTTTAAAACATTCCATCCTTTGAAGCCCTAAATACTTGTATTGGTAAACAACCTTCAGTAGTCTGGTAAACAAACTAGTTGGTAAACCAACCTTTACCTCTGGCAGCTGAGTTGAGTTGCTCGTTCCTGAGCGCTCCGACACTTTTTCTTTCCTCCTGCTCATCTCTCTATCACTCGTTAGTTCACAGGCCTCCACCATTCAGACCCAAGAAGGCAGAGGAAAGGTTTTTGCCTTCCAATATCAGTTATTAACTATGCCCACTAGCTTCCCATTGTAGTTGACTTTTACTGTAACGTTTTTAAAAACTGGACTTTTGAATACAATCTCATGACTGGGGCTAGAAATTTAGCACTGTATTTTATAACATCAAATAAAGTGAAATAGAACAACAATTAAGGAGACCAATATCCAGAAACCGTGGACCGATCTAAAAATACAAGCATTAAAATCCTAGGGGCCTTGAGAGCTCTACATTCCTCTTTATCAGCTGTTTTCTTCTCTTTGCCCTTTGCAAATCGCTGCTATTTCTCTGGTCCACTCATGACCAGGAGCAGGGGACATATGACTAATGCAGAAGCTATGGTATCAAGAAAGAAATGAAAGATTTTTTTTCTCTCCTTGAAGCAAAGTTAAGAGTTCTTCCTTCCTCTTATCTATTCCTCTTCTCTATCTTGAAAACACAAATCGAGTGGACTCTTTGAAAGGAATTTTGAGGAGACATGAAGTAATGTACATTTCCCCAGGCCTACAGGAATAAGTGTCTAGAGATACATTTTAAAATAAAATAGTTTTACTAAGAAAACCTAAAGGCTGCTTTATGAAAAGACCAATCCATAGGAGGGCAGAGATGCTGTGCAGATGATTATGTCCTTTGTCAAGTCTGGAGGCTGCATCCATATACCGAGCGTGGAGAATACATTAAATAGTTGTGCGTCATCACCATCCACAACGGCCTTTCATTCAAAAGATCTATCTAAGGAGCATGCTCTGCTGTAAGTTTTAAAGCTGGCTTTTGTACCTCCATGTCCTTCATCTTTAAAATTCCAAATGACCACTATAAATCACTTTAATTAAAAACTGCCTTAATATTGTCCTTAAAAAAAAAAAGAAAATAAAACCTAAAAAGCAGTGAAATGCAACCTTGCAACTATCACCACCCCTGATTCCAAGTAAATTTATAGTTGAACAGAGAACAGTGAGAAAAGGGAAGGTCTGAGAGAGGAAGATCCGACCCCATTCAGATTGTTTCCACATTCCTGTGGAATTCCAACAATATTCCAGGTTGTATACTAACTCCTCAACAAGTTACAGTATACTCTTGCTAAAGAAAATTTATTAAAAGGCACACGAAACAGGTTTCAGTTACAGATGAAATCAGACTTCTCAGTAGTAAACAGGACAAAGACATCGCCAGAAACACATGCCCCAACTCCTGGTGCTACCCAATGGCTCCAGTGCGGGTTTGATCTTGGTAATAGCAGCTGACTCCCGCCCTTTCTCTATTATCTATTCTGTTTTCTTCTTAACTCCAAATCCCAAATTAATGGAAGCTTTGTTTAAGGACAACTCATTAGTATTTCTACAGGCAGCCAATTCTCCACTTTGCTAAACTCCTGGTACCAGGATTGGTAGAAACCTGGGTTCCAGTCTTAACCCTATCTCTTATTTGCTGTGTGGTGCTTGGCAGGTTATTGACCTTTACTGGGCCTGTATAATAATGGGTTGGGTTAAATGGCATCCATGGTACCATCTAGCACTGTTTCCATGATTCTCTTGAATTTTCATTCATTATTAAAATCAAATCCATTGTCCTCCAGGCCACTGCAAATGGCACAGGGTGTCTTCCCTTAAAGATAACTTCCCACAGGAACCAGAGCACTCTCCTCCATGTGTTTACCACCCCTTGCCATATAATATAAAATGGGATTACCCTCAAGTGTAAAATTAGAATTGCCCTAAAGATGCCCAAGATTAACTCTTAGCTGCCTTAGAGCCGTGTCTTGCTAATTTCTGGGGCTGTGATTTTTTTTCAAACTGAAGAATTGTAACCAAAGCAATAGCTGGTAATTCCTTTTTTGCATCAAATCAATGCAGTGCAACAAACATACTGAAATGTCACAATAAGCAAAGCGCTATAGGGTGAACAAAGATGAGTAAGAGCTTCTAACTTAGTAAAGAAGATAAATGAAAGAAGAAAGGATTAAGAGAAGACCAAACAAAAATTCTACAGTAAATGTGGAGGAAGAATAGACAATGTCTGCATTTAGGGGAAAAAAGTCACAGAAGATGGTTTTATAAAGAAACCTTTATTAAATATAATTTATATATTATAAAATATACCCATGTAAAAATACAGTATGATGTATTTTGACAAATGTACACACCTGTGTAACCACCACTACAATCATATATGGCACATTTCCACCATCCCAAAATGCTACCTTGTGCATATTTGCAGTTGATCCTCTACCCCAGGGCAACCACTGATTTGCTTTCCATCACCATAGATTTGTTTTGCCTATTCTAGGACTGTATATAAATAGCATCATGTATTATGTACCATTTTGTGTTTGGCTTCTTTCACTCTGATTATTTGCGAGACTACCTATGTTGTTAGGTAGCGGTTCACTTTTTATTGCTGAGCAGTATTCCAGGTGTGGACATTACAATTCGTTTAGCTGTTCATTGTCTGATAATAGGTTATTTCCAGTTTTGTGCAATTATAAATAAAGCAGCAATAAACATCCTAGTGAAAATCTTTCTTTTTTAATTGACCTAAGCTTTCATTTTTGCCTTGGGAAAATACCCGGGAGTAGAATTACTGGATATGGCTAAGTGCACATTTACCTTTATATAAAACTGAGAAATTTTTCCCAAGTGCTTCTGTCATTTCACATTCTCATCAGCAATGTATGAGAATTCCATAGTTTCATAATCTCACCAATACTTGAAACTGTCTTTTCAATTTTAGTCTTTGAATGTGTATGCAGTGATGCATTAGGATTTTAATGGGCATTACTCTGATAACTAATGATGCTAAGCATCTTCATGTATTCATTGGCCATTCGTATATCTTCTTTTAAAAACTATTTGAGTTTTCAACATTGATTGATTGTAGGCTACACGCCCAGTGTGGAGCCTAATACGGAGCCAGAACTCACAACCCTGAGATTAGGACGACCAGAGCTGAGATCAAGAGTCAGACACTTAACTGACTGAGCCTCCCAGGCACCCCTCAGTTTGTTTTTAAATTGAGTTGTTTTTCACTTTTGAGAGTAGTGAGGGAGGTTGTCTTTCTTTGATCGAATTATAGGAGTCCTTCATATATTCTAGATACAAGTCTTTTATTAGACAACCGCTGGCAAATATTTTCTCCCAGTGTGGCTTGCTTTTTTTCTTTTTAACAGAGTTCTCAGAAAAGCAAAATTAATGAATTTGACTTTTCCCTTTATGGCTTTCTATGTCCAGAGAAATTTCCGTTTGCAAAGCTACAAAAGCAAGCCCTTTTTATGTTTTCTTCTAAAATTCTATAGTTTTAGCTTTTTATGTTGAGTTATTACCCATTTCTCCCCATATGAATATCCTGTTGTTCCAGTATCACTTGTTGAAAAAATACCCTTTCTTCATTGAATTGCCTTACCAACGTTGTTGAAAATCAACTGACCATATATGTGAATTTGCTAAATTCACTTAGTGTTTAAAGCTTTTTAAGGATTCCTCCCAATTTTCTATATACATTCTATATATACCAGGTGTAATATGCAGTATTTTAAGTGGTGACAAAAGATAATCTTTATTTTGTTTCAATAGGATGAAAAAATTCAATCTTTCTGAATTAAGCAAACTGTTGCTGTAGATTTTTCATAACAGGTTGAGGAAATTCAAAAGAATTTCCTACTTTTCCTACTCTCCTAAGTTTTTAATAGGAGTATGTTTTAAATTTTATCTTATGCCTGTTCTGCATCAGCTGAGATGGCCCCATGGTTTTTCCTCTTTCTATTAATATGGTGAATGACAGGGTTTCATTTTCAAATAAATAAGCCTTGTATTACGGGATTAATACCATTTGGTTAGGATGTACTCTGCTTTACAACATACTATATAGTACAATTTGTTAGTATTTTATTAAGAATTTTTACATCTGTGTTCATGAAGGATATTTACACTTCTCGCATAATGTCTTTGTCTGGTTTTGATACTGGGGTAAAATTGGCTTTATAAGAGTTGACAAGTGTTGGGGAGAGTTTGTGCAGAACAGGTGTTGTTACTTCTTCCTTAAATATCTGATAGAATTCACCAGTGAAGTCCATTAGACTGTGGAGTTTTTCCTTGCTGTGAGCCAGGAATTTCACTTGCAGGGAGGTTCTAAAAATAGTAATAGAAATAGCAATTCTACTTTTTTAGTAGGTATGGAGCTATTCACATCTTTTAGCTCTGCTTGGGCCCGTTTTGGTAATCTGTGACTTTCAAAGAATTTGTCTATTACTTCTGAACTGTTGAAATTATCAGCATAAATGCTCATAACAGACTCTTATTCTTTCCCTTTGATTTAGCTAATTTGTACTTAAGCTCATCCAGTAATTTTTTTCTCTCAAATACTGTATATTTCAGTTCTACAAGATCCATTGGGTTCTTTTTTAATATCTTCCATTTCTCTTATTATATTTCTTTTTCTTTAAACCTCAGTATGTATTTTTAACCGCTGTTTTAAAGTTCTTTCTGGTAACTTCATCATCTCTGTAATTTCTAGGTTTCTTTTATTTGACTGATTTTTTTCTCCTGGTTATGAGTGACATTGTCCTTCGTATGCACAGTAACTTTCTTCCTTGGATGTTAGTTACTGTAAATGGTAGTCTGTTGAATGTTTCCATTTTGTTTTCTTAAAGTGTTAGATTCTGTTTCGACAAGCAGTTACATAAACTTCAGATTAGCTTGACTCTTTTGAGCCCTTTAAAGCTTTTTCAGGGTAGGTCCACAGTACAGCTACTTTATTCTAGAGCTAATTCAGCCCTAACTAACTGAGATGTATCTTCCAGGGTTTCTGTTAAATGTTGCAGGTATTCCATACTCTCTCTTCACTTTGGCGCAGCTTAGAGACAATAGGCTTTTGTCCACGTCTAGTGGCGTTGGACCTATCACTGCACTGACAGGAACACAGTATCCTTGGTGTTCATGGGCAAGCCTATGCAGACTTCTGGAGTTCTCTCCCTCCGTAGCTCCTTCCCTCCAGTACTCTGCCCCACAAAGTGTAGATTCCTTAGCCTCTCCAAACTCTGATCTCACCTTCTCATCTTAGTGAGGCTGCAGTCCTGTGCATAGGTCCCCTCCTTTGGCACCATGATGCAGGTGTCTAGGCAGAAATTAAGGCTGACTGTAGGGTGCACCTTGCTTGTTTCCATCATGAATCATGGCCCAGTACTGCCTGTTGTCTATATTCACCTTTCCCTTTAAACCTCTGTGTATATTGTTAACAGCTGTTTAAAGTCCTTCTCTGCGAATTTCATCATTTCTTGTCAAGGGGGCAAGGCTGATGTAAGTTTACACAATATTGCTGGAAGAGAAACTCCTATATAGGATTTTAATGGAGATGTGAAAGGACACCAGTAAAAAGCAAAGGTATACACAACAGAATGGCAGAGGTAAAAGGATATAGCAAACAATACAGTTTTATCGGAAGAGGGTATGGTAATTTCTTTATTAAGAATTGTCATAGACATTTATATATATATGAGAACACTAAGCATTTAATACTATTACTTATAAGACACCTTTTACTTCAAACACATAGGAAGACTTAATATTAAATCTATTCTCCCAACTAAGAAAATTTCCATGTCCTCTTGTGGTTTAACTTTAAATACCTTTACTTTCTCCTGTGTGAGCTCTCCACAAAGGACAGCACAGCAGGCCTCTTTCTACCAGAAAGAGTAAAACAGTATTACAGAAGGCAGAAAGAGTAAAACAGTGTTACAGTGTTCTCTGTAACACTTGACAACACCCAGAATACTTCATCTCTTCTGAAATAACTTTCAAAACAAAAAAAGGAAACCCATAACCTTACACATATTTTACACATTTTCTCCTATTTCTGGAACTCTTCTGCTATCTTAATTACACACATGCACAAAGTTTCTCTATGATAATAAATGTAAGCATCTTTCATATATATATGGTGACTCAGAGTTTATAAATTGTTCTAAATATACATTTTATCCCCAGTACCCTGTATGTTATGATTACACATATACTCACTTTTTTATGTATGTACTTTCTACAAGAAATGGCAACTGATGCTTTCTGCTAAAGGCAGTGCTAACGCAGCTATTTACCCATATGACTGCATTCAGTTTTCTTTTCTTTTAAAGATTTTTAAATTTATTATTTGACAGGGAGAGACACAGTGAGAGAGGGAACACAAGGGGGTGGGGAGGGAGGGAGAGGGAGAGGGAGAGGCAGACTTCCCGCTGAGCAAGGAGCCAGATTTGGGGCTCGATCCCAGGATCCAAGTACTCCGGGATCACTGCCTGAGCTGAAGGCAGACGCTTAATGACTGAGCCACCTAGGCGCTCCTGCGTTCAGTTTTCAAAGGATTTAAGAGTTTGGACTAGATTTCTTAGGAGCAAAGCCAGTTCGCACTCTGCTTCAGTTACACTACCCTACATTCTGGTGTTTGGGAATAGCTGAAGATCTTCCTTTGCTGAGAGCAGCCTCAGACAATTATGGAGCTGGTTCTATCTTTTGGAGCAATATGACAGAAAACAGGAGTTAATTAAATGTATTCCAAAGATCACCAAAGATTACAGAAGAAGACGGTACTACATATCCGGTTGGTTATTTGCAGTGCAGGTGCCAGGATCTAAGACGAATCTTTTCCTGAGCCCAATACCCCTGTAGCTCCTTCTTATAAGGAAGCCAGAGATGCCTTATATTTTCTAGATATTCTAATTTCTAACACCTAAAATTATAAATCTCATTAGATTTCAGTAAAAAAGTATGTATGTATGATTTTCTTAGCATACAATGGGCTTGAATTTAATATTCAGCAAATCAGATATAAAAACTTATCTTCACTACTGATTATTTAATAGTGTGAATGTGGGGCGCCTGGCTGGCTCAGTAGAGCCTGGGACTCTTGATTTCAAGGTTGTGAGTTCAAGCCCCATGCTGGATATGGAGCCTACTTTAAAAAAAAAGAATGTAAAGGCGACTTTCCTCAGTGTGTAAAATGTTTTCATCATAATGTAGTATTGAGTTAATTTCAACAAATATTTACTGAATATCTCTCATGTAAAAGACAGCACAGGAAACAGAAAGATGACTAAGGCACAGTGCTTGCCCTCAAGGAACTTATCAGAGTAGTATGTGCATCTTTGGGCAAAACAACCTTAAAAGCACTACTGTGCTAAGAAAATAAACATGAGGGGGGCACCTGGGTGGTTCAGTGGGTTAAAGCCTCTGCCTTCGGCTGGGGTCATGATCCTGGGATCCTGGGATCGAGCCCTGCATGGGGCTCTGCTCAGCGGGGAGCCTGCTTCCCTTCCTTTCTCTCTGCCTGCCTCTCTGCCTACTTGTGATCTCTGTCAGATAAATAAACAAAATCTTAAAAAAAAAACACATGATAATTTCACTTTTTAAAACAGAAAGATGAGGGGCACTTGGGAGGCTCAGTCCGCTAAGTCTCTGCCTTTGGCTCAGGTCATGATCTCAGGGTCCTGGGACAGAGCCCCACACTGGGCTCTCCACTCAGGGGGAGTCTACTTCTCCCTCTGCCCTCTGCCTCTCCCCCTGAGTATATGCTCTCTCTCTCTCAAATAAATAAAATCTTTTAAAAAAATAGATTAATCAAGTTTTAAAGATAAAAAGTCCACTATTGTTGAGGGAATGGGTTATTTAACAAGAAATACGGAGTTCTACTAACGAGCAATTAACTTATGATGACTGTATAACCAAAATGGTCTTTATAATTCTACGTAAGACCTTTAGGAAGTGTTTTCTCCCCAAATAATCTGTGCATCTATAGACAGCTCATAACTGGGAACTAGGGCAAAAAAGACATTACTTGTTATATACCTGCAATTCCTAAGGAACCAAGATTTGGGGCCTTCATAGTATCCTCTCAACTGCAGGGTACAGAAAACTCTGACTTGCATGAGATGGCATTTTTTTCACTCCTCTAAAACACAGTGAAATGGTCAGGAAAAGAAAGGAAAGTGGGGAAGGTTGTGAATAACACTCCCAGCAGATAACCTGAGATTAGTTATTTTGGCAGTTACAGTATTAAAGGCAGATTAATACTACTACAATTCTGAATTTATTGCCCACACTCCCTTTTTACATACCTAATATTTTTTAAACTAAAAGGTCCTACTGTTTGTAAATTAACACTCCCAGTGCCTTGCCCTCTCTGTACTTTTGCTCATTTTATCCCCTTGATCCCCAACACTGTCTCCCTCTTTGCCCAATTTTCTATTTAACCCAGTCCAATTTCCATGACTAAAAATTCCAAATGTTCTCTGAAGGCTGAACTCCTCATGCCAATGCATGTGGTTACTATTCAGTACTTCTCTCTCACTTGACCTCTGTGAGCATTTACAGTTTTCATGGTTGATGTAACAAAATATTTTCCCAGTTCTTAACCCCTTCACAGTTTCGTCTTCCTTCAAAGGTTACTTGGTATGCTCTACTTTTTGCTCTCCTCATTCTAGAGTCTTAGTCCCAGCTCATGTCCTATGTGTCCAAGGAGAGAACTCCCAAATCTGTCTCTCTAGACCAGATCTTTTCCTGAGTTCCTGATCTATTGGACATACAGGTTAGACATCTTGTAGGTAACTCAAAACTCATAATCATTAGAAATGAATTCCTCATTTTCTCCCCATTCCTTGCATTTCTGGCTCTTAAAAACAGACAAAAGTTCTTACATCTCCTCCTTGTATCTTCTATCTCAATAACTTGTCTCAATGTATTTTCAATATAAAAAACCTCAACTCCTCCCTCTCACCTTTGGTATCATTACTTACCAAATCCCATAAATTCTCTCTCCACCACAGCCTCAGTACCATTATACTGGCCCACAGATACTTAGTTTCTCAGCTAGATTATTAAAATAACTTCTGACTATCTCTAATACCACAACTCATTTTCCATTCCACTGTTACTGGAATCCTTTTGTTTTCTACAACATTAGTTTCAGGTGTACAACACTGATTTGATATCTGTATATACTACGAATGGAATTTCTAAAATGGAAATATAAATACATTCTGAATGGTCCCTTGATGCCTACAGGATAAATTTAAAACTCCTCTGTATGCCACACAATGCCTTCCATGATTTCATCCTTACCTGTTTCTCTGGCTTCATCTTCCTGATCCCAGTGCTCCAGCTAAGCATAATAATTTCCTCAATTTGTCCTGTTGTTCTCTGCAACTATGCCAATGCATGTATTCCCTGGAACACAAGCCACTCCCAACTTCACAACATGGAACTAGGACTTGGTCTTCAAGTCACTAACCATGTGCTACCTCCTACAGTGAAGTCTTCCCTGATAACCCTTCAAAAGCAAAGACAAATCACTCTCAACTTTGTAACATCCCAGACTTTGACCATGTCATTTCTATCTTTGTATTTTCCAAAGCAGGACTGTTTAGTTATCACTTGGGTTTCCTGAATCACTTAAATAACATTTCCTCTTCTGATTTCACTCTGGTGGAAGTATTTCCTCCCTCCCTAAAAATACCTTATTTATCTCTTAGGCTATTAAACACTTCTAAACCTTGTGTTAACAGCTATATTAATAAATATTTTACTTCCCTTACTACACTGTAAGTTCTCCATGGACCTCTAAGGACCATCTGTTTCATCAACCTATCCAGTTACCAGCATGACATCTTGCATACTTCTAATTACATTAGAAAAAATAATTTTAAAAAAAAAGGGAAACATTGTGAATAAACACTGTTCTGAACTAGGGTAAATAACCAAGAGCCAATTTCTTGGGTTGTCACTGTACATATATACAAGTTCAATAAGACAATTCTTGGGGAACCTGGCTGGCTGGTTCGGTAGAGCATGAGACTCTTTTTTTTTTTTTTAAATTTTATTTATTTATTTGACAGAGATAGATCACAACTAAGTAGAAAGGCAGGCAGAGAGACAGGGAGAAGCAGGCTCCCTGCTGAGCAGAGAGCCTGATGTGGGGCTCAATCCCAGGACCTTGAGATCATGACCTGAGCCAAAGGCAGAGGCTTAGCCAACTGAGCCACAAAGGCGCCCTAAACACGAGACTCTTGATCTCACAGTTGTGAGTTCCTGCAAGTCCCATGTTGGGTATAGAGATTATAAATAAATAAAAACTTAAAAAAAAAAAAAAGATGATTCTCTGTGGCTAAAAAAAACACCAGAAGATTTGGAATTTCTGTAGTAAAAAATTCTAGGAACTATAAAATACTTTAAAAATCACTGCTATTGAATAAAAATCACTTGGTAGACACAGGATCCACCTGAAATATAACTGGACATTTAAAAATAATCATACCTACATCTAGCCAGTGTTTATGGAATAAAGATCACAACGATGAAGCTGCCAGATATTTATGTCATATCCTATCCTAAGCCTAATTCCACTACACCAGATTTCCCCCTGGGATCTTCTCACTTTGGATAAGCAACTGAATCAGCCACAAATGAAGTTACTATTCCCAACTTCGTCAGCAGCATCTGTTATTTCAACGGAAACTTTTGAAATACATACAATGCCACATGCAAATCCCCTGAGGCCTGAGCCACTTTATTCACTTGCATTCTTCTCAAACTGCCCTTTATTTCTGTCTCTTTCCATTTAACACTCGTCACAAAACCATTTTAAGTCATTAAAATTTTGCAGTGTTTAACTGCCATTAGTTTAAATAAAACAAATTTTAATAGAACAATTTGCAAGTTAGGCATCAAACTGTTCCTCTTATTTTAAATGATATTAAATTTACCAGAAACAAACTGTATTTTTAAATGTGTATAAACGATAAATGGGGACTTAGCTCTTCTTTTTTTAGAGGTAGAGGAAGAAGAAAGAGGAAATAAATACAGGTGCTTATTAGCAAAGGGTTATACAGAGCTCTTGCAAAGTTATCTGTCACGTAAAGGCTTTTTGTATTACCTCCAAAGAGAAACACAGACAGATAGAGCCACACACAGAACATTCTCTCTCATGTCCCAATCCCTCCAAAAGATCTGTCAATGAAATCACCTGGTTAAGAAATATTTATTTGGAAATTTAAAAAACCCTTCATATTAAACTAAGTGACAAAAAGAGAAAGGGAAAAATTATCAACAGAAACAGTTAATACCGTAGGATTATGGGTGCTGTTTTCTCTTCTCTTAAAGATATCTACCATGGTGCTTGTTCCCCACTTCCACCCTCCCCTCCAAAAGGCAAAAAGGAAAATATAACATGGATACTTGAAATATTTGTAAAATGACAAGCACATATATAACACATTTAAATTCAACGAAGAGGCTACTTTAAAAAAGATACTGCCGGTTTCTAGAGAAGTCTTAAAGGCTGGGCGCCTGCATGGCTCAGCCGGCTAAGTGTCTGCTTTGGGCTTAGATCATGATCCCAGGATCCTGGGATCAAATCCTGCATCGGACTCCCTGCTCAGCAAGGAGTCTGCTTCTCTCTTTGCCCTTCGCCCCACTGGTGCTCTCTCAAATATATAAACAAAATCTTAAAAAAAAAAAAAAAAAGACTTAAAGGCCATATAAATTTGGTATCTATGTCTTTCAGTCCATCCTCCTAATTCTGTTTTACACTCCCTACTCTCCTTCCTAAATCTTTTTTTGTTTTCTTTGCCTCCCATTAGCTTTGTGTGTAAGCACGTATGTTTTCTTCAACATCTGGTTCTTGGTTCACTCCCTCCTTGGTAAAACAAGTCACCCCACAACAGTTTATTTTTACTATTTGCAGGGGAGGTGTGTGTGTCATATTTTCTTCAAATATTTCCCCAATCTTAAGACCATACATGTCCAAGCTTACGTTTGTAACTGTCTACAGGATATACCACAAATGATTATAGTAGTCACTGCAAACATAACACATCCGAAGAAAAACTCACCTTCACAACCACAATTGAAAATGGCTCAAATACTTTCTTCTCTGTTGTTTTAATGGCTCAAAACATAGATTTATTTTCATCTCAACCCAATGCTTCACTCTCATTACCCAAACAGGCCAGGTCTTACAATTCTACAGTAGCTACTTTTAAAATGTTTTTTTAAGGCAATATTCTGGTTCACTGTTCGTCATCTCAAATCTAAGGGGTATCCCTGTGCCTTCAACATCATTTGATACATACCAGCTAGATTTTCTCTTTAAAGGGATAATTTCATATTTTAGTATTCATTTTAATCAAAGTAACACATGCACATGGTTTCCAAAGCGCTAACACTAAAAACGCATGTAAGAAAGGAACAGTTCTCTCCTCCCTGTTTCAGCCCGCACTCCTCCAGGGGTAAACACCAAGTCTTCACCTCTTTCTTTTGGTATTCATCTGGATACTTTTAAATAATGTTCCTTCTGCTCTCTACAGATTTATCTATTTTTTAAATTTATTTTTATATAGGCTGTCTCAGTAGCTTGGTTGGTTAAGCATCTGCTTTCCGAGTAGGTCATGATCCTTGCACTGGGCTCCCTGCTTAGCAGGAAGTCTGCTTCTCCCGCTCCTCTTCGCTCTTGCTCTCTCTTGTTATCTTTGTCTCTCTCTTAAATAAAGAAGTAAAACCTTTAAATTTTTAAAAATTTATATTAGAGAGACACAGAGTGAGCAAGCTGGGAGAGGGGCAGAGGAAGAGGAAGAGAATCTCAAGCAGACTCCCCAATGAGCCCTAAGAGGGGCTCAATCCCAGGACCCTGAGATCATTACCTGAGCTTAAATCAAGAGTCAGACAGCTTAACCAGTTGAGCTACCACCCAGGTGCCCCTGGTTTTATCTATTTTAAATATTAGTATCTAAATTCCTAACAAAGTAGAAGAATAGATTTACTTTTCTTATAACATTCTATCTGACATTTCTTCTCCCTCCATTCCTTTTCTCAGGTTAAGATAATACTCATCTTATGACCATGTAGTAGTATATTGTTTCCTCTCTGATACAATGCTTTAATTTTCCTGTACTAGTTTTTTCATTTACTTGGCCTGAAAGTCTACTAACTACCATGCTAGCTACTAGCACTTTGTCTCTCCAAAAGGTCAACTTTTAGTCCTCCTGATATCTCCGGGATTAGGGAAGTACCTGTTCATTATATGCCTGCTGCATTATAATAGCCATCACCACTCATAAGGGTCCAATGGGCCCATTTAATAACTTAAGGTATCTCACAAATAATTTATAGAGAAATAAAGAGGTAATGAATAACAATTTTATTACAAATCCTAATAAGAATTTAAACATGGCAAAGCAAAATTTTAATCTCATATAGTCCTGTTTTTGAAGCTAAATACAAAAATGGGCAACTTCTTGAAAGATAACCAACCACTCATTGACTACCATCTATGAATTTGAAACATATCCATTTTGTAAATACTAAACCAGATCTCAAATACATCTCTTCTTTGCTCCACAATTGCAAAAACACTTTCACTTTTCAGCTTATAAAACACAAATTAAGAACGATTACTCCAATAGTTTTCTTTTTATTAGTTTCTGTATCACCTATTCCCTTCTAGTCACTCCTGCATACAAATTTGCCTTCAGTGATTGTCCACTTGACACAAACCATATCAAAGATATTTTGGTATACAAATACCATAAAATATGAAAGAATACAGTCATATGTCTTTTTATCAAAGCAGTATGGTACAGATTCTCATCATAAAATATGTGGTAAAGAACTTCCTGTTAAATGACTAAGTAGATAAGAATACCCTATTTCCTTTTTTTCTTTTGTATTTAGAAATACATTCATTCATCAATTCTTAAGTTTGAGAAAATTCATCTATAATATTCTCTGAAAAAAAATCATAGTCTGAGACTTAAAAGGCCAAGTTTATCACATCATGAAAGTCTAGGTACTACCATCTGTCTCCTTGCATTTATGTTCTGATAGATTTAATGACTGTGAAATGTCTTTTTCTGTCAATTTTCTTCTTCTTGCCATTTTGGGCAGAAAATGTAAAATTCTGAATTCTCAACTTGGTTCAATGAAAGATTAAAAAAGGTGGTGTTTCCATACTTCTTTTACACATTCTTGAAAGATAATATAATACTTTGGACAACACAGTAAGAAGGATGATGATGATGATGAAGACTTACTTCACTATTATATTATCCTTCTATGCAATTCCATCATCTGTTTTCTTATTATTTTAGTGTTTTTTTAGTATAGCTGGGAATAACTGATGAGTAATGATAAAACTAGTCTTAGGATGATGAAATAATAAAATGTTTCAAAGTATGGCAAAACTAAGATCACTAGGATCCCATGATGGATCTTAGATTTATAAAAGATCCAATGGACCTATACAGTAAATCTGAGAGAGTTCATTTCTATTAAGAAAAGTAAATTTTCTCTCTGTTCTCTGGAAGACTTCTAAGAAAGAATAAAAGTTATGAAATATAAATTTTTTGAAACGCAAAAAAAAAAAAAAAAAAAAAAAGGCCCAAACCCCTGAACTAAAATTGGGTGTAATGAGCCTGACCGTATACTGAGGGTTAAACTAAACTTATCATTATTCCAAATCTTACCATTCATTCAACAAGTATTTACTGAGCTACTGCCATATTCTATGGTCCTCAGGATGTATCAATGAACAAATAGAGATTGTTGCCTTTGGAGAACTTTTTTGTTCTAGTTGTGTGGGGGTGGGGGGAAGACAATAAACAAAACATAAAAAATAAGTAAATGATATGTGCTAGCAGTAGTAAGTGCTTTGGGAAAAAGAAATATAGAGCAGGATAATGGGAATTGGTACTGTTGGGCAGAAGTTACAACTTTACCTAAGGTAGATAGAGTACACAGCACTGATACTTGAGCAAAAACTTAAAGATCAGGGAAATTAGCCATGCACTTCTGGGGAAGAGCATCCCAGGTGGTAGAAACAGCAAAAGCGAAAGTCCTTAAGGTGGAAATACTTGTGATGTGTTTGAGAAATAGCAGGGGGCCAGTGTGGCTAGAGCAGAGTAATTAAGATGAAGGTGAGGTCAAAGAAGTACAGAATACCAGATTATGAAGGGCCCTGTAGGCATTATGAGAATTCTTGCTTTTATTCTGAGTGAAATGGGAAGTCAATGGAGGGCTCTGAAGCAGAGAGAGCCGTTAGGTTCAAGAAATCTATCAACAGGGGCACCTGGGTGGCTCAGTGGGTTCAGCCTCTGCCTTCAGCTTGGGTCATGATCTCAGGGTCCTGGGATTGAGCCCCGAGCCAGGCTCTCTGCTCAGCAGGGAGCCTGCTTCCTCTTTTCCCTCTGCTCGCCTCTCTGCCTACTTGTGATCTCTCTCTGTCTGTCAAATAAATAAATAAATAAAATCTTAAAAAAAAAAAAATTCTATCAACAAATCAACAAATGATAAAACCTCTGACCAGGATGGTAGCAGTGGATGTACTAAGAAGTAGAAGAATCATGAACATATTCTAAAGGTAAAGCCAACAAGACTTCCTGATGAATTAGATTAGATATGAATGTAAGAGAGAAAAACAGAGTCAGAGAATGACTCCCAAGGTTTCTGACCTGAGCAACTAAGAGGATAGAGTTAATGCAACTGAAAACTGTAACCGAACATGTTTTAGGGGAAAGAGGAATTCAATTTTGGACATATTGGATTTGTGATATCAGATGATGTTGAGGAAGATTTTAGTCTTGTGTTAAGAAGACAAATCTGCGGCACCTGGGTGGCTCAGTTGGTTAAGCATCTGCCTTTGGCTTAGGTCATGATCCCTAATGGAGCCCTGAGTTGGGCTCCCTGCTCAGTGGGGAGTCTGTTTTTTCCTCTCCATCTGCCCCTCTTTCCCACTCGTTCTCTCTCTCACACTTGTTCTCGCTTGCAAGTAAATAAATAAAATCTAAAAAAAAAAAAAAAAAAGATCTGAACTAGAACTATATACTTGCCAACTGCGGCATGGAGATCGTGTTTAGAACAAGACTGGGTGACAGTACCAAGGGACCGAGTATAGGGAAAGAAGAAAGAGGAGCAAGGACTAGGAAGGATGAAGCAGTGAGGAACAACTCGACTGAACCGAAGAGAATTGGAGGAGACAAACTAGAGACAATAAAGAGAGGCAACTGTTTGAGTATTCTGACCACAACAGAAATATTCACTTGGAGCCCTATTACCTTAAAATGCCTACCTTCTAATGTGGTACCAGATGACTCAATATATAAGGGAGAATTTGAATATTGCATGGAAAACAAGCCCCATAAGCTATTCAAGTTTCAATTTAGCTCCAGAAAGATTACTGACAGAATTGTCTTTAAAACCAAAACACAAATACTTACAGACAAAACACAAATACGAATGTACCTATGATTATTACTCAAAGATAAGATTGCCATAGAACAAGCAAGAAGTTACAGAGAATAAGAAATTATTACTTAAAACTTGGGCATTCAAAGGAAAACACATTTAAAAAAACTCATTCTAGTTGCCGGTATACTTTTATACAAATGCTCATCTTGATTTTTGAGGAAATTAATTTTAATGTGTAATACCTTCAGAGAAAGAAAATACATGTAACATGTACAGAACATTCCTTTTAAATCCCCACCAAGAGACCATTTTAGAGGAAGAAAATCAAGACTGGGGGTGCCTGGGTGGCTCAGTAGGTTAAGTGGCTGCCTTTGGCTCAGGTCATGATCTCAGGGTCCTGGGATCCAGCCCCACTTCAGGCCCCTTGCTCAGCAGAACCTGCTTCTTTCTCTCTGTCCCTCCCCCATCATGCTCATGTGCTCTTTCAAATAGATTAAATCTTAAAAAAAAAATTAAGACTGTTTTTACACTCATATCACAGACAAAAAAAAACGAGATTTATGTGTTCTTAATTTTTTTTTTTTTTAAAGTAGGCTCCACACGTTCTGACTTCATGACCCTGAGATCAAGACCTGAGCTAATATCAAAAGTTGGCTGCTTAGCTGGCACAACCACTCTGGAAAACAGCATGGAGGTTCCTCAAAAAGTTGAAAATAGAGCTACCCTATGACCCAGCAATTGCACTACTGGGTATTTACCCTGAAGATACAAATGTAGTGATCCGAAGGGGCATGTGCACCTGGATGTTTATAGCAGCAATGTCCACAATAGCCAAACTACGGAAAGAACCTAGATGTCCATCAATAGATGATGGATAAAGAAGAGGTGGTATATATACACAATGGAATACTATGCAGCCATCAAAAGAAATGAAACCTTGCCATTTGCAATGACATGGATGGAACTAGAGGGTATTATGCTGAGCGAAATAAGTCAATCAGAGAAAGACAATTATCATATGATCTCCCTGATATGAGGAAGTTAAGAGGCAATGTGGGGTAGGAAAGGAATAAATGGGATCGGGAGGGAGACAAACCATGAGACTCTTAATCTCACAAAACAAACTTAGGGTTGCCAGGGGGCGGGGTAGGGAAAGTTGGTTGAGTTATGGACATTATGTGCTATGGTGAGTGCTGTGAAGTGTAAACCCAGTGATTCACAGACCTATACCCCTGGGGCTAATAATACATTATATATTAACAAATAAATAAATAAATAAAAAGGGGAAAAAAAAAAAAAAGAGCTGTCTGCTTAACTGGATGAGCCACCCAGCTGTCCCAAGGTTTATGTGAATTTTTAAATTATTTGTTAATGTCACAAAGCTGGTTGACTGGACGCTCACTTCCAAACCATGCTCTTAACCAATACGCTATCGTCACCTCTACATTATTTTTATCAATAGTCTCCCATTTGTCTCTAATGAAGTTGTTATGGAAAATCTCCACAATATTATTTTTTATGTAGCACATGGCAACTACTACTAATGAAAAAAGCTGTTGAATTTCAAATTGCACTTTTCCACTTTTAACATAGGATTCTGATATGAACAATGGTATTATCTGAAGAGAAGAGTTAGTCTTCTATTTAGAGAGAATCTTGACTGAGGTTGACTGAGGTTTCACAAAAATAATGTCTTAGCTTTCTAACTGTTTAACTCAAGTCTATAACAGGGGTCAGGAACTATTTTCTTCATCCTCTCCAATGTATTTCTATCACCTTGCATGATGTCTGGCACATAGGAACTCAATTAATATTACTGAATGAGTGAAATTGGAAGAATTAAGTGATTTCCTAAAAAAGATGTCAGTTGGGGATGCCTAGGTGGCTCAGTCAGTAAAGCCTCTGATTCTTGGTTTCTGCTCAGATCATGATTTCAGGGTTCTGAGATCAAGCCCTACAACAGCAGGGAAGTCTGTTTGAGATTCTCTCCCTCTCCTCTGCCCCTTTCCCCAACTCATGTGCATGCATTCTCTCTCTCTCTCTCAAATAAGAAATAAAATCTTAAAAGAAAAAAAAAAAGATGTCAGTTGTTTTTACTGATCTTTAAAAATAAATTAGCATCCATCCACTGCATTGGCTAGCTGTTCTATTTATGTAAGCATCAACTAATGAGTATTTGATTCACAGCTTATTTAGCTAGAACTGTAAAACAATTTTGATTTTCAAAAAATAACATCTAAGAATAACGTAGATCTTCATAGACCATATGGAATATCCCATCAACTCTACTCCCCCAAATCCTGCTCTTAACTTACAATGCTATAAGCTATCTACAGTAGGACCAATACTGAAAAATAAGAGAGGAATGAGAAAAGATAGGAACAGACAGGAATGAAAGAGACAAGAAAAAGTCAGGAAACAATAAGAAAAAAAGAAAGAAAGAAATGATATTTTCCCCCAGCTTTATTAAGGTATAATTGACAAATAACAGGGAAATGATTTTTAAAGTAGTATCTCAGTATAAAGGAGAGGCAGTTTATTGTAAGTAAACACTAGATATGAATTAAGACCTAGGTTCTTCCAAAATATACTGAATAACGTTGTACTAATCATTTTCTCTCTCTAGTTTTCAATTTCTCATCTGTAAGTATGAATCTAGCCCCTACATGATCTTTGAATCTAGCCCCTACATGATCTTTAAAACAAACTCTGCCCCTGTATAAATTCCTGCCCCTGTTCCTCCCACATCCCAGCCCAGGAACCAACTCTAATGGTACCTGTTCTTTCCAAGTCCCTAGACAGAAACCTATCACTCTATATTATTCTCTCTCTGAATTCTAGTGTTTTACAAAATCTGTACAAGCTCCTATCCACACTACAGAGAAAGATGCCCTTAAGAAACTTTTGGTAACAAAAGTTTCAAGTAACAGAGGAAAGGCTTTTTAAAAAATATTAAATCCTAAATTTGTAAATAGAAATATAAAGTAGCAATGTATGTGAAATATTTGTTAGATACGTAAATACTTCAGGCCCTCTGGGAATACACAATACCCTCCACCTCAGAAAAAGACTATGACTATTTATAATCCCTATGCAGTAGGCACTATTGAGGCCTACCAGGCAGGGTTAAAGCTGGATTTTCAACAAGGCTCACAAGTCCTGAGGTTAAATACACATGAATTAAGGATGTTTAATCCATCTCAAGATACCATCTTTTCATATTTAAAGCAGCTTCCCTTAAACAGGAAAAATACAAAATACATGAGCTGCCCCTGACAGTAAAGCTCCTGCAGAGGTAATATAAAGGTCTGTTTTTTTAACCATTTAAACTCATACTGTGTTTACTCTCACTTCCAATACATATAATAGGTCCTCCTAAAACCAAAATACTTTTATGGTGCAAAAAAGCTTTGAAAACAAAACAAAAAAATTTAACAAATTTTAAAATGTAACAAACATCACTGCATAAATATTATTAGGACCAGCTACATAAAATGAGAGAAAGGTACAGGTTTTTTGGGGCGTGTGCAAAAACACACACAAATCTGTATACACACAGAGAAATAAAACAGTTAAACAGTTTCTACCTGTTTTTGTGTACTCCCTTTCAGATATTGTTCCCCTAAAGTCTTGGCCTCTGTTGCTGTCTAACTTGAATTCACAAAACTCAATGGCTCGTGGTTTTCAAAGCTTAGGGCTACGTTTGCAGAACAAAGTCGCTTTCTCTCTCTCTCTCTTTTTTTGGTGGGTACAAGTATGGGGACCACAGGAACAGTTAAATTCATGGCATGGCTGGTCTACCACACAGTCGGGGGAATTCTTTAAATAGAGCCTGTCACTCTCTTGGCCCATCAATGGGATTTCCTTCTCAAACTGCTGATTCGTTCAGGTACACAACAGAGGAAATTTCAGTTAACCTTTGTTTCACCCCAGGGAAAAATCTGTCTGAAAGTATAAAATGAATAGATTAAAAAAAAAAAATAAGCAGCTCAGCCACATGGCCATTCTCCCAGTGTTCACTGCAGCTTAAGTGAAACAGTAAAAAGGGACAGTGGAATGTTTCATTCCCAGTGGAAAATTCAAGCACAATCTGTAACTTGGGAATCTAGCAGGTCACAGTTTATTTGATGACTAAACCAATCCAACTGTCCCTTCTGTTTAATAAACCTAAAAGTTCCCCTTCTGATAATTTTATGTGAATCAGAATTATTTTTCTCCTGTATCTCCATTGCTACTACTATAATCTGACTGAGGTGTCTGTAACACAACTGTATTCTCAAATTTCTAAACAACAACAAAAAATTAACTCTCAGGAATATTCTCAAAAGTAGTAATTGAGAGTGGAAAAGTGGGGACAGAATAAATCAGAGAGCCCTGTTAAATTCTCTGTTATTAATTTCAAAATAAAATTAAGGTGGGGAGAGACAACAAAAAGGAGCTCACTTTTCCATCATAAAGTTGTTTTTAAACAATGGGAATATTTGGATACGCTACAATTAGATTGAGTCATGTAAAATCTTGGAATGGGGAGTAAAAATTTGTTTTCCCTTGCAATCAAGACAATTTATATGCTTTTTTTTGGAGCGACAAATACAAATTTTTAGGATATGGTAGATAAACACTGGCTATATAGTCTTTACTTCTCCCAAATGATTTCTGAATCCTAGCGAACAGAAAAATCATTGTACCATCCATACTTTTTATACATATTATCATATTACAACCCATATATATTGACTGCAAGGAGCTAGGGCAGCTTTTAGAATAGCAAGATGCATTCTGCCTCTGGGACCAATGTCATTTTCATAAGGAAAAAAAAAATTCAAGGTCTTCTTGCTTAATTTTATCAACTTTATTTTGTGGTAAAATACATGTAACCTAGTACTTACCACTTTAACCATATTTCAGTGTACAACTCAGTGGCATTAAGTACATTCATATTATTGTGCAACTATCACCAACATTCAGCTCCAGAACTTTTTTCATCTTGCAAAACTGAAATTCTATACCCACCAAATAATATTTTACCAACTTCTGATGCAGAACTTAAAAGGTACATTCTTCTTCTTCTTCTTCTTTTTTTAAAGATTTTATTTATTTATTTGACAGACAGAGATCACAAGTAGGCAGAGAGGCAGGCAGAGAGAGAGGAGGAAGCAGACTCCCTGCTGAGCAGAGAGCCCGATGCCGATGCCGGGCTTGATCCCAGGACCCTGGGATCATGACCTGAGCTGAAGGCAGAGGCTTTAACCCACTAAGCCACCCAGGCACCCAGGCACCCCTAAAAGGTACATTCTTGATTCACTGACAAGGTCTCACAAAGTCCTGAAAGTGGAGCTGATGCTGGCACTATCACATTTTATTCTGAAGAGACTGAAAGATACTTATCACGCAAGCTTGCTCAAAAGGCTTAAGACAGAGAGGAGAGGCTTGCAAATTGGGAAGAGGCTGCAACTCTGTGACCTCATGAGTCATACACTGCAGCAGGGACTAAGTGCATGTCTTCATTAAAAAGCAAGACTTAAATGCAGATTATTAAAGAATATTTACCAACATTTGCATATTTTAATTATAAAAAGGTCATAATTCAGCTCTTTTGTGACAGAGTCCTCTGGGCATCCTTAGGCTAGGATATAGAACCTGTTAGGTAAGTACGTTGGTTACCAGGACCTGAGGGAAAAACATTACTAAATGTATACCTGCTCAAGTTAGTGTTTATAGTCAAGTTTAAATATTTCCTTGCCTTCGTAAATTCTAGTCCTCAAAAGCATTTCAATACTGTAAAACCCCATAACAAATAGTGTAAAATTAAGTATGCCTTTCAAAATGAGACTAATTACAATTACATGTAGTAAAAGATGTATTTAAGGACCTAAGTAATATTTTGCAGTTTCCTCCTTGAAAATCTGTTTTCTGTACCAGCTTCAAACCATACACAAATAGAATAGCCCCTTCCACATCTATGTTTAACTGATTATAGTTACTGTCTTCCACAGAAACAAAAATGTCAATTTGCTCTGTTCCTTGTTTTTAAGACAGGATTTCGAATAAGAAATCCTCTAAAATACACATATCAAAACACTGAAAACAAAGATAATTATTTTAAGTAATACCAAGATTAAAAGTATGTGGGTTAAAATTGGCAGGAATGCTTAGAAGAGAGTTACAATGAAAGAAGACTCCAAAATCATCCATAGAGAAGACTGAATGAATAACAATGATATATAGAAGTAACAAAACTTTGAACAGTCTAGGTCAAAAAATCCAAATAAAGAGGTGATAAAAATTTAAGAGAGAACTCAACGTAGATTCCTGAGCCAGGCTGAGATGGGACTGAAGGCAGAGGAGATGAGGCAGTTGATGGAGATGGTGGTACAGAGAAAGAGTCCAGCAAAAGGAAGAAACTGAAAGCCCTTTTAGACGTTCCACATAGGCTGGAAAAGAATGCATATTCTACAGTTATTGTTTTGTGGAATATAAATATCAATTAGGTAAAAGTGGGTGACTATTATCCTGATCTCCTATGTCCTTAGTGATTTTTTTATATCTAGTATTTCTATAAATTACTAAGAAAGGAGTAGGTATTAATTCTTTCTTTAATTCTGTCCAATTTATCTATTTTGAAGGTCTGTTTGATTCTTATGCCTTTCCTGACTACCCGATCCTTTAATCTTAAATATCCTTGTTTATCTCTGGTACTACTCTGTCTCAAAGTCTACTTACCTGATAACATATCATGTTAATTGAACCACTCCAGTTTTCAAAAGCCCATTACTCTTTGCATGTTTTATCTTTTCCATCCTTAAAATTTTTCTCATCTTTGGTTTTCATCAATTTGACTATGAGTCTCTTGAATATGTACAACTTTTTCTTTCATCAACTTGAGGAGCTCTCTCCCATTATCTCTTTAAATATATTATCCCCTTTTTCTTTCTCCTCTCCTTTTGGAACTCCAATGTTATGTATTACATCTTATAATACTGTCCAATAGGTTACTGAAGCACTGCTCTCTTATATATATTTTTTCAATATATTTTCCTTCTGTTTCTCAGTCTTTTTTGGTCTTCAAGTTCACTCACATTTTCAATCTGCTATTAAGTTCATTAAGTTAACTTTTATTTCAGATAAAGTATTTTTCATCAGTTCTAGAATTTCCATTTAGTTCTCTTTTATAGTTTCATTTCTCTGAGATTTCATGTCTGTTACTTCCTTATATGCATATTTTATACCCTTGAACATAGTCAAAATAACTATTTCAAAATCTTCATCGGCTAATTCTAACCCCTGGGTCATCCCAGAGTCAGTGTCTACTGACTGCTTTTTCTTGAGCATGCATCAAATTTTCCAGTTTCTTCATATATCTGGTAATTTGAGGTTGCATCCTAGACTTTGTAAATAATACTTTGTAAACTATGGATTCTGTTATGTTCCTCTAAAGACAGTTGATGTTTGTTCAAGGATCAAAAATTTGTCAAATGTATATATTCATAAGTTGGGCTTCTCCCTCTGTAAATTCCCTTTCACTTTCCAGCTGCTCTAGTAGCCTCCCTTTTCTAATTCTCAAAGTCAGGAAGACTGAGTTTCTTTCTGAGTTCTAGCCACTCTCATGTTATACCAATTAATTACTGTTCTCAGGCAAAAAACCATAAAAACAGGAAACTCATCTAACGCTGTTTCTTTCTTCCAAGTGTTGACTGCTGGCTTTTGGTTGGTCTCCAGTACCTTCAGATATTTTATGCTTTTAAGGATTAAAGTATGCTTACAGAGATATATGTGTATGTAACTTTATAATTTATATGTAACAGTTACAGCACAAGATTTTGTCCAGAGTATAATTATCTTTGGGAAGGCTGGTCCATTATGAACAATTCTGCCATTATCAGAACTCTGGGATTGCTTTTTTAGTATATAGTATATAACTTAAAAAAAAAAATTTCACTCTTCTTTTTAGCTCCCTTCAGGCAACTATTGAGTCTATACTTCTCAGTGCTCTGTCCCTTTAATCTAGCATAGGGTTTGATAGATAATAACAGGTGCTCTGTAAATAACTGTTGAATGAATGTAATAATGGAATAGGGCAAAATAAAAACCATCAATTAGCATTAGAAAGTTTCTAGGAGGGGTAGAGTATTTTGGGCTGGAGTGTTTAGCAATTTCTCATCATTTAAGAAACCTTGCTTTCTTCTTAGAGGCAAAGAGATCTGCACTTAGTTTTAAAATATGATGCATTATGTATAGGTTTTAGATCATTTTTAACCATACCTTCTCATTTTCTGGATAAGATGCTCCAATCATGAGTCTTATTATTCAAGGGTCCCACATTGAGTATAAATCCTTTTCATCAGAGAAAATGTTACATTTTAGTTCTCTGGGCAAATTAATTATGATTTACTATTTTAGGCCACCTTCTAAATTCCTGGGATAATTATATGAGATTCTAATTTCCAAAACATTCATTTGCAAATAGCTCATGAATACTACCCAATTTCCCAAAAGACAGTATGAAAATGAGCACCCTAAATGATGGGGAAGGCAATTAACATCTATTGAGGGACTGCTAGGTGAAAGGCTCTCTAATAAGTGTTTTATCTCATTTAATCTTCTCAATTACCCTACGACATGGATATTATTACCAACTATTTACAGATAAGTAAACTAAAGCTCAAAGCTGGCCAAGGTCATACAGTAGGTAAGTGGTAGAGCATGAATTCAAATGTGGTAACTTTCAACTACAATGAAATCAACTGCTCATCAAAAAAACAAAACAAAGTACTCTATTAGGAGAGTGAAAAGGCAAGCCATGGAGTAGGAGGAGACATCTACTCAATATACAAAGGTTTCACACCCAGAAGATAGAATAAATCCCTACACGTTATTAAGATAAATAAAAAGAAAGACTAGAAAAAGACTTAAAATAGGTCATTCACAAAAGAGGATATCTAAATGACTAATAAACATGAAACATGAGAGGTCTGACTTCATTCAGTTATCAAGTATATATATATTGAAGCCACAATAAAATACCCCCCGTCACCTACCAAAATAGAATTAAGAACATGAACAACACCAAGCATTGTCAGAATACAGACAATGAGAATTCTCATATACTGTTGGTTAAAATGTAAACTGGTATAACAACTTCAGAAAAAAAAAACCTGTTATCTACTAATGTGGAACATAAGCATATCATAACACAAGGCAATTCCAGTCTTAGGTATATACATGAAATAAACAAAAAACACACACATTAAAAGCAACACTTTAAGCAACAGCCAAAATATCCATTTATAGTGAATGGATAAGCTCTGGTATAGTCATACAATGAAATAATCTGCATCAATTAAAAACCAAAATAACAAAATGAACCACAGCTACATGTTATATAAAGGAAAGCAAACACATACAAAATTATATATATTTATGAGTCCATGAATATAAATTTCAAAAACAGGTAAATCTGGACAATAGGTTAGGGCATATAGCAGGGATAAAACTGTAAAGAGAATCAAGGAAAGTATTTTTTTAAAAGACTTTATTTTTTTATTTGACATAGAGAGAGAGAGACCACAAGCAGGAGGAGTGGCAGGCAAAGGGAGAGGGAGAAGCAGGCTCCCCGCCAGGCAGAGTGGCCGATGTGGAGCTCAATTCCAGGACCCTGAGATCATGACCTGAGCCAAAGGCAGACATTTAAGCAACTGAGCTAGCCAGGTACCCCCAAAATGAAGTTAAGTATTATCAGAAAAGTCAGGCTACCTCTTGAAAGAAGGCAAAGGTTATGACCAGAGGAAGGCATACTGAGGGCTTCATTGTGCTGGTAGTATCCTGTATTTTGACTAGACAATGATTACATGAGTTATTTGCTATATAACCATTAATCACAGTAGATGCTAAATCTGAAATAAATATGCTGGCAGAGGAATGCCTGGGTGGCTCAGTCGGTTAAGTCACTGCCCTGGGCTCAGGTCATGATCCCAGGGTCCTGGGATTGAGTCCTTCATTGGGCTCCCTGCTCAGCAGGGAGCCTGCTTCTCTCTCTGCCTCTGCCTGCTTGTGCACTCTTTCTCTCTCTGTCTCTCTCTCTGACAAATAAATAAATAAAATCTTAAAAAACACACACACACACAAAAAGGAGTATGCATGCAAAGACTTGCCCAGCAAGTCAATAATTAGCATAAATTTCTTATATTTAAGACAGCATGGTCCAGGCCTTCGAAAAGACATGTAGCCCAAGGAAAGACTTGCTTTCATAAACGTGATGTCTGATTTAAGTATTGTTCCATAGGGAACAGGTGATTTATTCAATAAATAGTGCTGAGTCAGTGGGGAAAAACAAAATTGGAATTCATCTCTCACCATATACAAAAACAATTCCTAAGTGGATTAAAGTTCTAAATATGGAAAGCAAAAATTTTTTAATTGTATAAGGAAATATAAAATACAAGTATTTGAAAACCTCAGAGATGGGAAGGATTTTTAAAGAACAGACTATTAAGAAAAAGACTAATAAAATGAGTACATTAAAATATAAAGCTTTTTAAACATCAAATGACATCATTAAGAAACTAATATATTGGTAGTTTAGATAAAATTATATCAACATAAATTTATCAAGTTTATAGCTATATTATGGTTATATAAGATAGTATCTCTATTCTTAGTAAATACACACTAAAGCATTTAGGGGAAAAAGGACAGGCATGAATTATGTAGCTTACCCTCAAATGGTTCAGACTTGTGTGTGCTTATGCATATACACATACATACACATATACATATACATACATCCACATATACATGGAAAGGGTATGAGCAAGCACACAAATGATTCATAAGGCAAATGGAGTGAAATGCAAAAAATAAGTGAATCTGGATAACAGGTATACAGGTATTCTTTGTACTACATTTATTTTAGCAACTTTTTAAAATTTGGAATTATTTCCAAGTAAAAAGTGTTTCTTTCTAAAGATATCATTAATAAATATTAAAAAATAAGCCACAGGGCGCCTGGGTGGCTCAGTGGGTTGGGCCACTACCCAGGTCAGGTCATGATCTCAGGGTCCTGGGATCGAGGCCCGCATCGGGCTCTCTGCTCAGCAGAGAGCCTGCTTCCCTCTCTCAATCTCTGCCTGCCTCTCTGTCTACTTGTGATCTCTCTCTGTCAAATAAATAAATAAAATCTTTAATAAATAAATAAATAAATAAAATAAAAAATAAGCCACAGACTGTAAGGAAGTTATCAGTAATGCCTATAATGAATAAAGGGCTCATATCCAGAAGATACCAAAAATTCCCACAAATGATTAAGGGGGAAAAAAAAGACAACACATAGGAAAAATGGGGGGGGGGAAATGAACAGGCAATTAACAGAAAACGATGGAAGAATGATGTAAGATCCAATAAATATATGAAGTAATCTCCAGCCTCACTAGTAGTAATCAGAGAATCAACAATGTAAACAACGAGATACAACTACAAAACAAAATGCTGACAATACCAAATACTGGCTAGAAGGTAGGTGAGCAAGAATTCATATAATTATGACTGCAGGATACTCTGCAAAATCTAAGAAAGCTAAAGATTACCATATTACCAGGCAATTCTACTCCTAGCTACACTTTCTAAAATGAGGGGTCAAAGAACCTTCTCCTTTTCTTTTTTTTTTTTTTTAAGATTTTATTTATTTACCTGAGAGAGAGAGCATGTGGGCACAAGCAGGGAGAGCAGCAGGCAGATGGAGAAGGAGAAGCAGGCTTCCCATGGAGCAGGGAGCCTGACATGGGGCTCCATCCCAAGACCATTGGACCACAACCTGAGCCTAAGGCAGACACCCAACTAACTGAGCCACTTAAGCACTCCAAAGAACTTTTTCTGAAAAACCCAGATGGTAAATATTTCAGGTCTCTCAACTTCTCAACTCTGGCACTGTAGGCCAAAAGTAGTCACTGACAATACATACACAGATGGACATGATGTTTCATTACAGCTGTATTTACAAAAACAGGCAATTGTCCCGTGGGCCATAGTTTACCAACCTCTGCTCTAGAGAAATCCTCATATACGTACATCAACAGATACCAAATAAAAGCGTATTCCGTAGCTTTATTTGGAACTACAAAAATTTCCAACAATCTTAACCGTCCATCAGTAAGACAGTAGATACATTATAACAGAATACTATATAGCAGTTAAAGATGAGTAAACTAGAGCTACATATATTAAAATGAATGAATCTTACAAAGGTAATGTTGACTGAAGAGAAGTTCAGAAGTATACTTATAAGATAGCACTAATTATATAAAGTTTGAAAACATCCAAAGTAGTATTATCCATACATAAATATATAGTAAAAATTTGAAGAAAAATATGCAATATCTTTGCATGGGGCAAAGGTAAACTGTACTGTTGCTGTGTTTTTTAAAGATTTCCTTTATTTGAGAGAGGGAGAGAGAGAGCACAAGTAGGCAGCAGAGCAGCCAGCAGAGGTAGAGGTAGAAGCAGGCTCTCCACTGAGCAGGGAGCCTGATGTAGGGCTCAAGGCAGACACTTAACTGAATGAGCCACATAGGTGCCCCCAATAAACTATATTCTTAAGAAAGGTTAAAAACTAAACAGCAAGGAAGTGATTACTATAAATGTCAAGGTAATGAATATATCTATGGGGGAGGGGAGAGATGAAGTATGGTTGAGAAGGGACCTATTTCGGGGGTTGATCAATGTCCTATTTCTTGACCTGGATGATGGTTACATAGATGTTTATATAGATATTCACTTGATAATTTTCCTTATCAGTTTTATGTATGCATTTAATAACTTTTTTTTTTAAGATTTTATTTATTGAGAGAGAGAGAGCACGAGAAGGGGGACAGGCAGAGGGACAGGAAGCAGACTTCCCACCAAGCAGGGTGCCTGACTCAGGGCTCCATTACAGGACCCTGGGATCATGACCTGAGCCAAAGGCAACCACTGAACCAACTTTGCCACCCAGGTGCCCCTCCATTTAGTAACTTTCAAAAAGCCCTCTTACTCCACCCCCTAATAGGAATGATAAACACTGAATTCAACATCATTTGCAGGGTAAGAGTGATTGAGGGAGGATTAGAAAGTCAATTTGTTGGCTATATGAAAATATAAATCCTGTTTACTAGTCAAATCACCAGACCCAATAGATAGTTAGAAAAGTAAATGGTAAATCATAGAATTAAACTTTAAATTTTTTGCTTTTGCCCCAGAACTTCTGATACAACAAAGTGTAACAGATAAAATCTGCATGAATGATATTTTTTCCCTGTATAAAATATTTCTTGCATAATTCTTTTGTGTGCTTTTTTTGGAAAATTTCCAACATACAAATGTTGAGAAAATAGTATTAAAAACCCCCACAGATGGGTACCTAGGTGGCTCAGTGAGTTAAGCCTCTGCCTTCGGTCATGATATCAGGGTCCTGGGATTCAGCCCCCGCATTGGGCTCTGTGCTCAGTGGGGAGGCTGGTTCCCTCTCTCTCTCTGCCTGCCTCTCTGCCTACTTCTGATCTCTCTCTCTCTCTGTCAAATAAATAAACAAAATCTTAAAAAAAAAAAACAACCCATAGATGCAGCTTCAACAATTATTAACTCATACCCAATCCTACTTCATCTATACCCCTAACTCCTACTTCTGGTCTCTTACTGAATTACTGTTAAGCAAATCCCAGATATCATAGATGTCATCTATAAAAAATTCAGCATACTATCTCTAAAAGATAAGGTTCCCTTTAAACTTTAACTTAATCAATATACTTAAAAAAAAACAATAATTAAATGTTCATGAGTGTTCAAATTTCCATAATTATCTTATGTATATTATAAAATCCCCTCAAATTACCATTGTAATAAATAGGTTATCTTTTAGATCTCCCTGAACCTATAGGTTCTCCATCCCATATTTCCTCTATTCATTCAACCTCTCCTCTTCTACTTGCAATTATTTATTTTAAAAAATAATTTATATGGCTGAGTTTCCCACATTCTGGGTTTTCCTGATTGTACTGTATCTTCATGACATCATATTGTTCCTATTTCCTACAAACAGGTAGTTCAGTCTAGAAGCTTGATTGCATTCAGAATTTATTTATTTATTTTGGGGAAATGATACTTCTAGGAAAGCACTGTGTTCTTCCCAAGGAGGCAAATAAAGTTTGGTTGTCTCTTTTTGTCAAACCACAGTCACTGATAATTCTTTAAATTCATTATTTCATTAGGAGTTGCAAAAAAGTGATACTAAAAACTATTCCTTTTTCATTTGTTAACTCCAATACTTCTTGGAAGGGAAAACTCCCCTTTGAGGTAACCACACATCCTCTCTGGGTACGCCAAGGTACAGTTCATGTGATTGACACTATATGTTAAGAGTTTCTTTAAAATTCAAGTCATACAGAAAAAGTCATCTGTTTCTTCAGAATCAAACAGAAATAAAACCAGTGGTGTTTCTCCCCCCTTTTTTGGTTATTAGAAACAACTTTCAGTGACAGCTTCTTTGGAAAAAAGGTGGGGAGAAAAAAATTACTGTATTTTGAAGCATGTGAAATTCCCCAGGAGGCCTTTTCAGCCCTGTGATTTTATGTGTATGTAGTGGATCTGAATCTTTTCTAATGACAACGTCAAGAATCTGACCATTCTAATAATTCAAAGACCTCAAGTCCTAATCCTAAACCTACTTTCTATACCAGTGCTGTCCAACAGAAACATAATGCAAAGGTACCTGGCTGGCTCAGTTGGTTAAGCGACTGCCTTCAGCCCAGGTCATGATCCTGGAGTCCCAGCATCGGGTGCCCTCCCCAGTGGTGAGTTTGCTTCTCCCTCTAACCCTCCCCTCCATGCTCTATCTCTCTCTCATTCTTTCTCAAATAAATAGCTAAATAAAATCTTAAAAAAAAAACGAAACATAATATAAGTCACAAATGTAAGATAAGTAACTTAAAATTTTCTAGTATGTACATTATAAATAAATTAAAACAGGTGAAATTAATTTTTAGTAATATATTTTATATAGCCCAATATATCTAAAAGACAATTATCAACATATAATCAATATGGAAAATTAATGATATGCTTTGTAATCTGTTTTTCACACTGTCTTTAGGCTATAGTACATCTTAATTCAGATCAATTACATTCTAAGTGCTTAAAACCACAGGTAGCTAGTGGCTACCTTAGCTCTATACTATCCTTTGATAGCAGAAAAGTCTAAATGACACTATCTATGTTTATGTATCACAGATAAACCTCCCTTGACCTGACCACTGCTATAAATCCACTTGCTAGGTACCGCAGAGTCAACATGTTCTGGCCAAACTCATTCTCCTAAAACTGGTCGCCTCTCAGCGTTTCCTATTTTTGTATATGGCACACCCACTAATCAGAACCCTCATTTTAGGGTGCCTGGGTGGCTCAGTGGGTTAAGGCCTCTGCCTTCAGCTCAGGTCATGATCCCAGGGTCCTGGGATCGAGTCCCGCGTCGGGCTCTCTGCTCAGCAGGGAGTCTGCTTACCCCTCCCCCCCTCTCTGCCTGCCTCTCTGCCTCGTGATCTCTGTCAAATTAATAAATAAAATCTTTTTTTTTAAAAAAACCCTCATTTTAGGAGGGCATTGATGATTTTATTTTATTTTACTTTATTTTTTTTTAAAGACTTTATTTATTTATTTGACAGGCAGAGATCTCAAGTAGGTGGAGAGGCAGGCAGAGAGAGAGGAGGAAGCAGGCTCCCCACTGAGCAGAGTCCAATGCAGGGCTCAATCCCAGGACCCTAAGATCAGACCTGAGCCAAAGGCAGAGGCTTTAACCCACTGAGCCACCCAGGTGCCCTGGGCATTGATGATTTTAGAAGTTTACTTCACCCTGTTTCTCTGCAAATAAACACTTGATAGGTCTGGAACCCATGTATACCTTATCTTATTGACCTGGTAGAGATACATGGTTCATCAGTAAACTCTTGCTTTCTTGTTTTGTGAGAACTTTAGAGATACCAAGGGTTTTCAAAAAACATTCATAAAGAGTTTGCTCATATTAGATTCTGTGCTAAGCACTGTAGGGAACAAAAAGTCTACAACACAGCTCTTGCTCTGAGGAACTTACAATCAACAAAGGAACATACACAAAAGGAGAGACAAAACCAGTACAAGAGAAAAGTAAAGTGAACAGTACTACCTTACGGGAAGTGCTAGTAAGGTTCAGAGAAGTAGAAACTAAAGTTTACCTGATTAAAGAGGAAACCTGCATCTTCAGGAAGATGCAATTTAGTAACTAGGAATCATGATGACAAAAACAGGTAAGAGCATTTCTAGCAAGAGGAAATGCTAAAAAAAAAGGAGCAGAAAATGAAAGAGCAGGGTTTGTTCTGAGTACATGTTTAGCTAGTAACCTGATAACAACTCGTAAGCTAGGTCACATTCATCTCACTTTATTTAAAGTTCATTTATTTTTTTAGTCATTTCTACACCCAGTGTGAGGTCGGTCAAACTCACGACCCTGATACTAAGAGTTGCGTGCTCTTCCGACTCAGCCAGTCAGGTGCCCCTCATCTCACTTTAATCATAGCTGTGTCTCAAAGTATCAAAATAGGTCTTCAACGGGGGGCCGGGGTGGCTCAGTGGGTTAAGGCCTCTGCCTTCGGCTCAGTTCATGATCCCAGGGTCCCTGGATGGAGCCCCATGTCCTCGGGCTCTCTACTCGGCAGGGAGCCTGCTTCCCTTCCCCTCTGCCTACCTCTCTGCCTACTTGTAATCTGTCTGTCAAATAAATAAATAAAATCTTTAAAAAAACAAAAAAACCAAAATAGGTCATCAAAATAAGAGGGCCACATTCTTCTTTGATGTTACTTTAATTATTTTAGCCAGGAACTATTGATGATTAATGAACTGTATGACCTACTTCCCAAAGCCTTTCAAAACTGTGTCTGAATGAATGAAGGAAATGTACAAGCATACCCCATGGAATGTGTTCTGGATGGAACATATTCTCTCCCTCCCTCTCTCTCAATATAATGCTTTTTTGACCAAAATTTATGTGGAAAATTTTCAACTTATTTCCCCCAAATTCAGTATGCATCTGAAGTCTCGAGTTACCCTCAAAATATAACTGGTAGAACGTGAAGAACAATAAAGGAATTCACAAATGTAACAACAGGAGTGTAAAGCTCCATTTTGTAATTTTTACCCTAAAGCACTAATTACCTCCTCCAATAATTTATCAAAACCTTCCTATTCAGAAGGCTACAGTTGTACATTAGCTCATCTGGGTTTCAGTTTGTCTGAAATAGTTTTCTCCTTCTTTGCCCATTCTAACCATTCCACCATCTCTTTTCTCTTCTTCTTCTTCTTTTTTTTTTTAAGTTTACGTATTTGACAGACAGATCACAAGTAGGCAGAGAGGCAGGCAGAGAGAGAAAGAGAGGAGGAAGCAGGCTCCCTGCTGAGCAGAGAGCCCGATTCGGGGCTCGATCCCAGGACCTTGGGATAATGACCTGAGTCAAAGGCAGAGGCTTTAACCCACTGAGCCACCCAGGGGCCCCTCTTCTTTAAGATTTGTTTATTTTAGAGAAAGACAGAGCGGGAAGGTTGGTGGTGGGGGTTACGACCAGAAGGAGAGAGAGAATTCCACACAGGGCTCCATCCCACGACCCTGAGATCATGACCTGAGTTGAAACCAAGTCAGCTGCTTAACTGACTGAGCCACCCAGGCACCCCCATTCCAACATCTCTTAACAACAAGTAAAGATGGCTAATTCAACTCTCCTTAACTTTGTTCAAGCTCCACCTAATTTGAGAGACAACTTATTACATCATATTGTCTTTTTTTTCCACAGTAAACTTTAAATGGATTATTTTCTAATAAATTTATTACTATATATTGTTTGATGTGCATATTATAAAGATGTTTTCATATAATATGGCATACAAATTATACATACCACTACATCAATAGCAACCATTTGTTCACAAGTATATTACGTGCTTTATGATTAGGATGTTTATTTTTGCATTTACTTTCCACATGATAAAGTGTTCCATAGATACAGGCCTTTTACTCTATTTTAGGAAACTGAATGAGGGTTTTTGGATATAACATATTAAAGTTTTTCCCATTTAAAATAATAGGAAACAGGCTTTTAGTATAATCTTCAAGCAGAATATATTTTTCAAGAAGGATTAGAAATGCTTATATTTATAGTAGAGACTAGGTAAAATAAAGATTAAAATCCTCTGACAAAGAAATTAGTAGAAATAGGGTATTTTCTTGGAATGTCGTATAATTCATTTTCTAAATCTGTTGTGACCTAAGAATTAAAATATGCTGTCTACTCTTCTTACATGACAGGGTAAAGGAACAAATGAACAGTCATTTTCTGAAGACAGAATAATTATTCTTTTGTTTTAACCAGATACTTCTAGGGAAACTATCAGTAATAGATTTGCTTGTCATATAGTTTCAAAGTCAATGAAATCATGTGTTTTTAAATGAGATGAAGTCCCTCTCCTATCAAGATTTTACCTTTTATTGATTAATTACAATTCTTATTTAACAGATTAAACATATATTCCTATCATATCTTCTGAGCAAGAAATGGGAAAATTCCCATTACCTTTGTTACAGAAAACAAAATGGTAGATGACTTTTTCATGAACGGAAAAGCAGTAAAATCAAATATACTTTCTGCATCTTAATCTGATCTCTCAGAAACATAATTATATATTCCTAGAATTTCCAGGACACATTTTAAAACTGCTTAAGGCTTATTGATATTTAAGCTTTCAGTTTCTCAATATTAAAAAAAAGTTTTTCTGCAATTAAACTATAAATATCCTATTTATTAATATGTCACCAAGAAGGACAGAACAACTCCCATGGCATTTCTGCCAAAATGGTATAGCTGGATTTAAACCATGAAGAAACATGGTTATTAAAGACAAAGCGATACTAAGTAGCTGTCCCAGATAAAAAGAGACAATAAAGTTATAACCACTAAATGTAATGTATGATCCTGGATCAATCTGGTCCCAGAAAAAGATGACAGACTTGATGAAATCTGAATAAATTATGGTAGATTAGTTAACAGGATTTTATCATTGTTAATTTCCTGATTATGACAACTGTACTATGGAAGTAAGATGTTGACAACTGGGGACTGGGTAAAAGATCATATAAAGATTTTTTCTCTTACATTATTTTTTTGAGTTTGAAATTACTTCAAAATAAAATGTTAAAAATAAAGAAAAATCCAGTCCACAAAATAAGAAAATGTTGGGCTGGATGTCTAGAAGTGGAACGTAAGCACATTAAGCGAGAAAGGTGGCCATAGAATCCCAATTTCCCAATGTCAAACTGCTGCTCTATGGTTTCTAAGGGAGGGTTTTCTCCTCTGTACAGAGAGCTGTAAATAAGTGCCCTCTGCAGAATACACATGTGCCAGCTATTCTTTCACTCCAGTTTGAGATTTGGTTGCAATGTCTGGACAACTCAAGGGATCCTATGTTTGGTGGTATCGCTGAAAATGTTCTGTCCAGATGGGAGATTCTGAAGTTCGCCTAAGGTTCAAACTATATTTCTTCCCAATTAGAAAGGCCTCCCAAATTAAAGAACCCACAGGTCTTTATTAGTTCACACACACTAATCTGAGCTGAAAGATTTTCCTGTCTGAACAGGATATATATTGCTCTATAGATATTTACATAAACTACAAGGTAACAGTCCCTCTTAGAGTTGTGTAATAGTGCAGCATTGTTTAGCTCTCACTTTTGCCCTGGATGCAAGCTATTGGTATTAACCTTTTCTATTATGAGTCCTAAGCAGTATGAAAAGCAGAATCTGCCTTTTAAAAAATGCATGCATTTTTAAAATGGGAGATTATTTCATTATTTCTGCTTTTCATACTTTGCATCCAGGGCAAAAGTGAGAGCTAAACAATGCTGTTTAGGGAAGAGATTCATAATTGCTAAATAGATAGCTGCAGTTCTTTACCAGGAGGAAGAACATCTGTTTTCTCTCCTGACGGGATACAGGTTTCCTAGACTACCAAATTTATCCTATATGTTACACGGTGACACACACACACAAATTCAGAAATACCAACTCAAATGCAGGAATACACATATCAAAGCTTATTTTGTTACAAGTTAATTTCTAAATATTACAAGAGCCTGGTCTTATGCCTCAAACATATGGCTTTAACTTTCCTTTCATGGGCAATTTCTTCTCTGCTGAGAGTTCAAGTCTAACTGCCATGGAGAGATCTAGAGAAAACAACATATTTCTGAAGGGTTCCTAAGCAATAAAAAGTGAGGCATGGATCTAGTTTCTGCTTGAAATTTATGGTGTCAGCTCTGTACTTATAAGGAAATACATCCAAAAACCATCAATTGACTGTCAGCTAAGAAAACTGGTAAGATAAAGACTAATCTATGTAAAGTTTATTTTTCTAGTCCTTTGTACTCTGGAGGTAAGATTTAATGAAGAAAAAAACTTTTATATTTACACCCTGTTTTGGTCTACATGCAGCATACAATAGAAGATATAGTATATAAAAGTTATATAATTCACTACCCTCCTTAAAAAAGGAGAAAAATCTTAATCAGTACATAAGTTTGACACACAAATTTAATTAGGTGTTTATGAGGAGAAAAATCAAGTCTTCCATTAAGTCTAGTTTAGCAAGGGCTGTAATAACTTTTTTCCCCTTGGTAATTAAAAAAAAATTAAGTGCATTTTTATTTTACAAGTAATACCATTTTATACTTGTATGCCATTTAACAGTTTACAAAATGCTTTTAATATTCTTTTCTATAAAGTAAGATCTATGCCCAATGTGGGGCTTGAACTCATGACCTTCAAATGAAGAACTGCATGCTCTTCTAACGAAGCCACCCAGGTGCTCCTCTGGGAATTATATTTCCATTTTATAAAGGAGGAAATTACCCAGTTTTGTCATACAACTTATAAGTGACATACTTGGAACTTAAAATCAAGTGTTAAAATGTTTAAATATACAGACTGAAGGTTGCTGGGGGGAGGGAGGGAGGAAGAGGGTGGTGGGGTTATGGACATTGGGGAGGGTATGTGCTATGGTGAGTGCTGTAAAGTGTGTAAACCTGGCGATTCACAGATCTGTACCCCTGGGTCTAATAATACATTATATGTTTATAAAAAGATAAAATTAAATTTAAAAATGTTTAAATATGTTCATCATCAATGATAAGTAGAGAGATTTTGTAAGTTTTAAGATTTTGTAAGTGTAAGGCATATATCAAATTTAAAAGTCCTGGGCTCTCATTCACCCATAGTCATCAAGCTCAGGTCAGGTCTTAGCTACCCATATATCTTTATTAAGACAAAATGGACTGGTTGGAAGATGAAGCAGCACATGATCTGTTCCTGTTTTGACTAATTAATTCCCATAATTCTGACTTTATTTTCTAAATTTAAAAGTTGCTCTTTCAGTATTTTGCTTCATAAATCATTTTTAAGTATTACTTGGGGTCTTAAAATCTCTCAGATCTGAACTTATTGGGTGTCTTTTTTGTTCTTAGTTGAAAATGGAAATAAATTCTAGCTAATTCCAGAAGGAATTTTCAAATATTTATATTGGTCTTTGTACCTACAGCCTTCTCCACATGTATACTTATCATACAGAAGAAAATCTGTCAAGTAAAAATAATTACATAAAATTATCTGAAAGGTAAAATGACTAATAAATGAAAATATTTAAAGACTTTTACCACTAGTCTTTTGATTTCAACTACAGGATTTTTAGGAGGATAAATGATATTAGTATCTTTCTTTAATAAAGAATGAGATATGCTGAGTTACTAGAATGTGAATAAATTTTAGAAATGACATATCATAAAAAGTCTTATATGAATTCTTAATAGAAATATCAGCAAGTAGAAAGCTACAGATTTAAATGGGAAATACAATAAAAACCAGAGGATTTTTTTTTCCTTTCCATTTTTCAAAATGCCATATACAAGAGTATATAGAGAGATCCCCTGGTAAATCAAGAAAAAAAGGCAGGGATAAACTGCTACTTTTCAACAAATAAGTGAAATTCTAAAACGTATTCATTTAAATAACCTTGTATTAGAATTTGGTAAGAACCAAAGTTAATGCTAATCCCAAAGGCCCACAGCATCAAGAGTGTAAAATAAGTAAGGATGGGCTTATAAAAAAATAACTCATGAAGACTCTAGAATTAAAAACTAAAAACAGAAGCACTGGTTTTAACGAAAAATCATTAGTGAACTCATCTCCAACTTGAAATTATTAAATGGAGTCGGGAAAATTTGATGACCATCTTTACGAATATATATGTAAGACATACCTTCCATGAAAAGAGTATCTTGGTTAATCTACTTATTTAAGGTAGTTTTGAAAATCTTTTTTCCCAGGGATGGAAGTACATACTAAGAACACCTTCAAAGCAAATCTTAAAAAACAGTAAAGAAAGGAACAGCCTAAATTGTGTCCATTTTCATTGAAATAATGTGCAATAATCTCAGGTAGGAAGAATGCCTAGAAGAACATGCAGGAGGAGAAAGAAGATGGCCCCATCTTTTCTGTCAACAATGTCTTTTGCTAAAATATGAAAAGTAAGGAGCTACAATAGAGCTTTCTATCACAGAATCACAAAATAGGATAATGTTGGTATGAAAGCTAATTAAAACATCAATTTATTTGGCAAAAAGTGATTTTCTTGATCCACTGGGAGTTCTAGATGGTGCAGATGACCAGGAGAGGGCAGCTCACCACTGCAGCTGTGAGTAAAGATGCACTTTATTTGCCATCAAGGGGATGGTCTACCTTACTTACACTCTCCATATTCAAATAATAAAGAAGTAACTACTGCCATTAAAAATTCTAAGCTGATAAAGTATAACAGCATAAGTCACTGTAACAAGTAGCTAGTAGGAAATACTTCTGATAATTGCAACTCATAAAAATAAGATGAAGAAAAAGTTTCTGCCCCTCTCCTATAAACAGAATATACAGATCTGGCAAATAAAGTCATTATGACTACTAATATAGATTTGCCAACTTTTTATCCTCCAATGCACTTTTTGTAAATGATTACTTACAGTTTATCTAAGTTTCCACGTATCCAAATATTTCACCAAAGTAAATTCACAAAAATACAATGAATGCAATTAAAAGCACTATCTCATACATCAAAAGATTTGAAGGAAAAAAAAAAGTTACCTCTTTTATTAACCTATTTCAAAACACAGTACTTCCCCTTGGATTACATGTATCTTTGAAATATGTTTAGGTTATAATCTTTGTTTTGCTACAGTAAATTTGAAGACTTCTACCGTCAGAATAAGGACCACAATAATCAAATAGTCCTGCCTCGTTTTCATCAAAAGTATGACAGAGTTGAAACTTTTCTAACAACAGGAAATTGAATAGGACATAGAAAATTCCTCCAAAAGGAATTTTTTCCTTTTGGGCTGAAATCTTCCACTCAAAATGCGTGGAAGTCAAAAAAACCTAACCACCTAGAGTCATAACCCTTATTTATTAAGAATATTCTGGCTCCTATTAGCACCATAACTGGAAGAAAAGTAATCAGACCAACAGTCTCTTAATATTTGTTATTTTCATCAGTGTATTATCTGCTTCTTAGATGTATACTTTAAATAAAATAAGAAAACACTGAAAAAGAACAAAAATGGTTAACATAAATGGTTAAGAAGCAAGGAATTTAATTTCCATAAACTTTTAATTTGAGGTCTTAATTTGAGGTTTAAGGGCAGTACTTCTAAGCCTTTTTCATGCCATGGTGTCCAAAGAAAATGATGTTTATACAGCACATTACAGTAAGCGCAGGAAGACCTATTCAGTCAGAGACAATCTGCCCAGAAGTTCTGAATGTTCCAGGTCCTACCAGACTACCCTGTGCAGAGATGGGATCAGTATCTTGTTCACCTCTTACTTATTCCTGTCACAACAATGGCTGTGAAACACCAAGAAGTTCTGACAAGTATTTTGGCTAAGTGTAGGAGGATAAGAGGAGGATGAAGTAGTAGCCACAATTCTAGTTCACTGAAGAAGTCATTTTACAAAACAGAAAGTCAACTATGGGAAGCCAAGAAGCAAGAGTGTAAACTGGGATCTGTACATTAACTCTGACTTCTTTACTTTTCATATACACTGTTTCAACCCCTGTCCGTTTTTAAAATGGACAAAAGGCATTTAGAGAAACTTCCTCTAAAACATCTGCTGTAGTTTTGAAGAAGAGAAAATAACAAACAAGGCTATAGGAGATCTTCTTGACTTTCTCCTTTAAAAATCTGTCACATACAAATAAGGTTAAGGGGGGGAAATTATAGCACCAGGAAGCGCCCAAACTCTGCTTACTAGGTACTGAGGACCAGTAGGCTATGTATGAATACACAATTAAGTCACCAGGAATCAGGTCTTAATAATAATCCATAGTCTTTTCTCTTTAACCAAAAAAAGAAAGGAGAACAGTAATAAAATTCAAGTTAAAAAAATTCAAATTCAATTTAATTTGATTCAATTTCAAATTAAATTCATTTTCAAAATAAATTTGAAAACAATCTTTTTCAAATTAAAAGAAAGATAAACAATAAAGCACAGCAAACTAAATCACGAGAGTAATTTGACTGAACTACATTGCAAAGCCCAGTCTCTTAGAAGCCTGCCTGATTCAATAGTTAACAGTTCTGGCAACTAGGGAGTTCAGCTTCCCTAAGGCTAGTGGAGCAACAAGTCTCCACTAAAAATGTGTTGAGTTATTAAAACAAATTCAGTGAACACCTGCATAAAAATCACCACTTCTCTGCTCCTGATCATTGTACAGCCCCATTAAGGTCAAACAGCTCATCTCAGGGAAATAATGAACAGCTCAACTTAAAGGCAGTTTGGCAGCAAACCCTTTAGTAAAACTGGACAGGGAAAGCTTGCTGTGTGTGCAACTTGACAGCCACTCAGGGGCTTATGCTTGGTTTAATGCTGTTTTTACCACCTTGAAATTCTTAATAATTTTATCTTTGAACTTGTGGTTTCTAAGTGAAGACCAACAGGATAATGGAATACCAGCACAGGAAATGTACCAAGTGTTGGTATATGAACCAAGCAGTTGGCCTTGGCTGCCCACTCCTGATGTGCACACCTGTACCAGTCAGGGTCAGCCAGGACTAGTGGTGGTAATGGTGGCAGTAGTCCCCAGAAAGAGGAAGGGCTCTATCATGGGAATTTGCAGTGGAAAGTCAGCTTACCCATCTGTTCCTAGAACCTGTCCCAGTGGCATATGCACAAATATGAACTCTCCAGCCTGCATATCAGGACAGGACATGCCAGTGCTCAGATAGTCAATAACTTTGTCAATAATTGCAAAGGAAAAGCATATCATATACAGGGATGTTAGCATTTGGGGGGAGTTATTAGAATCCTTCAAAGAATTTAGAATCTCTAGTTTTTAAAACTGTTGCAACATCACAAAGCAAATAGCCACAGGCTTAGAGAAATTAAAGACTGTTGCATTTGATGCAAAAGAACACTTTTTATAGGAAGCTTTGAATGAACCAATTATTAGGGGGAAAGACAATTTTAAAATTAATTTTTCCTTATAATTGAAGATATAGTGATAGAATGAAT
Source organism: Mustela erminea (assembly GCF_009829155.1). Taxonomy (NCBI): domain Eukaryota; kingdom Metazoa; phylum Chordata; class Mammalia; order Carnivora; family Mustelidae; genus Mustela; species Mustela erminea. Next base: position 34,285,299 of record NC_045625.1, read on the forward strand.
AACCAGAAATTTTGAATTATATACAAGACATGAAGCCACTTTTAGTTTCTTGTACAACCTTCATAAGTTATAAGAAATGACAGAGGAAATATTTAAACACTACTGTATAAATTTGCATTTCGAATTAAAGTCACAAAAATTGATTCATATAAATTAAATATTTTAAGAAACAGTGTTCTATAAAAATCTTCAGTTCTAGATGTTCTAAAATTTCTACTTTGAAATAATTTATCAGACATTTATCACAATGTTGCCAAAGCTTATAAAATGTTGGGATGCCTGGGGCACCTGGGTGGCTCAGTGGGTTAAGCTGCTGCCTTCGGCTCGGGTCATGATCGCAGGGTCCTGTGATCGAGCCCCACATCGGGCTCTCTGCTCAGCCGGGAGCCTGCTTCCTTCTCTCTCTCTCTGCCTGCCTCTTTGTCTGCTTCTGATCTCTCTCTGTCAAATAAATAAATAAAATCTTTTAGAAAAAAAAAAAAAAATGTTGGGATGCCTGCCTGGCTTACTTGGAAGAGCAGCAACTCTTGATCTCAGGGTCATAAATTCAAGCCCCAGGTTGGGTGTAGAGATTACTTGAATAAATAAAAATTTTAAAAAGCTTGTAAAATGTTAACAGTTCTAGTAACAATTGTGTCAGCAGAAAGACCCTTCTTGGGGTGATTGGGGGCTCAGTCATTAAGCGTCTGCCTTAGGCTCGGGTCAAGATCCCAGGGTCTTGGGATGAGCCCCACATCAGGCTCCCTGCTAGGTGAGAAGTGGGATTCTCCCTCTCCCCCTCCCTCTGCTTGTGTCCCCTCTCTCGCTGTCTGTCAAATAAATAAATAAAATCTTAGGAAAAAAAGAAAGACCCTTCTCAAAATTAAAAACTATCAGATATTACTTGCAATTTGACATTTGCCAAGAGTGACTTTACTTTCAATAACATCAATTAGAAATTAAGTTGCCAGGCCACCCGTGTGGCTCAGTTGGTTTCCACTCCAGTCTTGACCTCAGGGTTGTGGGACAGAGAGCCCTGGCAATGGGTTCTGCATTCAGTGGGGAGTCTGTTTCCCCTCTCCCTCTTCCTATCTGAAATTTAAAAAATTAAAATAATCATAAATATTTCCTGAGATATAAAATATTATATCCATAATAAAATTTTTAGAGTTATTTTATTTTTAGAAGTTTTTATTTTAATTCCAATTTGTTAACATACTTGTAATAGTTTTGGGTGTACAGTATAGTGATTCAACAATACCACATAAATATATAAAATAAAGAAAGAAAGAAATTAAGTTGCTAAAAGTATAAATTCTGACAACCTAAGAAATGAATTTGCAGAAAAGTGAGCCAGAAAAACATGATCGATTGATCACCAAGGCTCAGATTTTTAAACACTCATTTTGCCCTTTGCTCACCAATCCCTCCAATTTGTTTATTCAGAATAATCTTGAACTAATTTGTCTTTATTCCCTAAATTCAACCAGTCATTAAGTCCTAGCGGGTCTCCTTTTGAGATCCTTTGTCACCTGAATCTGTGACTTCACACTAGATTATACTCATTTTGATCTTCCTAGACACAGTCCTTATAACCTACTGGCAAAAAGAAACCTTACTTCACACCTTACCTTTATATCGTGTCACCTGATCCTCATGAAACCCCTGCAAGACAGGTAGAGCAGTTCTGATGTAAAATCATCCTATTTTACAAGTGAAAAAACTGAGGAACAGAGAGGTAAAGGATACTGTGCAAAATCATGATGAAAGAAAATTGCTCAGAATTATGGAAAGGGGGGGGTCTGACCCTGCATTACATCATAACTGTCTCGTCTCTTGAGTACTCCAACTTGCAATAAAATTTTCATCAGATCAATTTCTCATCCAAGACTCTGTATACCTAACTACTACCCAGAACATAAATAAGTCTCCTAAATTTAAAATTACAGGAACAGCAAAGCAAGCCTACCTCTGACCCTGTTTTAATCTGTATTTTAAAACTGTATCTTCTACTACTCCTATTCTGTCCTATACTTCAGGCTCCTTCTTCTTTGTTGACCTAACAAATTTCTGTCTATGCCTTAAGGCCCAACTCAAATGATATCTCCCTCAAAATCCTTTCTTAATTTTTTTCCATCTAGGAACAGTCTTCTATTCCTTTGAATTCCTACTCAAGTTCATATGTATGTATGTATGGTCCTATAGCATATGCCACATCCTGACCGTGAAAGAAGGTTCCATAAGGATTCATTTCTAAGCACCACAAGACTCAGCAATGAATCAGTATCTCATTTAGCTTTTAGGACATTGCTAGTCCTACCATTCATTCAAATATTTATTATCTATGGGACTCTAGATAAAGATGCAGGACTAACACATGCATATATACTGCTCCATCCCGAAACCCCACTTAAATGACAGAAAAGGGGTTTAAGGAGTCAAATACTCTCCAAATTCCTCTCTCCACTCCATGTAACAGGTGACTGCCTTTTTCTATCTAAGCATATAATTGGAGGTTTACTTTCTAGATATAATTAAGGAAAAAGCAAGGAAGGTCTCTGGATTGGAGGCAGCAATAACAAACTGAAACATAAAGATTAAGTGGAAACACACATAATGGATTCTGAGATTCTAGCCTTCTTCTCTCATTTGGCTAATAAAACTCTAATCAGCCTAGAACATCCTAAAGATGTTCAAATATGGGGTTTTCCCAGAAATATGACTCAGTTAAATTTCCCTAGATGAAGGTTATGCTGACAAGCATGCAACACAAGCTCTGGGCATTCAATCAGTTGTTAAGTTTCCCACTTCCAATCATGAGCAAACAACTAAGGATTATCAAATATCTGCTAAATGCGTAAAATGAAAGCTAAGACCAACAGAAACAAAAACCAGATTAAGCAACGTGGAAGAAATAGGCTGTTCTGAAATTTAAAAAATTAAAATAATCATAAATATTTCCTGAGATATAAAATATTATACCCATAATAAATTTTTTAGAGTTATTTTATTTATTTCTAGAAGTTTTTATTTTAATTCCAATTTGTTAACATACATGTAATATTAGTTTTGGGTGTACAGTATAGTGATTCAACAATACCACACATCACCCAGTGCTCATCACAAGTGTCTCTTTAATCCCCATCGCCTATCTCACCCATTTCCATCCACCTCCCCTTTGGTAACTAACCATCAGTGCGTTCTCTATAATTGAGTCTGTTTCTCAATTTCTTTCTCCCTCTCTCTCTTTTATTTCGCTTAGCATTATACTCTTTAGCTCCATCCATGTTGTTATAAATGACAAGATTTCACTTTTTTATGGCTGGGTAGTATTCTATTGTATACATACTATATCCACAATAAGTTTTAAATTCCCCTACATTTTTTAAACTTAGTTTCCTATATGCTTATCACTAAATCAACCCAAAATCTTTTCTATTATCTAAATTTTCTCTTGGCACATAGACAGATGGACACAAACAGACATATACACTTACATACACACAATTTAAAAAACATTGAAATAACAGACAAGCAGATACACAAACCTTGTAAAATAAAATAACCATCCTTGGAAAATAAAAATCAAGAAACTCAATAGATGTGTGGGAACATAAAGTTGAGGAAATTTCCCACAAAGTAGTGCAAGAAGACAGAGATGGACAGGAGGACAAAACAAGTAAGAAAATTAGAACACCAATTCAGGGTTCAATATATGAAAAACACATGTTCTAGAGAGAAGAAAGGAGTAAGAGGGAGGAAATTATCAAAGAAATAATTAAAGACTACTTCTCAGAAAAAATGGACATGAACTTCCAGATTGAAAGTGTCTACCAAGTGTCTACCAAGCACTTTGCATAGCAGATGAAAAGAAACCCAAATGAGGGCACAGAGAGAACAGTATATACTGCTAGAGATTAAAAAATACAAACAAGTCACATTCAACAGATCAGAAATCAGAGAACCTTTAGACATCTCAACAACAATACTGGAGATTAGCAAGCAGTGGCGCTATGTTACTAAAATTCTGAAGGAAAAATCAGTTTCAACTCAAGTTCTATCTCTATGCATCCTTTCTTAGGATATTATTGGATATGAACTCTTTCAAAATGAGTAAGTAAACCAAGAAAGAACATGAAATAGAACGTAGGAAATAGAAGCTCCACCAAAGGAATTCCTAGGATAGAAAAGGGTGATCCCAGAAGGATACGCTGCACCAGTTAGTATCCAAGGCAACTAGATCGGGATGAAGCAGTGGGAATTTCTCCAAAAAGGTGAAAACTGATGGAAACCCCAAAGTGTCTGAGCATAGTGGGAGGAGATTTAAATAATTTTAAAAGAATTGAGTTGATTCAGTGATAACTACATGGAAAACTAAATAAACAACAAAAAGGTAAGAAAATAATGTGGGGTAGGAAAGGTAGAACAGTACAGAAGAGGGAAATTTGTGATTTTACTTATGTAATTCAGGTATTCAGTAGCATTTATATAGTCGTAGTAATGGAAACACTGACTATTTACCTAACTGAAAGGACAATTATCTAGGGAAGATGGGAAGAGTGCATGGAGAGCAGAGGGAGATAAGAAAGATAAATCTTACCTTCCATGATGAAAAGTCTACAGAAAATTCTAAAACTGAAAAATCAAGAGGTAACGATAAAAGAATGTAACTCAGAGGAACAGAAGTAAACAACAGAAGAATCATCTAAAAAAGTGATCATACTGATTTTGGAATAGAGTGAAATGGTGGTGGTGGGGACGATGAATGCTGTTTTTCATAACAAAACTTGGAAACTACTGACTCTTTAAAGCTCTGTGTAAATATAACTTGACAAACAGAAAATAATTAAGCCATCAAGGGCTTACACAATAGTGGGAGAGATACAGATATAAATTGATTATTATAACACAGGATGGTGAGTGCTGTGACGATAATTAATCTGTGTGTCTACAGTGTTACTTGTTATAATCTGCTTTGTATTCTGGTCATTTGTGTACAGGTTACTTTCTGTCCTATGCAATGAACTATTAGGACCTTTACCCTCTCATTCATCTACAACAGATCTTGACATAGCAAGTACAATAATGGTAGTTATTAGTTATGAACTAGTAGTTATTAAGTAAATAAATCAACAACCTCGAGATGGGATTTCCTTTGTAAGTAAATTTAAGTTTTTTTGCAGTTTTTCTGTTTGTGCTTAAACTGCATAGAAACTGAACCTCCTTTCTATTCTTGGGAAAACTCTCATCTTATGAGGTAGAGCTGGCTTCCCTTTTGAGAAGGTAAAAATGTCAGATATTTGCTTTCTTTCCATACTCCAGCCATTAAGGTGTATGTCATATTTTTGAATCGAAACTGTCAAGAAGACACAGCAAAGACCATGTGGAATCCCCTTTGTGGTGACGGGACCAGCTGTTACAACCTTGTCCAGGTTCTAGTGGCAGCATCAGGTAGTCAGGATTGGTGGTACTGGTCATATCAAGAGGGCAAGTCACTGCTTTTGGGATTAACCACAGCAGTAGTGTCACTGGACCAGCTTTGCAATGTGATCTGCATTACTTTTGGAGAAGGAGCCTCCAAACCTATTTATCTAACCCTATCAAAAAGTCTGTAGAAGATCCAATGCTCCTTCTCATATCTTAGGCCAGAAGTGTTTCAACCTTATCTGTACAGTCTGCTCTACGGGCAGCTTAGTGCCCAGCCCATTTTACTTCACTGTTTGTACCTAGTTATTACTGTTTTTAGATCCTTTCCCAAAAAATGTTCATGTAATCTCAAATATTAAAATAATTGTCAATGCTCTCAATATCTCTATACTAAATTTGCAAACAGAAACATTATTTTGAGATACTAGCTTAGTGACAAGAAGTAGAAAATTCTACTTATTCAGAATTCCTTATTTGTATTTTGCTGTGATTAGTTGGTTAAATAACATTACTGTGGATTAGGAGTTCTCAAATGATTTAGGACCCAGGATCTAAAAGGATTCTAAAAGTTGTTAAGAGGGCGCCTGGGTGGCTCAGTGGGTTAAGCCGCTGCCTTCGGCTCAGGTCATGATCTCGGGGTCCTGGGATCGAGTCCCACATCGGGCTCTCTGCTCAGCAGGGAGCCTGCTTCCTCCTCTCTCTCTGCCTGCCTCTCTGCCTACTTGTGATCTCTGTCTGTCAAATAAATAAATAAAAAATCTTTTAAAAAAAATAAATAAATAAAATAAAATAAAAGTTGTTAAGAACTCCAAAGAGTCTTTGTGTGGGCTATATGTACTACTCTCCACCATAAACTGAAAAAAATTTTAAACAATTCTCACTTCATTTAAAAATTATAAACCCATTCAGGGTCATGTAGGTGGCTTAGTCGTTAAGTGTCCAACTATTGATTTCAACTCAGCTCATCTCAGGGTCATGTGATCCAGCCCTGCAACGTCTCTGAGCTGGGTGCGGAAGCTTTAGATTCCCCCGGCCCTTTTTGCCCCTCCTCCTGCTTACGCTTGCCTTCTCTCACACACGTAAAAAATTAATTAAAAACAAAATAAATAATAAACCCATTCAATATAAGTAACACATTTACAAAAAACAACTGTATTTTCTTTTTTTAATCTAAAGATTTTCTTCTTTTTTTAAGATTTTATGCATTTATTTGACACAGAGAGAGATCACAAGTAGGCAAAGAGGCAGGCAAAGAGAGGGGGGAAGCAGTCTCCCTGCCAAGGAGAGACCCCAGTGTAGGGCTTGATCTCAGGCCCCTGAGATCATGACCTGAGCTGAAGGCAGAGGCTTAACCCACTGAGCCACCCAGGCATCCCTAAAGCTTTATTTTTCAGTAACCTCTACATCCAACGTGGGGCTTGAACTCATAACCCCGTGATCAAGAGTCACGTGTTCTACTCACTGAGCCAGCCAGGTGCCCCAACTGTATTTTCTAAAATAAAAAGAAACAGGAAGAGTGGCACTGTTTTGTATTTTTGAAATAAAAACAATGCCACTGGTTTATGCCAAACAATGTCTGGTTTAATAGAACATAGCTGGATTCTCATATCTACTTCTTCTGTATTCAATCTATTGTGCTATGCTGACAGTTGAAGTAAATGAAGATAATCTGGCCTCACACTGATAAGCAGTTGGGGGAAAAAAATTTTATTTCAATAGTCTTTTAAGATACCTATAGATATTGTTCACTAACACTATACCAAATTCAACAAGTGGTAGTTTCCTAAAGGTTAGTTACAATGTGAAATCTTAAATTGGTCTATCTTGAACTTTGAGTGGATTTTTCAACCATGTATGATTTTTAACATCATATATTGGTCATGTGGAAAATATTGGTTCACTGAATTATACTTTGTGTGCATTTTCCATTTCATCGTACAGAATATTAGAAAGACATGTATTAAAGCATTCAAATTTAATAAAATTTCCTCTTTTTATTGATTCATCAAGAACATTTTGAAGTGAATCTAGCCTTTTTAAATTTTTTTAAACTCTGAGTGTGTAGAAATGAAGAATAGAATTACATTACAGTTTGGTGCAATTGCCTTGATTTGTGATAAGGAGTCAGCAGTTTTACTCATCATTGCTTTTGCACTATCAGTGTAAATGTCAACATAGTAAAAAACACAAATAACTTCTCTATATTATCATGAAAATAGATTTGACCCTGAAGACCCTCTGAGAGGGACTCAGGACTCCCAGAGGTCCACAGACCACACTTTGAGAACCACTGCTGTAGGCCATTGCTAACATAAAGAAAGAGTATATAAAGTCAATAGACACTTGGTGTCTTGACAATTTGGGAAGAAACACAAAGATCTAGGACCTACAATAATTTGTAAATCTGCTAATGAATCTCAATGGTATGTTTAACAAGTTTGCTGTTTGGAAGCTAGTGAGTAAACTTAGTAAGTACTAGCATCTTAACCATGGTTTTATGATGTAAATGATAAAAATACCATGGTTTTATGATGTAAATGATAAAAATAACTGTTACTTTCTGGAAAACGTATTCTTATTAAAAAGTCACCTGTTGTAGGAGTGCCTGGATGGCTCAGTGGGTTGAGCCTCTGGTCATGATCTCAGGGTCCTGGAATTGAGCCCCACATCGGGCTCCCTGCTCAGTGGGAAGCCTGCCTCCCCCTCTCTCTCTGCCTGCCTCTGCCTACTTGTGATCTCTCTCTCTGTCAAATAAATAAATAAAATCTTTAAAAATACATATTTAAAAAAAAGTCACCTGCTAGAGCTGATCTAAGCAGGTCAATTAAAAATATTTTTTGGAAGGAAATATGTGTTGAAAGTGTTCATCAATTTAGGATTTCACAAAGATCTCAGGATTTTTCCCTCACCGTTTTAAAAATATCAGGCTGGACAAAGAAGCTCACACACTTAGCCTTTTATTACTTGAATTATAGAGCTTACACTGAATCATCTAGCCCCATTTTGATGAAAAAATTCAAGACAAAAAGCCAAATCCACATGATGTTCACTTATTAATGGCTATTCAATTATAATCTTTTCTCCTGAAGTGGCTAGATTCAAATGCCTAATGTTGGCAAATACCAAAATATACACATACCAGCAGGCTGTTCTGATGCTAGTTATATGGCAACAGCAGTAGTAACAATGTAAGGAGTACTGGTGATTATTAAAACACCTTTTACATAACAGTCTTTACAATTTTAGAAGCACTTTCAAGTCCTTTACCTAATTTCAAGTATATAATTCATAAATAGGTGGAGATATTAGTATCCTTTCATGGATGACTAATAAACTCACATATTAGTGGGCTTAAACCGAAATCCGACTCCTTTTAGTGCTCTTTCCTAGATTCTATAACTAGAAAACCTCTAGTCACGATCATCACCCCACTCTCCCCTTCTTAAAACAACAACAACAACAACAACTGATAATCATGATAATAATGAACATAGGATCCTCAAAATTTCAAAAAGCCTTCTGATTTTTCCCAGATAACATTAAAACTAAAGATAAAAGCCTAAAATCTCACAGTTCGTTGTAACTGGACAATAAAAGAAGTAATTTTCCATTAAAGAGAACCCTTTTTCTCAACTATGTTAGTCAAGTTTCGAAAGTATTATCTTAAACTAAACTTATTTATTCAGCAAGCATTTGGGTACCTACTATTGTATGGTAGTTGGTATGAATACTGTTCAGACTAAAGAAACCTACCAGTTACTGTTACAATGACATTCACTATAAAGTATAAGCTATAAATATTCCAGTTCTACTTTCTCCTCAATAGTCCCATATATCTAAAAATTAGGGACAGGTCTTCTATTGACACCAACATTATTAATAGATTCTGCTATACATATCAATCATTAATGTTCCAATAATACTCATATATTACTATTACTAACATAATAGGGGAATCAAAGAAGAGAGAAGAGAGACTTTGATTCACACTTTGAGCAAAATTTAAACAATCAGCAAAATCTAAATTACTTTCCGGCTTCTTGATTTCCAGTCTAAAGTTATAAGTGGACAGACAATAACTCAACTTATACTTTAAAGAATGCTGATTAGAATGGTTTAACTTCATAAACAGCCTGCTTTTAAAAAGTCCACTTTTAGCTTTATCAAAGTGGTAAGATATTTATATCTATACCTGTCAATCCTAAAAGTAATTTTGTTTTTAACCTTTACTGAGATGATTGCCAATAGATAGTTATTTTATTTCCTTTCATATTCACATAACCTGCAGTGATTAAAAGACCAAAGTGATAAGAAACTTCTGTTGGAGTTTAGCCTAAATTTTTGATGTCAGTCCCCCTGGTCCCACTATATATTTAGATGTTGATATCACATGGTCACTTTAAATGAAAATACATGGAATGGAAATTTTAAATTTGTCCTTTTATTTTTCAAGCTCATTCAGTTTACCATGAGTTCAGACAAATCTATAGCATTTACAAAGATAAAGAAGAAGAAAAACTGGATCAGTAGAATAAAAATTATAAAGGGCCATAAACAGCAATAACATTAATGTCGCTGACTCACCAAGATTCATTAAAGCAGTATTAATTAAAATTTGCTTTGACACTGTTATCTTTATCCATAAATTCTAGAAAGCCAACCTCCACTATAAATGATATAAACTCACAAATGTTTTCATTAGCCTTACGGTCATAATATCATTCTTTTAAAAAAGAACTATGATAATAAAAGGACAGTACAGTTACTATTCTTTGACTTTCAGGAAATAAGAAAAAATCACATTCTTTATTGACTTTTAGTAACATAAAAGTTGAATTTTCCAATGAACTGCTTTGTCACCATAGACCTCCTGGAATTCTACCTTATGACTGTGGATATCAGCATGCTTGTTCTAAATTTCATTAGTCACTCCTTTTTTTTGTGACAAATGCTTTTGCTTGCAGAAGTGACTATTTTTAAGATAAAAAAGGAAACAAGGAGCTCACTTCACATCAATTTGAGGCTTTTCTGTAATAGTATGAAAGTGTGATATTTTAAATAGGGGTATTATAGAGTTTGATAAAGTCTGACACCAGTTGTAATATACTAATAAAAACAATGTTACCTTTCATACAAAATAATTCTATTGGTGATTATTATTAGCTCTCAAACACTAATGTCTGTATTACAAAATGGTATTAGTTTTGTCTTTACTCAATGTTATACCAACAGGTGGGTAAGTGGTATTAAGTCAAAATCAGCTCTGGCTGGCCTAAAGCTAACTTAAATTGGGTTGACTAGTAATCTAAGTTAAAACAATTATTTGCAAAGCTGTTATCGCTTCACCTTGAATTTTTAGTTGCACTTCAAACTTCACTTTTAACACTAAATAGAAATCAATGAATTTTCCTCTAGTGAGTGCAGAAGGCTTTTATGTTTACATTTTATACGGGACTATATGTAATTTCTTTAAAATATCCAGGTGACAAGAAAGGCTGAAATGAAAGAATTCTAAAATTGGCTATTAAAATCATATTCAGAGTATATTAAATTAAGACCAATGACTGTTACGCTACTTGGCTCTGGCTCATTTGGGATGCATATTTTTACTTTTGCCTTTGGCAAAAAATTAAAGATAAGATTTCATAAATATTTGGGAGCTCTTGGTCACATCGCAACTTTTCACTCAAGGTTATACCTACTGTTTTCAGAAAAATACCTCAATATATTCTTTTATAAGTTACTTAGAATCATGTAGAGAAAAAAATTTATCCATCTTGGATATACCAGAGCAGTTTCAGGGCAAAGGAAAATCAACTCCAAGCTCTTCAAATGAGAAATGTAACATTCTATTTCCATAAATTCAACTTACTTGGAAAAATTTAAACTATTTGGTATAGTTTATACCAAACTATATATATAGTTTTAGGAGATTTTTTAAAATTACAAATATAAACAAATCTTGTGTTTAATGTACTAAAACAGGCAAGGCAAGAACAAAGATGGAAAACGGAAAAATTAAATTAAAAACAGTAATGTAAGCTAATACTGCTTACATATGAACATCAAGATGCCAAGGGACCCAATACAATCCTCAGTCTAACATTTTCAATGGCACAGACTAGTGATCACACGATACTGGTGATACTCTCTAGTTACCCCTGGCAACCTTTCTCAACTGTAACGATGCTACCCTACAATAGCTTTCACTGGGCAGCTTTCTCTTCACTTAGCTGAATGCTCTGGGACCATCTGCGTCGGCAAGCATAAAAGGCCAGCCTGCCTGTGGGCCCGTCACTCTGAACACCACCTCTCTGACCCTGATTAAATACAACTTTCAATCCTTTTTGTCCTCCCTGTTGACTTCTCCTATTAAGGGAGCCCTTTGACAAAGAAAGCGGAAGAGTGGACTAACTGCCCCCAAGAAAGGTGATGTCTGATACTGCTCAACACAAGGATTAGCAAGCCAATACATAACAAAAGCAAGTTTGGGGGGAGGGGAGAGGTAAAGAAAAAAAATGGTTTTAGCTGGAGCTTTGACTAATTCAGTAGGTACACAATTCAACAAATAGCTATACAAGAGGCCTTCTTTGAAAGAAATAACTATAGCAGAACAATAATTTGGAGAGATACCTTTCAACATCTTGACATAAGGCCATGACATTGACAAAAACACCAGATATTTGTTTTCTATCTGATTTATTTAATTAAAAAAGAAAACTTAAGAGTCAAAGACAGGAAAGGCAGAACAAAAATGAGAAACAAAGAAAATATAAAGAAATTGTAATTGTAATTTATTGTCTAATTAGAAAACAACGTAGCTTTGTTAAATGCATTAAATTGACATTAGAATACTAATTCAAATATTTAAGTAAGTTTTTAAATAAAGGTGGAAAGATGGCAACATTCTACAAAGAGCCATTTTGTAACTTATGTCTGAACTGAGAAAACTTCAAATTAAAGGGCTGGTTTCACAGGATCAATATTTAATATAAAGAACTCATTCTAACATTTTTAGGCCAATGGAAGAGTGTGAATATGATCTACAGTTCCTTAAGATAGTCAGAACTCACCAATAAGGCAGCAGATCATCACCACTTTCAGTAATGTTATCCTCTTTACCAAGTAACTCATAACCCTCTCTGTCCCCAGATCAGGCCAATCAGTGAATGAAGAGTCTGGTTAGCTCAGTCAACAAGGCAACTGTATAATACAACCTCATAACATACCTTGGAACAAACAAGACATTCACGGATGCATACACATATAATCTAAAGAAGTTTATTTAGGTCTACTTAAAAGTCTAACCTATAAAATAAAACCTGACAATACTTACTCAAAGAATGGCCAATAAGAAAAGCCCAATGAGACAGGGCAGGGGGGTTGGGGGAGAGAAGGGAAAGGGAGGAGAAGGTTCCTAGGTCATGGGGAACTTTCAATGCTAAAACTGGGAAGGAAAGCCCTGGACAAATCTGAACATCACCCTAGGGAAGGAAGCCACATATAGTGAGAAACTGTTAGTACTAAACATGGTACCAGATTTTTTTCACAGAACTGAACTCATTTAATCTTCACAATAACCTTATGAGGAAATAATTCTTTGTAGATTTTTATTTATTTTAGAGAGAAAAGAGAGAATATGCATGTGCATGTGAGCGGGTAGAGAAGCAGAGGGAGAAGGACAAGCAGACTTCCTGAGAGAAGAGCCCAAACACGAGGCTCAATCCCAGGACCGAGATCAAGCCCGAGCAGAAACCAAGAGTTGGACACTCCACCAACAGAGCCATCCATGCACCCCAAGAAAATAATTTTTTTTAAATGAAGAAGCCTAGCTAATTATGAGGATAAGGACTATCAAAAGGCCGCACTGTTATAAGAAGAGGAATTTGAATCTTGGTTCACTTCTGCTTATCATGTCTGCTTATCTCCAAAGCCCATTATTTTCCTGTAAGGCCATCCTGTCTCCCCGGAAGTCAGTAGAAAGAGGAGTGGAACCATCATTTTCCTTCAGAGGGCACAGCACTTGGTAAACCAAGCAAGCCCCAGCTCTACACATCCCTGACTGTATTGCTGTCCAAGAGGACTACAGAAAAACAAAGCAATGTTTGATTAATCATATGAATAAAAGGGTAACACTTTGAGAAAATTTACAGACAAAAAAATTTCCTACTTCGCTGGGAATTAATTCCTTATTGCTACATTTTCTAGTTTACTGGTGCTAGGAATTAGGTCCTACAGAGAACAAGGTAAATTGTATGTTTGGTATAGAAGGCAGGGTCAGGGATAGAGAATGATCAGAAATGTGCTCCAGAACAGGATTCAGATACAATACTGGAAAGGGGGTACCATTTTCCCTCTCTAGGGCTTGCTGATGTTTCCAACAGTTCCCACTACCAAGATACCCAACATACTGTCACTACAGTCCATGGGATCATAGCACCAACTTGGCTGAAAGGTGCACAATTGTTCTCCTCTCTAAGAGACTACCCTATCAGTCAAATACGTCAGGGTAGTTTTCTGCTAAAAAGCAGAAGTGAACCAAAGTGTTCAAGCAGTCCAGTATCTTGGTCAAAGTTCAAGTATTTGGATAAGCATACAAAAACAAATCTACAATCCTCTTCATCATCACTGCTATTAGCTCTTAATGAGCAGATACATTCTATGTGCCATGGAACAGGCCCTAAAAAAGTAGAGTAAAATGTGGCTCTATCTTTGAAGCTTTATACTACAGAGGTAGCAAAAGGTTTCAGAAACATTAAAAACATTCATGACAATAGAGAAAAGCATATACTATGACATAACAAATATTACAGGAGCTCAATGCACTAAAAAATCAGAAGTGGGGGTAGGGGACCAAATACCACTTGAAGGAAGGCTAGAACACAGATAACCACATAATTAATGGAAAGAACAATCTAGACAAGTAGAAGGCAAATTAGTGAGTAATCCAACTACACCACAAGGAAATACTGAGATTAAACAAATCAGAGTAAAATTATTCTCTAGGCAATACTGAGCCACTGACAGTTTTCAGAGTAGGGGAAAATGTATTCAGGCAGTGTTTTGTTGTTGTTGTTGTTTTTTAAAGATTTTATTTATTTATTTGAGAGAGAGACAGGGAGAGAGAACATGAGCAAGGAGAAGGTCAGAGAGAGAAGCAGACTCTCCACGGAACTGGGAGCCCGATGCGGGACTCGATCCCGGGACTCCGGGATCATGACCTGGGCCGAAGGCAGTCGTCCAACCAAGTGAGCCACCCAGGCATACCTCAGGCAATGTTCTAAAAGATTAACTTGGCTGTGACAAACACAAAAGCAGAAGAGTAATATAGAAAACACACTATGTACTCACAAAGCTATTTCTCAAAAAACCTTTAATATAAATTTCTTTTTGAATCCCTCTCATATTCTAACATAAACACTCATAAAATTACTCCAGGTAAACACTGGAGTAACTACTGAAGGTAAGATGCCAGTATTTATTAGCTACATGATCTAAAATTCAGAGAAGAGTTGGTCTAAACTCAAATAGTAAGAGCCCTGCCATAATTCCAATCTATATGTCTAGGCCAAAAAAAAAAGAGGCCACATCATGCAAGACTCACATTAACAAAAGTTCATAAGAAGAAGAAATTTTGTTGGTATAGAAATCTCTCTACCTCAGGGTGCCTGGATGGCTCAGTAGGTTAGGCAACTGCCTTTGGCTCAGGTCATGATCCTGGAGTCCCAGGATCAAGTTCCACATCAGACTCCCTACTCAGCAGAAAGTCTGCCTCTCCCCCTGACCCTCTTCCCTCTCATGCTCTCTTTCTCTCAAATAAATAAATACAATTAAAGAAAGAAAGAAAGAGAGAGAGAGAAAGAGAGAAAGAAAAAAAGATAGAAAAAGAAATCTCTCTGCCTCTCCACTGAACCTACCCCAGGAAAGTAGATGCATAGGAGATTGGGGGTAGAGACTCTGATCAAAGGAAATACTCACAGGTAGAGTATGTTCTGTAACAGAGAAACCAAAGAAGGTATAGATACATATATACAGTATGTGTGTACACACACCCACACACACACACACACACACCCACCCACCCACTAAGTATATTACTTACGGGGGCACCTGGATGGCTCACTCCAGAGCGCATGTGACTCTTCATCTCAGAGCCCTGAGTTCAAGCCCCACATTGAGAGTAGAGATGACTTGATAGAAGTTCTATAAAAATTTAGATCATTACTAATTGAAGTAGAGAAAGTTTTACACAGAAAGTATCAGTTGCAGTGGTTGTGAAGGCTAGTTGAATTGAATCTCTATAGACTGAGATGAGACAAAGCATTCTGGGTAGAAAAATATGAATAGCAACAGCAGTAAAATCTGGAAAGTATTCTGTACATGGCTATCATGTGGCATTCATTCCTTTACTTCAATGAAGAAATGCCTGTTGAATCCATCCTGGTGTTTTGGTGTAGTCACATAAAGGCATCTCACAGTGTCTAGCAATATGCAGCAGGGATCCAATAAAGGGACGTTTTCTCCCTTTTATGGAATATTCTCTCCAGGCTTGTAAGCTCTAGAAGGGTTCTGCCAACCAGAGATTCCTGGGTCCTCCACATTATTGGGTAGGAAATCTAGATTAACTACAGTTGCAAAGTCTAAAAGAATATAAAGATCATTTGGTTTAATTTCCCAAACAACATGGGAATCTCTACCAAAACACTCCAGGTAGGAAAATAAGAAAGCTGCGATAACAATATTTAAATTTTAAATTATTTAAATTTGTAAACAGATTACCCAGCTAGAGGCAGTGTGGTATAACTAGAAAAGCATTAGATCTGAAACTTCACTTTTAGAACCTATTTCCTCAAACACAAAACTGCGTTAATACCTGTTCTGACTACCTCCTCTGAAGCCTGAGGATTATATGAGAAAATATGTTAAAGTACTCAAATCTTAAAGCACTGTACTAATATATTCTGCTATTGTTCATGTTGGTTTATGTACATCAAAACACTAAAAACTAATTTTTAATAGATTTATACCTAAAGAGGAGAGTTAAAAATAAGTTTTTGTTTTCTCATAAAACTGTAGTATTCCTCAGGCTTACAGCTTTTTGTCAAGTGAAGTGAAGAGGAAAATACAAACTATCTTCTGCTTCCAATTTTACTGTTATATCAAAATCGGGCCAATTGTTTTGCAATCTCAATGCCCTTAACTACTACCCTGGAAGTCATTTTTAGCAACAAACCAATATACTGGTACAGGTATTATTGCACCTAGAATACAGTCAGGCACATAATGGACATCCACGTTTCTCATAAACTGAAAACATTAAAAATGATTTAAATCCTATCTAAGTATACTTATATGCAAAAATGTCACCCATATTTAACTCAAAAATTTTCTTCTGCTTGTTTCTCTCTACCCTGGTCCCTCTTCAAAGTTTTGACTTGACACTTACCCACAATGAGACTTTGGGAAAGTTAACTTGACATCGCTAGTTTTCTTAATTGGAAAAAACCAATAATAATACCCATATACCTATACAAGGTTATAAAGTGAGGTGTGAGGGAGTAAGTGAGCTTAAGTGAAGATATCATATATAAAGTACATTCAAAACACATAGGAGATAGATAGATCTCTTTTCTTTCTTTTTTTTTTTTAAGATTTTTTTTTTTATTTGACAAAGAGAGATCATAAGCAGGCAGAGAGGCAGGCCGAGAGGAGGAAGCAGGCTCCCCGCTGAGCAGAGAGCCCTATGTGGGGCTCGATCCCAGGACTCCGAGATCATGACCTGAGCCGAAGGCAGCGGCTTAACCCACTGAGCCACATAGGCGCCCCTCTTTTTTTTTTTTTTTTTTTTAAGATTTTATTTACTTATTTGACAGAGAGAGACACAGCGAGAGAGAGGGAACACAAGCAGGGGGAGTGGGAGAGGGAGAAGCAGGCTTCCGGCTGAGCAAGGAGCCCAATGTGGGGCTCGATACCAGGACCCTGGGATCATGACCTGAGTTGAAGGCAGATGCTTAACAGCTAAGCCACCCAACCCCTCTTTCCTTATTCTTAAATTACTAACAGGAGTTAGGTCAGATTTTATTATTAAAAATACCATTACAGCAAAAGGTTCACAATTATTTCCCTGTCCCAAATGCTGGTCCATCCTGGTACCAGTTTAGGATACCAGCTTTATAGCACTATGGCAATGTATTTAATACATGTACTCTCCATTATGTTACTCTCCATTATGTTACATAATACCCTATACTGGTATAGTACATAAATATTTCCTAATATATTCACACCTGTCTTCTATATGGCCACAGAAATATAAGGGCAATAAACACTGTCATATGTCAATGCCAAAGATGAAATTAGAGAGAGAAGATGATTTGTCTAAGGCTATATCATCTGGCTCATCGGTGATAGCATCAAAGTAACATTTACATCTCCTGATTCTCTATGAAGCACAATTCCTACCACAGGAATTTCATTCTTCCCTTTCTCAAACTTGATTCTCCTTTAGTACTCACTACCTAGAAGAATGGTCCATCAACTCTCACCTACTTCCAAAAGCAACCAAAAAGCAACTAACCAGTCTCTTTACTCCCAACATTACTCTTACCTACCCAATCCTCTGCAATTCCCCACTCTTCAGCCCAATTGACTTTCCTAAATTGTAAATCTGATCGTGTCACTATCTAACAAAATCTCTTCTAGAAATCCCTGAGTTTTCAGGCCCTTCATAACCTGGTCCTAATTTACCAGTCTAGACTAACTTCTATCTTCCATTACCTTTACATTTACCTTTATGCTTCACCCATATATATCTTTGAACAAAACAACAGCAGTTGGGCTACATACTTGCTATTCCCTGAACCTGCAATGCTCTCTCCCCTCTCCATGCCCATCTCCATTTAGCTTATTTTTATTTATCCTTCTGGGATTGCTACAGTTTTCCATCCAGGAAGTCCTATTTCATTTCCCAAAACTGAATTTGGAATTCTTCCTAGGTGCTTCCACAATGGCCTGTATTTACATCTATCAAGGAACTTATCTCTTTGCACTATGAGTACCCATTTTTGTGTCTAACTCCTTGCCGAGCTATGAGCTAGCTATTTGAAGGCAGCTATCGCAGCTTAGCAGGGTCCACCATACTGACAGGTGCTCAACAATAATTTGAAATGAATCAGGTTGACTGCTATTTGTCTTCCAAAAAATTATTTGCTTATTTAGTCATTTACTACTATATTTTAAGTTATACTTTCAACTATTTACATATCAAATTCTCTTTTGCTTAATCTAACTTGCTAATTTCTAAGAATAGCTACTTCTCCAAAATATCAGAAGGCAGAATATTGAACATTAAAGAAAAGCTATGTATTCTACTGGAGCATTTCAAGGAAAATGACAATCTGAAATACTACTGACTTATTTAGTTGTGCTGCTTATATTTATATGTAAGTTACTGTGCCAAACAGTAAACTTCTCCACCTTGTATTTATAATTTCAGTATTATTGTGTCTGAAAATGATTCTTTTCTTCTAAAAAGTTATCTTAAATTTGATTTTACCTTAAAAAGCAGTTTGTTTTCTAGAATAATGCATTCCAATTTTATACTGTAAAATAAAGGAGAAAATAGGGTTTGACATACCTATCCTATTTGAAATATCAAATAGAATGTGGTTCACCTTAGAGACAACTTTTTTCCCTAACTGAGATATATCTATCATGTTTTAGTGAGTTCTTACAGGGAAATTAGCTATTATAAATTATTCAACGGAACGAATGCTTTCCCCCATTCCTCACTATTCACTAAAAGAAAAACAGAAAGAGCCAACACTGGATTCTAGTCTACAGTGAATATATATGAAAAAAAAAAAAATAGTTGCCCTCACTGATCAATCATGGCAGAACCTTCAGGGCACAGTCACAGCTAACAAGCAAAGCCAAATCACCACCACCACCACCAGGCTTTTAAAAAGGAAAGAAAAAAAGTGAAAATGATAAAGATTAGTTAGGTTTTAGAGAAAAAAATCTTGGCAAAAATAATTCCCTATCATGCATTACCTCTTAATATATGAAGATTAAAGGTCCCTCTCACTTTTCAGGAAGTCTGCTATAAAGGAAATCGTGTTTAAACACATTAAGAATTGTCTTTTAAAGAACTCACAAGGATAAGCTATTTAAAAAGTAATCTTTAAATATAAATATTCTGTACAAATTGAGCTATTTTTTTTAAAGCCACTCTGCCTAAAATTAAATACAACTGTTATTATACCATATTGTATTCTGCATAAAGTCCAGGTTGCTCTAAATAAGAAATGTATCTACTGAAAAATTATGGGTTGGGGTAGCCTTTTTTTTTACAAAGACATTCCAGCACAATGAAAGTTGGCTTCCTTACAGTTCACTCCACAAGTACTTGACCTGTACCACAAAAAAGATCAGGCTATCTTTGCAAAATTGCTAGTTACAAGAAGTAAAAAGACTAAGAATGTAAGTCAAGCTGAGCAGCAACCATATGGCTGTATAAAGCACCACTGGGAAACAATAGGCATACCTAAAAATGCTTAATTTAAGGTAAATTCTTGTTGGTTAATGGACTGCAAAATGAATACAATGACAGTCAAGATATGCAGGATGGAAAGTTTAGAGACAAAGCAGACAAACATTACAGTCATGTAATCATATCTCACAATTTTACGGCAAACTTCATACTATGCAATAATCCAGTCTAATGTACGGTTTTCTGTGAATTAACGAATGAAAACACTGGAAACCAAGCTAGACTAGTTAATGTTCCCATCTGAACTTTGATCAACATTTTGCTGATACAGTTGTACAGCAAAGAATGAAAAGCATTTCAGTAGCCACTCTGGACAATTTTTGTTGTTGTTTTCCAATCAACCATGTCTGCAGAAAAAGCACGCTAACTCTTCTAGCAGAGTCTACTGTGCAGTCTGAATAGTTGTTCCATAGCTTAGTAAGTATGTAGTATGTGTGCATATAAACTCAGTTTAAACCCTGAAAGCATGGATCTTGAACACTGCACATTCCTTTCTGTGGCACTTATAATTTACAAATGAACCACAAAATGGTAGTTTTAAAAACTGAGGACAGTTTTTAAAATAAGCTCTTTTTAAAAAAGCAAGTAATATTTTGCCAAAAATAAGCACTTGATTAAAGACTTTCCAAAGTAATTACAGCCAGCAGCACACAACGCAGAAATAATTTTATAGGGTGAGACTGGCCAGATGACCTGCCAATTTTACACAAAGGTTTAGAATTTTCCAAGGAAGGCCTTCTAAAAATCTTAAAATCTGCTTGCTTAATATGCTTAAATTTTATAAGGTAGACCTGTGATATCAAGATTAAAACAAATACATATAAATTTCAAATGGATAACTCATCAATTCTTTTATAAACTGTATTATTTGTACGTAATGAACTTCCTTCAGAAATAATCCTAAATTTCCCAGCATAATTCTTCCCAACGTTTTGGGAAATCATAAATGTTAATCATAGCATTTTGAGCACTTAGGTATTCTTAAAAAAAAAAAAGGAATATGCTTTTACATAATAGATAAATAAACATATATGACTCTCATGATTGCTTTTCCTTCATGGTATTTTCAAGTGTGAGGGCCAAACTTGTCATTGAATCTGGCTTTCCTTAATGCAAAACCATTTAGTGTGCTGATACAATGAATTGGTTTCTGGAGTTCAAATCTAATTTCATGCTTTTGTTTAAGCATATGTAAATCTTTTAATTTGAAAGCAATTCTTAATAGATAAAATTAATATGTAAATGTAAACTGTAAATATAAAATACACGATTTGAAATAACTTGAGGCAGCAAGCTCTAGATTTCCATTAATATCTCTGCAACAATTAGAACATGTTTTTAATAAGAGCTTCACTATGTCATCCTGTCATCTTGGCTTTATTGCATTAATACGAGAGAACGTGCTATCGGGAAGAAGTTTAAAAGCACTATCTACATAGAATACACAATTTGATATAAGGACTTTGTATCACACAGCATTAACAGACCAAATAGCAAGAGAAATACATATTGTGTCCAGGATTGCATAAGCATACATTTGCTCCTTTGAGAGCGCTGTCAAGTACCGTGGGAAGCAAGGAAGTGCCTCCATACATACAGCACAGAAATTATATACCTGAAACACAATGGATCTATTTATAACTCCCTCGTCAAAGCAACACATCACATATAAATTTCCATTTACCAAAGACACGAAAAAAAAACTCAACCATTTCGCAGAAAAACAATATATAATTTGACCTTTTTTGGAAATTTTAAGGGATTGTATGTAGACAGCACCAGAACGTATTTTTAATTGTTACTCATTTTGTTTAATACCAACTTAAACAAATAAGCAGTTTATACGTTTCTTATTTTGGCAGCCAAATATCTGGGATGCTACTGGAATACTCTATGCAGCTACCCTATAAAAAAAGCAAGTTCATTATTATTTACTCAGATATTAAGCCTATCTTGATACACAGAAGAAAAAAATACTAATGGAAAAAATCTGAGAAAATATCAGAATCAGTAAGGTAACACCAAACCACATATTTTAACAGGACCCCCCCCCCCAAAAAAAAAAAGAAGTAACAGTACAATGTTTCAAGAATGAGAATTATATATTCTGAATGATCCTAAGCTGATGAGCCACTGGCTTAGGGGAGAGCTCTATTGATATTAGCCACCTTCATTAGGTAGTCAGCATCTTATTTATCTAACCCTGGGGTTAAACATTTTATTGCAGAAGTCAATTTGGAAGTTATAAAATTCTTCTGTTGGGGGTTGTTATTTGGTGGGTGGGGAAGGGATGCAGTTAAGAAAATCAGTGAAATCTCCAGAATGAACAGCCTGGCACTTTAGTATCTCACTGGGCACCCAGGAAAGCAATACTATAGAAAGCAGGTTACCGTTTATGATAGTTGTATTTTCTGTGTTATCTAGAGAAAAACAGGTTCATCCATGCAAAATGGACTGTTTTAGAAGATATTGCTGCTAAAATGAAAGACTTTTCAAAAGGAAAAAGTGATTATTCCAGATGAAATGAGAAGCTCCAATGTCAACCTTACTTCCTGAATCAGCAAAAATCAAAGCTTTACTCAGAATAGGAAATTGGAGATTTTCTTTTAATTTACATATCTTTTTTGCTGAGTATGTTTTAGCTGAAATATGAGAGAACTTCTAAGAGACAGCACTTCTCATTTCCAACCATGCTTTTTGCTATGGCATTATAAAATACCACTACTTGGAATTAAGAATACATCAATTTTACTAGCACTAATGTAGAAGAATCAAGAGTTTAAGTCAGAAATAGCTTTCCATTTATAGCATTCTGTTATACACTCATTAGCCAGGCCAATACCACACCAAAATGCCCAGTTATAAAGTAAAAATTTTAGCTATCCCCAGGACATATCTAAATTGCTTAAGGTTTGGCATATAAAAAGCAAAATTTCTAAATGAGCCTTAAAATAAAAAAAACAAGAAAAATATCTTTACTCCAGATACCTTATTGTCATGTATATACAATTATTATGTGTATGAATCCTTTAATAAAATGAATGAGAAGTCCAAGAGTATTAAGAAGCTTGGATAAATTTCAGAAATTATTCTGTTAAGTGAATTAGTTGTTTTGAAAACATAAATTTTGTAATAACACCTGAACATACATCTAAATTGTTGACAAATATGTACCTCCTGTCTATTTTTTTTGCCCCGACAATTTTATTTTATATTAAATGTGTTTAAACCTAGCTGGACTGCTTTACTGAGAGTAATAATACCCCAAAATGGTGGTTTGTTAGACAAAGAACAAATTTTGTTCAATTTCATCTATTTTGGAAGAAATTATGTTGTCTGCCCATCCTATCCCTTCCTTTGCTACTCCTACAGCTTCTTTTCCTTTATTTTATTCTAGTTGTGAAGTATAGAATGTATTTCCCCTCATGTAAACATTGTTTTATATGAATTTATTTGGCAAATATAAAATAAATTATTTGTTTTATTAAGTGACATGAAAATAATTTAAAAATCTCTTATTAATAAACCTTTCAAACATCAATACTTTATTTTGTCTGGCCTTTATATTAACACTACAAAAATTCTGCCTTCTGCCGTAATTATTAAGTATAAGGGAAGTTTTATTTATCTGCCTTCTAACACAATAACATAAAAAAATCAGGTTAACATAGTTAGAATTTGGGTAATTACCCATTTTTAATCTATAAAAGACAAACTCTCTAACAACATGTAAATGACACATATACCTTTACAAATACAAATTTTATATTCTTAGAAACTAAATTAAATTTGTAACAATCGCAAGCAAAAAATATACTGAATTACTTTACTATGGGAAAGCAAACAGGACCTGAACTAGCCTTCAAAACACAAACCCCATCATGAAAACAGGTAAGAAGAGTTTTTAAAGATTTTTCTCCATTTGTTCTCTTCATATAATAAGTCAGAAGTAACACTCACAGATTCCCATGTGTCCTACAAGACATATTAATAATTTTTAGGCCCCCAAACCTCACCAGCAACTTACTGTCTTCAAATGATGTGGAAATTAACACTTAGGGCTAATGTTGACACTATTATCCTAATAACTGGCTTTTAATATAGCATTTTGCCTCTGAAATAACTGGACAGCTTATATTTTAAAGCAGTTATTAGTTTAAATCTGCTAGTTCCTGCAATCTTAAAATAGAGCTGAAAACCTCACTACTGCCATTCGATAGAGCTGGTGACATACTTAAATATGGTGTATGCCCTTTTTCTACTTTAATATCCAAGGAAACAGTCAAATGTTTTCCATTTTATTTTGATGCCTACTGACCATATCGTAATGGTTCCCATACATTTTCCTTTAATATTGATATTTAAAGAAAAAACAGTAAAAAAATAAAGAGTCTTTATTTAAAAGCTTTATAAATAAATCTCATCCTGAACTAAATGTACAGATGAAGCACAATGCAGTTAAAAGGCAGACTGCCTCCATTATGGATATATGATGTAGAATACCAACTTCCCCCAACTTTAAAGGGTTTGAACAGACCAATTTTATCAAACATTTTTGTGATAAAATATAACTTCTTCTACAGTGTACAGAGGCTAAGGGCTGGCCAATAATAAAAATGACAGTGTATGGCCTAGCCTTATAAAAGCTGGTTTTCATAAACCGAGCTGAAATATATTTGCTGTTTTCTATGGCAGTATCCCATGCTTAAAACCCTTCCTTCCTGCCTTTGTTCAGCTCTTTTGCTGGCAACCAAGTGCTTTCTTTTGGTTCAGCCTAGTAAAAAGCCAAAGGACTAGAACATGAGGGTCATCAAGGTCTACAAGGTAGATGAACAAACCAACAAAGCAACATCACAGGGCAAAGAGCAAAGGCATTACAATAAGAATCTAATTACAACAAAAAGAAAAGTCTATATAAAACAGTCATAATTACAAAAAATAGTAAATTGCGAGAAAGGTTGCTTTGCTTTTATATTCGATGATGCTCTTTTTAATAAGAATTGAAACCAAGGACATTAAATAATTATTTTCAAATTCAAGTGAAGTCAGTCCTGCAGTGCATGCAATAACACAATGATCTATTAACTAGGAAACATTATGCCTAAATCTGTGTGTGAGTGAGAGTGTGCTACGAGTCCTTTGGCATTTTCTAATTAGTAATGAATTCTTTTAAGTCTATGTAGAACACTGACTCCTCCAATTTGTTGTATTGTTACTGAAGTTTAAAAGCAGAAATAACTACAACTATGAAGAACTCTAAGCCACACGGTAGAAATAATCAACATAGAAAATAACTACAGAATTTGCTTACTTTTTAATCCTATGAGGGAAGAATGTAAATAGTTTCATAATTACTCATAAAAAGCAGCTTTTCCTGCTTTTGTTTTTCCAAACACTTTCTTACTGATGTAACAGTGGGCAAAAAAAATGCTAGATATTAATGAAGCTGCTATTTTCCTTTTTAAGTCTTCATTGAGATCATAATGTTAATTGCTGCCATCACATTCATTCTTATGCCAACCCTGCAGTAGGGCAAATGGGATTTTGATGATTTGAAGCACAGAGTGAAATAGTTGGAATGATCAATCAGGTGAGACACACAGGCTTCTGAATAATAGCAAAAGAATGAAATCTGATTTTGGCAAAATCAAAACCAAATTTTGCCTTTAATAAAGGCTATTTTCAAAGCAGGTGGATAGAAAAAGTTTATTATTAAGCAGTTTTCTGGTATCACACACAAAAAAACATTATTACTACGTTGAGCTAAGGTTTCTTCTTCCATTTTCACTTCTCCTCAAGGAATATTCAAACACAAAGAAAAAAGAGCCAAATAGATAAACTGCACCACTGTATAAGGGGAGAAAAATTATTGAGCAAGATATAGCACATCTCAACATTGTTATACATTATCTTAGCACGTATATTGTCCAGAAACACCTCACAGAAACATGAAAAGCTATGAGATACACAGAAAATTTAAGTATACTTCAAGCTAATGGGCAAAAGTTCCAGTTTCATTTTCTTTAGTGGTTTAAAAAAAAAGTAATGTTATAATAGTATTGCAAGATGGTTACTGACAAATCTGGTCAAATAGGATAGGGTCAGTTCTGACTTTTTGAGAACAGATGCTATAAATAAGAAATCTCTCCTTTTTTTCTAGAGTGCTAATCTCAAGGACAAAAGACTATAGCAGAAGTCGAGATTGATAATACTGTTTGCTGACCACCAAGACAATCAGAAAACAAAATAAACTCTGAAAGCTAAATAGGTAAGATTTTTATATGTCCACAAAAATATCTCATAGGCTTTTGAAGCACCAGTAAGAAATAAACATAAAAGAGGTATGCCAACCAGCAAGAATTATACACACGAAGGGTTATTATCACTTTGCCTTTAAATGTCTCTTCTATAATGTAATTCAGCAAACTGATGATTCAATGAAAATATCTCAACAATCTGATCCTGACTCAAATACCAACTTCTTCAAAAAGCCTGCCCTGATTTCTTGAGAAGAAACTGATTGTTTACTCTTTAATGATAGATCTTTTATGTTAAACTTAAGCATATCGCATCTCTTCTATGATGTTAAAAGCTCCTTGTAGGCAGGAACCATGTTTTATTTATCTTTGTGTCTGCCGTGATACCTAGATATTAAAATTTTATGAGTTATTTTACTAAGTACCATATTCCCAGATAATATTTACCTAATCTTTGTATGAAAATATAAAACAGACAGGTCATAAAGTTCATGACTCTGAGAGGTTTACAGACAGTTAAGGAGATGGAAACTTTTTTTTTGGAGATATATTTATTTGAGAGAGAGAGTGTGTGCGTGCAGATGTGCTGGGGGGAGGGAGGCAGAGGGAGAGAGAGAATCCTCAAGCAGACTCCCCACTGAGGGCAGAGCCCCATGCGGGGCTCATCCCAGAACCCTGAGATCAGATGTGAGCCAAAATCAAGAATCGGCTACGTAACCAATTGAGCCACTGAGGTGCCTCAAGGAAATGGAACATGTAAGTAAGAAACAACACAACAATTATCTTAAAGAATGGCTTTGTTAAAAGATACAGTCAAGGTGAGGGAGGTAGAGGGAATGGAAGGAGAGTACAGCAGGAAAACAGAATCCTAAACATGTGGATAGGTGTACTACCTAGTCATGAAAACTTAAATATTGCTAGAAAAGGCTATTCACAAAATTCACAATTGGCTTGTGAATTTGAGAGGAATATGGCTAATGACACACTTCTTAGAGAAGTATTATCATGTAAAGCCAAAGTATAATCTCACTCCAGTGGGGGTACATTGACTCAAAGCATGAAAGCAGGGGCATTAGAAGTTCATGTTGAAGGGCACAGGGTTATCTTGGGCCTTGTTATTGGGTTTTGTTGTTGCCTTTTTCTTAAGGAACTCCAGGTTGGGTGCCCAATCTTCAAAGAGCTGCTATATACAGCTTGACTAGTGTTGATTTCCTATTAGAAATGCTTTTGGTGAGTGAACTTTCTTCAACAAGCTAGGTGGGAGGAGCTGAAATAACAGCAGTGAAATGGTCCCTAGAGGCAACTTCTGGGAGATAGGCACCCCTCTTGAAGAAGTTCAAATTGAAGGCGTTTGAGTGAAAGCATGTCTATGAAACAACCTCAAAGGCAAGAGATTATGAGACTCAGGAGATGAAGGATGTTTCTGAAGCAAAAATGTAACAACTGAAGTGGAACTGATAAATGATTTTTCAACTTAGCCTTTCATCCTTCCAAGGTAGATAAATTGAGTAGCTGCACTGTGCTATGCATGGGTCTTCCAGATGAGGCTTACTATATGATTTGCGTAGGCATTAAAAATCCCATAGCACTTTAGATAAATAAAAGGTAAGGAGATAGCCTGTGAGCCTTGGTTAAAATATGTTTTAAAATATAACCTGGAGTTCCTTGGCTTGCATAAATCCTTTAGCCTGGTTAGTTGACATATGGAGATAAAATATGAAAAAAAAATCACTTTAAAATTGTCTTGAAATCTAGTTCTACACGTAAGAGTTATTTTTAAAATTACATGGAACCTTTGAAAAGATTAATACTGCAGGTAAAACAGTGTAGCATTCAATAAAAAACTGTTTGAAGAATAGCTAAACTATTTCCATGTAGTTACCCTAAGAAACTTAAATGTCAAATACAAGAGTCCTGAAAGAATCTCTTAAGTTCTCAAAAAGACTTCTTAAAGCGTATTTCATTTAAAAAATTATTGAGTGTACAATGTGTATATGATTCTGCATCAGATGTTACCATGTGCTAGATTTTGGCGTCATAACAAACAGAAAACTATTTTACCTCTTTAGTATCCATTCCCTTTCTTTGATATAAGGACAGTGTTTTGTTTTGTTTTGTTTTTAAGATTTTATTTATTTATTTGACAGAGAGAGATCACAAGTAGGCAGAGAGGTAGGCAGAGAGAGAGGGGGAAACAGGCTCCCTGCTGAGCAGAGAGCCTGATGTGGGGCTCGATCCCAGGACCCTGAAATCATGACCTGAGCTGAAGGCAGAGGCTTTAACCCACTGAACCACCTAGGCACCCCTTGTTTTGTTTTTTTTAAAGATTTTATTTCTAGGACAGTGTTTTTTATTGGAAAAATCATTCTGTTTGGTTTGGATGGTGATGAGTGATGATCACTCCTCTCTACCTCACTCCTCTCTTCACATCCCTATTAGAGGGGTCAGGACGCAATTCAAACCTCACCAATCCAGGCATCAGATCCCACTGATGAGATCAGGTATAACCCAAGCTGAGTGAATGAAAGAACTTCCCAGAGCTTTTTATCAGAATTATCAAAGAGGCACTATCTCTGAGACATAGGTTTTAATGATCATGGAAGTAAGTTTGAAGCTGCTGAAAGCCATTTTTTCTCCAACTAGAGCAGCCTAAGAATGAAGCCAGCACAGAAGAAAGTAGAACTGAGAAAAGGGAAGAGAGTTAGTATTAATGGTTGAATCTCTAGAATAGATCTAGAATGATCAGATTAAAACCAGACAAATGCCTAGATATATCTTTCTCCCACCCCTTCCTTTTTTCCCCCTTTCCTTTGGATCAGATTTCTGTTATTTGCAAGCAGGAGCCCAGGTTATTAAACACCTCTCCACCACCTATTCTTGATCTTATCAATTACCTGTCATTCCTTTATACAGTGTCACTCTGCTACTCCCAGTAATTCCTTGCCTCCACTGCAGTACTAAAAGATGGTGGATGAATGCCAGAGCTGGGGATGTTTCTGTCTACTTTATTACTTTACCCAGTTACTAAATTAGGTAAGTAATATAGGATTTATAGACAAAAACTACAGAATCAGTTCTTAAGGTATCCTAATCTCCAAAATTTCAAACCAAGTTATTTGACACTTAACTCTTGTCTACAATGAAGAAAAAAATAACATTTGCAGAAAGTCCCCTCAGTAAAAAGCCTAACTATAACTAACAACAACAAAAAAAGCAATCTTTATAAACATACGGTATCACTAAATCCAACAGGAAATTCAAAACCCAAAAAAAAAGAGAAAGTCCTGGTTTTCTACATTTATCCCAGATCATTTGCTTAAAATTTGCTGAGGAAAATGATGCACATAGAATTATTTTTAATCCCTGTCCTTAGAAATTAAGAGTAAAATGAAACAATCCATACACAAATAAACTTGAAGAGCTTACTAGGTTGCATTAGGGGAAATTTAACATTTGGAATAAATAATATACATTAAGTGCAATCACTTATATCCTTACAAGAAGAGGCAGGGGGAGATCTGAGACACAGAAAATAAGGCAATCTGACATATATTTGATGATATTGTACTTAAAAGACTGGAGTGATGTGACCACAAGCCAAGCAATACTGGCAGCCATCAGAGCCAGATGATTATCCCCTAAAGTCTCCAGGAGTGCAGTTATGCTAATGCCTTGATTTTTGCTCAGTGATACTGATTTTGAACTCCTGGCTTCCAGAACAATGAAAGAATAAATTCCTACCATTTTTTAAAAAGATTTTATTTATTTGTCAGAGAGAGACACAGCAAGAGAGAGAACACAACTAGGTGGAGTGGGAGACGCAGAAGGAGGCTTCCCGCGGAATAGGGAGGCCAATGCCAGACTTGATGACCTGAGCCGAAGGCAGACGCTTAATGACTGAGTCACCCAGGCGCCCCTAAATTTCTATCATTTTAAGGAAGGAAGTTTGTGGTCATTTCTCAAAGCAGCAAAAGGAAACTAATACAAATACTATGTTGTAGATATTCTTAATTTTAAGAATATTTGGTTAGGGCGCCTGGGTGGCTCAGTGGGTTAAGCC
This sequence comes from Mustela erminea, assembly GCF_009829155.1. Lineage (NCBI taxonomy): Eukaryota > Metazoa > Chordata > Mammalia > Carnivora > Mustelidae > Mustela > Mustela erminea. The sequence continues at coordinate 34,315,573 of NC_045625.1, forward strand.
GCTGCCTTCGGCTCAGGTCATGATCTCAGAGTCCTGGGATCGAGTCCCGCATCGGGCTCTCTGCTCAGCAGAGAGCCTGCTTCCCTCTCTCTCTCTCTCTGGCTGCCTCTCCGTCTACTTGTGATTTCTCTCTGTCAAATTAATAAATAAAATCTTTAAAAAAAAAAAAAAAAGAATATTTGGTTAAATGATATTTATACACGAATATTTTTCAATTTTTAGTTGAGGTACACTTGACATATAAGATTGTTAATTTCAGGTGTACAACTTAACGATTTGACAATTATATACATTACAAAATACCACAAAAAGGGTAGTAACCCCCTTACTGTACAAAGTTATTACAATATTGACTTTATTCCCTACACTATACTTTTCATATCCACGATTTATTTTATAACTATAAGTCTGTACTTCTTAATCTCTGCCTAAAGTATTTTTAAAAGAGGTCCTTACGAATTATGCATGCAGATGCACCTGGGTGGCTCAGTGGGTTAAGCGTATGCATTCGGCTCAGGTCATGATCCCAGGGCCCTTCTCCCTCTCCTTCTGCCCCCTCCCCCACCACCCCTACCCTGTTCATGCTCTCTCTCAAATAAATAAATAAAATCTTGAAAAAAAGATTGTGCATGCAAAATTTGGTGAATTAAACCACAAAAGCATTAACTAATTCAGGCAAGAATCATCAATGGATGTTAAAACCAGCTGGTTACAGTTAGCTGGAAAACAGGATGTTCCCAGCATTTTAAAGTATCTCCCCAAAGACTGTTCACAAAATGCTATAAAATTACCTTTACTGGGGAGAAATCTAGTGAAATCACCTTAATCAAATGATAATGCCCATTACAGGACAAGGTAAAACGTGAACCTCCTAATGTGATGCACTCAGAACATGTTATCACTTCCATGGTATTTCTGCCAAAAAATGATCTAAACAAGACAAGCTCAAGTTAAAGGACATTCTATAAGACAACTCACCAATACTCTAAAAGTATCACTAACATGAAAAATTGACAAACTATTCATGAGTAAAGAAGACTCATGATACAGAAAGTTAATACTGGATCCTGCAGCAGTCTGGGAATAGATTGCTATGAAAGGGATGATTTGAAACAATTGGTTAAAATTTTAATTTAGAGTCTATATTAGACGCAAAAAAATTTAACTGAATTTCCCAACTATACTACAGCTATATAGGATAGTGTTAAGATACTTAAACTATACATTCTCAAGTATTTAGAGATAAACAAGCATGATGTGTGTGCAAATTATTCTCAACTAATTAATCCTCAAAATGTAATAATAATAAATTGTGTGTGCATATGTATGTGTGTATTGTGTGAGCACAGGAGTGGAAGGAAGGAGTAATTTTTTTTAAGATTTTATTTATTTATTTGACAGAGAGAGAGATCACAAGTAAACAGAAAGGCAGGGAGAGGGAGAGGGAGAGCAGGCTTGCTGCTGAGAGAAAACCGGATATGGGGCTTGATCCCAGGACCCTGAGACCATGACCTGAGCCGAAAGCAGAGGCTTAACCCACTGAGCCACCCAGGTACCCGGAAGGAGAAATTAAGAGAGAAGGCAATTTATGGCAAAAATGGTAAACACTTATTATATCTAAGTGAAGGGTATTATTTGGGTTCACTGTGTTATCTCTGTTAAGTTTCCACAGGTTTGAAATATTTCTAAATAAAACATTAGAAAAACCCAACTTGGATTGGACATTTGATCTCATGGGGAACCAAGGTATAGAGCAGTCTACTTTCAGATCTAATAGGAAGTGCTTTATGCCATTAACACTATATATATTCAGTAATGATTAAAAATAAAAACAGAAAACCCAACATGAGAAAATGCCATGTCAAAACACTGCTTAGATTATCTATAATAGATAGAAAAACATAATTATTTTTATGCGCTTTTTTTTTTTGCAACTTAGTTGACAACATAAGAAATATATGTTGATTTTTTTCCTTTTACTTTTAAGTAGGCTGTACACCGAACATGAGGCTTGAATAACAACCCCAGGACCAAGAGTTGCATGCTCTACTGACTGAGCTGGCCAGGCACCCCACAAGCGGATATTTTAGTAGTAAAAATGAACTTGTTTCAAAATTGTCATCTCTCAAAACATGAAATGCATTAATTATATAAAATATGTCAAAGAACAGAATAAATTTGATCAAATGAGTGATCCAGTTTACCATTCAAGTTATAAAAATGTCAATTTAATATAATTTTTTAAATCCCACTATTTCTATAATATAAATCTGAATATAGGCTAATACTAAACTTAATTACTTGGACTGAATTCTTTCACAGAAGTAATTTATCTTGAATAGGTAAACATTACTCTCAAGAGGTTTTTTTCTCACTTTATTACACAACATAACAAGCCAAAAGCAGCAAAATGAAATAAAACAACAAGGACACATCTGAATAAGAAGTATTCTCCACAAATATATCACCGTACACATGTATCTAAAACTTGTATAAACTTATTTCTGAATGATTCACACATATATTCTAAACAAGAGAATGCAATTAATAAACAGCTGTGCTTTCATAGATTTAACAAAATATTTAAAAAGATGGCTTTTATTTAAATAATGCAACTTGAAAAAACTTGATGTTAGTCTTATAAAAACTTGATTTGCTAGTGTTTGGTTCCCCATAAGAATGTTACGATTTATCACTCAACAAAATGTTGTAAAATTAAGAGCAAGTTATTTGCATATACACCTAAATCAGTTCTTTCTCAAGTAACATGAGGTCTCTAAAGACAGCTGGGCTGAATTAGAATATACTCCCTCATCAGTCCAACTCTGTCCAGATCTCATAACCAGGAACAAAATATAGTCAAGGGAACCTTGCAGGAGGGACAAAAAAGTTATCATTAGTAAACTGTCTCAAAAAAGGGCCGTCATTGTGGGTGTTTTAGATCTCCCTCTACATCTGCAGAAAACTTGTATACACAGTGGGAACTTCACAGCCTAACTTACTAATAGACAACAGGCCTGGTGACAGAAGTCAAACTTTTCTTCCAAGAATAATGTTTTAGGAAATAACAAAAATAAAAATACCCTTCAAATTTAAAATCATTTGCATATGAATGTACTTGAACATCTGTGATCACATTACTTTGAAAGGCAGGTTATTTCCTTGAGAGAGCTTATCTATCTATAGCAATCCACATACACTTAATCTGGAAATGGAACAGGAATGGAGATGTGCTTTAAACCCCTAAACCATTCCCAAGTTGGGAATACTGTCTTATGTAAATTAATATTGGTCCGTATAAAACACATAATACAAACCAGTAGTACCTCACACTATCAAAAAACAATTACTGAATCTGACCTAGTAATTCTCTTCCATCTTAACACTTAAAGCAATAAAAAAAGATGACTTATCCTTTTATCAAAAGAATACATGAAAAGGTATGAAATGACTTGAAACTGGAGATGACTGAGGTTTTTATTTCTCTTTATATCTTAAGTTTATGCTTTTGTTTGCTAGAAATTACAGTTACATTAGAAAGAGCAGTTTAAATACATCTATGAAGAGTTCTCTCAAGTATTTGTTGACATATCAACAATTTATCTATGAGGCTTTGGTCTCAAAAAAGACCTTGTTTATGGACTCTAAAAATTTAATTTCATATAATTTTCATGTGTCATGAACTATCCTTCTTTCAGTTTTCTTTTTAGCCACTTAAACCTGTTAAACCTGTTAAACCTGTTAAAACCATTCATTACGCGGCAGTACAAAAACTGGTGCAGTACAAAAACTGGTGGATTAGATGTGGCCTATGGGCTATAGTTTGTTGGTTCCTGTTTTTGTTTGTTTGTTTGTTTGTTTGTTTAAGATTTTATTTATTCATTTGAGAGAGAGAGAGCCTGAGCAAGGTATGGGGCAGAGGGAGAAGGAGGCTCCCAACCAAACAGGCAGCTGGATTCGGGGTTGATCTTAGGACTCCGGGATCTTGACCTGAGCAAAAGGAAGACACTCAGAACTGTCTGAGCCACCCAGGCACTCCTGCTGATTCCTGTTCTCAACCAAGGCTGTACATCAGAATCACCTATGAGCTGAAATAAAGTCCTATGTCTCTGCCATATCAACATGCCTGGGCCCTATCTTTAAGAGTGTGAGGTAAGGAAAAATATGATGAAAATATATTTTAAAAATTTTCCAGATAATTCTAATGCATAGCCAAGGTTGAAGAGTACAGAACTTAAAAATCAAACGGGACACTTCATAGCTTCTTTTATCTAGGCAGACTCCTATTCTGTCAAATTCCTGGTCTCTATACCATGCACTGTTCAGAACTGGCACAGAGTAAGTGCTCAGTGTTCTTTCTCCCTTTCCATGTTGTGCTATACACACTAATTGCTCAATACAGATCTCATTAACAGAATTCACACAGAACATATCCCTATTCTTAAAAGAACTTACAATTTAAGAATAAGGCATGCACACAAGCAAGAACACATATAAACTGAACGAAAGAAACATGTATAACAAAAAAACTATCAACACAATATACCGTTATTTTCCAAAATGTGCCTACCAAAAACAAAAACAAAGGATTCTATTCTGAGAATTATGTTCTAGGTAACAGAAAAAGTAGTAACAGTTATAAGATGCTAAATATAAATTACTTCCTATTTGATATAAGGCCCATAACACTGAGATCATCTCCCTCATCTATTAAGTATAGCTTAATTATCACTTGCTGACAAAGATCATAGTACTGATCCTTCAAGCTTCTCCAGGACTACTGATGAATGCCTTGGGGTAGGTGAAATGCCCCAAAATGTACTATTATACAACTATTTAAACTCAGGGTCTGTTCAGTTTAAATAAATAATGAGTACCTAACCATTGTTATTTCAGGAAGCTCTAAACAATTAGGGTAAGAAAATGGAGAAAGACAACTACCTCTTCAACCACAGAAATTATGTGTTTTTTTAAGTTTTCTTTCTTTCTTTCTTTTTTGTTTCTTTCTTTTTCTTAAAGATTTTACTTACTTCTTTGAGAGAGAGAGAGAGAGAGCACACAAGCAGGGGGAGAGGCAGAAGCAGTTTCCCTGCTCAGGAGCCCGACATGGGGCTCAATCCCAGGACCCTGGGATCATGACCTGAGCCAAAGGCAGATGCTTAACCAACTGAACCACGAAGGTGCTGAAAATTAGGTATTTTTTAAAGCCATAAAAATTTTGGTTTTCATTAATCATCTTAGTTTTGAATTATAATTCTTTAAAATAGGATGCACAATTTTTAGTAAGATGTTCGATAGAAGATTTAACTATGAGCAACTTAGAGGGTTACGATATAGTATATATTAGGGAAAAAAGCATAAAGGAAACTAGATCCCCAAAACAATACCAACAAATTTAAAACATCTGGAAATACACCTAATAAGTAATATGCCAACTTACATTAAGAAAACCATAAAGCTTACTGAGGGACATAAAAGAATATCTAAATAACTCATTTTTTCATCCTAAATGTTCTAAACTCCTCAGTGAAAAATGCCAATTTGCAACCAAATCAATTTATATTACCAGTGAAATTCCAATTAAAATCCCAGTAGGATTTTATTAATGTGACAAGAAAAAGCCTAGAATAATTCAAATATGGTAACAAATAGGACATGTCCTACACCAAATCACAAAACATACCATATAAAGCTACAGTAGTCACAGCTACACAATTAAAACAAAAACAAAGACAAATCAATTTAAAAAAAATCCAAACCGAGGCCCAAGTAGCTATATAAGTTTACTGAATCCATTCATTCATTCAATAAATATCTATAGAACTTTGTTCTAGGCTCTAGGAATAAAGCAACAGGGAGAACAAAAAAAGACAAGATGCTTATATCCTAATGGAAAGAAACAAAAAAAATTAAGTGGAAAATTCAGAACTTTTTTTAAAGAAAAGTCAGTATCATCCTCAGACTCAGAAATTGATATGTATGTATTTTCTTTCTGCATATTAATTTAAAAAATGCCCCCTCCTTGGTTTTTTCAAAAGAAAACTGACATTCTACTGTATGTCCTCTTTTTCCATTCAATATATTCAGGACATTTTCCCATTTTATTGAGCATTCTACTTGACCTTTTTAATTATTGAATTTCATTGTTTGGATGTACCTTACTTAATTAACTATTGTCCTATTGTTGATTGTTTAGGCTATTTACATAAAGGAGTTTTGAGCCATTAATCACTATAATATTCAATTACAAGTTCCCACTTTTTCACATATAATTGGACTATCAGAAAAGTGGATTTAGATATGCACAAGTATAAAATAAATATTTTCTAGTGATATATTTCCTTTTTTGAAATGAGTTTTATAATTTATATAAAACTCAAAACTTATAATTCAAAAAGTTTTTTAAAAATAAAATATAAAGTCCTGTAATATCCACAATTAAAATATAGAACAGTTTCATGCTTACAAAAAAAATACCCCCACACTTCACAAGTCCCTTCCACTTACATCCTGGCAACCACTGGTCTGATTTCTGTCTCTAGTTTTGCCTTTTGCAGAATGTCACAGAATAGATTTATAGAATATACCGCCCACTGTATCTGACTTCCATGACCTAGCATAAAGCTTGAGAGACTCTCCCAAGTTATGGAATATATCAGTTAGTAATATGTTCCTTTGAACAGATACACTACAATTTGCTAATCAATCATCAGGTGATGGACATTCGTTTTATTTCAAGTTTTTGTCTATTAAGAAGACAGCTATTAGGAATGTTTAAATACAAGTCATTTTGCAGACATATGTTTTCATTTCCCTTGGGTAAAGACCTGGGACTAGAATTGCTGGGTCAGATGGTACGGTGTGTATTTAACTTGACAAGACTCTTCCAAACAAGGCTGTACCATTTTACTTTCTAACCAGCAATGTATGTGAGTTCTTGTTACTTCCCATCCTCCAAGTATTTAGGATTGTCAATCTTTTCAATTAGAGCATATTCTAGCAGATGGTAGTATTATCTCATTACGGTTATAAGCTTCATTTTCCTAATGACTAATGATTTTGATCTTTTAACAAGCATATTTTCCCATTTCTATATCTTCATCAGTAAATACCATCTATAAATCTTTTGACCATTTTTACTTGGGTTGTCCATCCTATTACTAAGTTGTAAGAGTTTATTACATATTCTGGATATGTGTCCTTGCAAATACTACCTTAAGGTCTGTGACCTGCATTTTCATTTCTTTATGGAATCTTTCATGAGTAAATATGTTAAATATTTATAAAGTCCAATTTTTCTACTTTAAAAAAATTGGGGCTTTTTGCTTATTTTTAAGGTATTCAACTAATTCGAGGTTATTCAGATTGCTTCCTGTTTTCTTTCATACCTTCAGTAGTTCTTACATTTTTTTTTTTTAAAGATTTTATTTACTTACTTGACAGAGAAAGAGAGAGATAGCGAGAGAAGGAACACAAGCAGGGGGACTGGGAAAAGAAGCAGGCCTCCCACTGAGCAGGGAGCCCGATGCGGGGCTCAATCACAAGACCCTGGGATCATGGCCTAAGCTTAAGGCAGACACTTAATGCCTGAGCCACGCAACCGCCCCAGTTCTTACATTTAAATCTACGATATGTTACATGTTAACAGTTATACGTCATGTGATATAAGAATTATGGCTCATTTTTGGCATATGGAAATCCAGTTGGTGTAGGATTAATTTGTTAAAAAGTCTATCACCTTCCCCGGTGAAATTTTTAGCACCTTTATGAGAGTTTATTCCTAGACTCTATTTTGTCCTATATATATCTGTGTATGTATATATACATATATCTATAGATACATATACATCTTTACAACAATATATTATTTTGATCACTGGATCCTAGATCCTTTGCATTTCTAAATGCATTTTATAATCAGTTTAGGAAATTTCACTTAAAAGAAAAGGCTACTGGGATTTTGAGTGGTATTGCACTGAATCAACAGATAAGCCTGGAAAGAACTGACATATCAAAAAAAAAACCAAACCCATTTCTGTTACAACTGTCACTATGTATTTCATATTTTTTGATACTATGGTGAACAGTCTTTTAAAAAAGGTCAAATTCCAGTTGTCTGTTGCTAATATATAGAAACAATTGTTTCCTGCAACTTTGCTAAACTTATTAGTTCCAGTAACTGTTTGCTACATCTCTTCCTATTTTCTAAGTAAATTCTCAAAGTAAATTCTCATGTCTGCTACAATCAAAGATAATTTCATATGTTTCTTTCCAACTTGTTACATCTCTTATTTCTCTTCCCTTATGGCATAACTTCTAGTAGAGCAGTGAAGAGAACTGCTAAGAAGAGAGTCTTGCCTAGTTCCCAATTGTAGGGTGAAAGTATTCAGTCTTTAGTTGTAGGTTTTTTGGGTTGTTTTTGTTTTTTTGTTTTAGGTATGCTCCATGCCGGGTGTGGAGCTCAACATGAGGCTTGAACTCACAATCCTGGCATCAACACCTGAGCTGATACCAAGAGTCAGACAATTAACCAACTGAACTATCCAGATTGTAGGCCCTTTATGGGGTTGAGAAAACTCCCCTCTTATTCCTAGTTTAACAAGTTGCTTCTGTTGTTTTAAATCTGTCATGAATGGGTATTAAATTTTGTAACATGCTTTATCTGCATTTAGTAGGATGATCATGTGGTTTTTTTCCACTAGTCTGTTAATACATTGAATGACACTCATTTTCACAGGTTAAAACAACCTTATGTTCCTAGAATAAATCTTACTTGGTCATGTTATATTAAGCTTTTTATATATTACAGGATTCATTTCCTACTATTTCATTAAGGACCCTTGTGTCTATGTTCATGAAAGATATTATGTCTTGTCTAGTTTTTGTTGTCACAGTAATACAAACCTTATAAAATTAGTTAGGAAGCATTACCTCATCTTTATATTCTGAAGGAGTTTGTATAGAATTGGTATTATTTCTCTTTTAAAGTTTGGTATAATCCACCATCTGAACATGATGGAAGGTTTCTCTCTGAGAAGGTTTTTAATTTGGTTGTTAAAAATTCAATTTCTTATAATAGGGCTATTCAGGTTATCTATTTTTTTCTTACCTAAACTTTGCCTCTGTCTTTCAAGAAATTTGTCCTTTTCATCTATGTTATTAAATTTATGGACTTCAGGTTCTTCAAAACAATCTCCTTAGCCTTTTAACATTCTGTAAGATCTGTGTGATGTCCCTTCTTTCCTTACTGATAATGGTAATTTGTGTATTTATGTCTTTTGTTTTTTACTTTTTCCTAATCAGCATGGCTATTTTTTTCAGTTTTACTGACATTTTTGCAAAGGTGTAGCTTTTGATTTCACTAATTTCCTTTACAGCTTATCTGTTTTCTAATTCCTTAATTTTGGTTTTTTCCTCCTTCCAGGTTGTTTACTCTGGGTTTAATTTCCTTTTTCCCCCCCGCCATGTTTCTTAAGGTGGAAGCTTAGATCACTGATTTGTGATCTTTCTTTATACAATTAGTATATAATGCTATAGAGTTTCCTCTTAAGATTACAAAGGATGATGTCAGAAAATGGTGGAATAGGAAATTCCAAAAGTCAGTCCCTCTATAAAAGCAACAAGGAAGCTGATAAAACTGTCAGAATCAACTTTTTCAAAACTATGGAATCAAATCAAAAGCTCAGAACCACTGGGGAAAGCTTAATGAAGAAAAAAATAGCTGAAATTCAGCAAGAGAGCTTTGTGTCATTCTAACTTACTGAGATACCATTCCCCACTCCCAGGTCAGTTGACAGCCTTGAAAGACAACAGCCCACATTCATGATATGGGTTACAAGTACCAGAGGGAGCAAAATGAACATTTTCTGAAAGAACTGTACTTTGTGTGTTTTTCCTGACCTGTCTGGAGGCTAGACTTAATTTCATCTAACTCAGAAAATTTCCCATGTCTGAATTGGTGGGGAGTGTATGTAGGTGGTGTGTTTGTAATGTAGGATTGAGTGGTGTTGGTGGTGTTTGCTGAAAATATTTAAAGACAAATGTATGAGCTGCTGCCACAGTTCTGCAAATCTAAATTGCTTGGAAGGAAAGGCGAAAGAAGCAGATGCTTTGAGGAAGCTCTGAATGCTTGGAAAATTCCTGCATATTCCAGGGAGTTTAGAAGGGCACATATGTCAAGTGCTGACTAAGCACATGCCCAGAACGATCTGAGAAGGTCCTGCTCCATCTAAGTAGGAAGTGAAAGCTAAAGAAGAGCAGAGCTATAAATTGGCCAAATGTTAAAGGTATAATTCCACATGCACACACAGCCTACCTGCAAGAAAGGTGGTAGTGGTGGTGGCATTCTGGGCACTGACAGAGGTATTGGTCAAATCACTAGGTGAACACACACAACAAAGAATTCAGGCTTTGAAAGTAGTTCAAAAAAAGTCACCAAACAAATAAGCAACAACAAACACAAGCAACAACAAACCCTAGCAAGGGGGAAGAATCTCATTTGCATAATTGCCACATTGTAATATCTAAAATGTCCAACTTCTCAATGAAAAATTATGAGGCATGCAAAGAAACAAAAAAGTATGGTCCATATGTAGGAAAAAGAAATTAAAAGAACCAGACCATTCAAAAGCATTAGGTGGAGACACTTCAATACTCCCACTTTCAAAACAGACAGAATAACTATACACAAGATCAACGAGGATATAAAGGACATGAACAACCCTGTAAACCGACTAGAGCTCACAGACACATATATAGGACATTCTACTGAACAAGAGCAGAACACACAACTCTTCTCAAGTACACATAGGAACAGTCTCTATAAGACAGACCCACAGACTATAGTTAAGCCACAAAACATGTTTCAATACATTAAAAGAATGAATCATACAAAGTATCACTTTGACTCTGGAGATTACTTAAAATCTTAAAAAAAGAGAGAAAGAAATGAAAAACAGGTGTATGCTATCTTACTACCTGTATTTTCACTTAATATGGCAAAAGATTTTCTATTATTTATTTGTTCAATTAATCATTGTCATTGGCTATAGAATGTATCATGGTAAAGCATCCTTTTTAATAAATACCTAGACTGTTTCACTCCATAGCAAAACCCTGACACACATAAGTATGCAATCTGGGAAGCACTGCGGATAACCAAAATTAAGCCACGCCTAGGAACTAATTTATAGATGTCCAGAGTCAGCAAACTTTTTTGTAAAGTGCCAAATAACAAATACTTAGAGCTCTGCATGCCATATACGATCCCTGTTGTAATCACTCACCTATGCCACAAAGGCAGCCACAGAACAATATGTAAGAGAACAAGTGTGACTTTGTTCCAAAGAAACTTTCTTCCCCCCCGCCAAAGAAACTTTCTCTACAAAAAAAAAAAAAAAAAAAAAAAAAAAAAAAAAAAAGGTGTTGAGATGAATTTGTACAGGGGGTCACACAGTTCACCAATCTCTGAGCTAGGCTAGAGGAGGAGGTTTTAAAACTTTTCTGTTTAGGGGCACCTGGGTGGCTCAGTGAGTGAATGCCTCTGCCTTCAGCTCAGGTCATGATCTCAGGGTCCTGGGATCGAGGCCCGCATCAGGCTCTCTGCTCAGCGGGGAGCCTGCTTCCCTCTCTCTCTGCCTGCCCCCCTGCCTACTTGTGATCTCTCTCTCTGTCAAATAAATAAGTAAAATCTTTAAAAAAAAAAAAAACTTTTCTGTTTATTTTTGGTTTTGTTTTTTAAGTGTCTTTTTCTTAACTAAACCATAAGCAGAGTCCCAATCTTAAAAAAAACAAACAAAAAACTGAGTTGATACTGGATATTTACCATAAAGATACAACAAACGTAGTGATCTGAAGGGGCACATGCACCTGAATGTTTATAGCAGCAATGTCCACAATAGCCAAACTATGGAAAGAACCTAGATGTCCATCAACAGATGAATGGATAAATAAGAGGTGGTGTGTATGTGTATTACACACACACACACACACACACACACACACACACACACAGGAATACTATGCAGGCATCAAAAGAAATGAAATCTTGCCATGTGGGACGATGTGGATGGAACTAGAGGGTATTATGCTTAGCGAAGTAAGTCAATCAGAGAAAGACAATTATCATATGATCTCCCTGATATGAGGAAGTTGAGACGCAACGTGGGGGGTTTGTGGGGTAGGAAAGAAATAAATGAAACAAGATAGGATCGGGAGGGAGACAAACCATAAGAGATTCTTAATCTCACAAAACAAACTGAGGGTTGCCGGGAAGAGGGGGGTAGGAAGAGGGTGGTGGGGTTATGGACATTGGGGAGGGTGTGTGCTATAAGTGCTGTGAAGTGCGTAAACCTGGCAATTCACAGACCTGTACCCCTAGGGCTAATAATACATTATATGTTAATAAAAAAATAAATTAACTTTAAAAAACAACAAACAACCTGAGTTGCTGTGGTTGAGCAAAAAAGGGAAAAGAAGAACACAGAGTAGAGAGAGGCCGCTACACCTTCCCCTCTCATCCCTCTCTAAAGCTCTGCACAGTACAGACTAGACTCCTCATTCATGCATGTAAGAAAACAGACTGGGGGGGGGCACGCGGGAGAATTTCTGTATGATCACAAAGAAAACCAGAGCTAGTGCTAAAATTAAAGTCTAGATCTCAACTCCTGATTAAAGCCCTAACCATTAAACTGAGGAGTCAGTCAGGAATAAAGTGAGAAGGTAAAGTACATTACTATGCTTTGTGACTTCTGATAGGACCTTACTATTCCAACTGGATTTGAGGGTCTACTCCATAGTGATTTCTTTTTTGCCCTGTCAATAATCTCTGTACTTAGATCCAACTGTTATCTATCACAATGAGATCCAAACAAAATTCCAGAGTTCTAAAAGAGCTGTAACAGTAACTAGCACGTGAACCTTGCTATGAAACCTGATTACCAATTCAATGGCCCTCACTTTGTCCCTTTTCCATATGATTTTTATAGGTCACTGCTAAACTGTAATATACTCCGTCAGGAAAAAACAACAACACCAAAAAACCCAAAAAACTAGGAGAGGGTTAAGTCTAAAGGATCAATGACTTGCTTTAAAACAGAATTTTCAAAATAAACATTAAAGGAAGAACTGTTGAAAGCCCATTAACACAGATTTTCCAAACAGAATATTCATTCAAGATTATCATCACTGGAGCAAAAACTTGAATATTAAGAAAAATGACATTTTCATATCCACAGTAAAACTATCACTGACTCTAAACTATAACCCTGACAATTCCTTACATTGTCTCTCCCTTAGCTGCATGAATGTCTTTAGAATGATTTCAGCTTTACTGAAGATGAGATAGGAGGTAGTGTTAGAAATTTTTTTAATGCCCCTTGAGGTGTCTGGGTGTCTTGGTCAGTTAAGTGTCCAACTCCTGATTTCAGGTCATAATCTAAAGGTTGTGAGACTGACCTCCATACCAGGTTCCATGATGGGTGTGGAGCCAACTTAAGAGACCCTCTCTAGGAGCACCCTGGGTGGCTTAGCCCATTGGGCAACCAACTCTTGATTTCAGCTCAGGTCATGATCTCAGGGTTATGGGATTAAGCCCCTCCACAGGCTCCGTACTCAGCACCGAGTCTGCTCATCCCTCTCCCTCTGCTCCTCTCCTTGCTCTTTCTCTCTCTCCCCTTCAAGTAAATAAATAAAATCTTTAAAAAAAAAAGAAAGAAAGAAAGAAAGAAAGAAAAGAAAAAGAAAAAGAAAAAGAAAAAAGATCCACTCTCATTCCCCTCCCATGCTTTCTCCCTCAAAAAAATAAATAAATAAGTTTTTTAAAAATAGCAGTAATTGAGAAAAATGAGATAGGAACATGGACACAGTATTATTAATGTTCTAGAATATTTCAGTGCATATTATTCTAACAGTAATGAGAAGATTGCAAAGTAACTTTTTAACATTAAGAACCAAAAAGAGAACTTGAATAACATATACTGTAAGTATCCATTTTAACCAATTAAATTTACTTTTAAAAAAGTTTTATAATGTCCTATGTAATATAGTTTATATTACTGAGATGTATAGTTACATACTTAAAGGTTGTGGAATCCCTAAAATACTATATAACTTTTTAAATGATTGACATAGAGTAAATCAGAAAACCGCCAAATAATTTATGAAATAACACAGAAACATACAGCACACCGCCTGCCATGCTGAAAATAATTTTTGAGAATAAAATGATAAATTAGTAAAATCTCTCATATGCAAGAAACATTTATTTTCACATTTACAAGTCAGAAATAAGATCTTCACACAAGAAAATTATTTTGATATTTAAGAAAAATACTATTTATATTGGTTTCCATAGTAGGATTATTACTGTCTATAAAAAATAACCTTCAGAATTCTTATCAGTTTGTCTCCCTAAGTCACTGTAAGATGGATATACTTATAGCAAATAAAGAAAGCCTGGCAGGGATATTATTGGAAATTTAAAATAGATAGGAATAATTAAGTACTAATATTAAGAACAGCAAGATAGAGGATTCGACACAAATTACATTTTTCAGTACTTTACCCCAGCTCTTAGTCAAGAGATTAGATTGATTTCAGATGCAGCACTTAAAAAACTGTACTACAGAGTTAAAACTACTTAAATAAGAACACTGAAAAAGGCTTTCATAAGTTTACATAAAAGCAAATGTATACTACAATTATAATCACAAAGAATTCCTTTCTCAACCTTTCTAAGAACTGTCTTAACCAAAAAATATCATGTCAAAATGATGCTATAGCCTATCAGTACATTAGTGTCCCTGTGACATAAAACATATTTTCTAACTATTCAGAACAAGGAGGACTGGAAAGGTTAAAGTAGCATCTCACAATAATACACTGCAATTTCTCTCAAGTGCAAGAAACATACTGATATTCTTCTGTGGCTCAGAAATATGATCAATATATGGGCAAGTCATGTATTAGCTAAGAGACAAGAATGGAAATTGCAGAAAATACTGCATGCCCTTATTAGTAAAGAAATAATAGTTATATTACCTAGAGTAAAACAGAGGAGTTTAGGATGTCAGGAACAGTTTAAAGCCTCTATGATCAAGTAATATTCTCTGACTCACTACTTTGTTACTTGTGTGGGAGTGTAGCAAAAGGATTATTGCTAATCCTTTAACTGTGAATAATGATTTATTGAACAATTCCTACGTAAATTCCAACTGTGACCAGAAAATCACACCCTCATAGGCCAAGATATTTTCCTCTCGCTTAGATAACAAAATTAAAATGTTTACAAATACACATATGTACATACACACACACACACACACACAAATTAAATCAGATTACTAATTGATTTATATGTATTTAGTAAAGGCTTTGAGCATTTCATTTTTATTTTAAGCTTAAATTAAACAAGTCCAAGTGTGGTCCTTTCACTTAGGTATCAATTAAGAGTGGCAACAAATTTCAAAATACTTTCTCAAATAGTTGAGTTTCATTCAGAGAAATAAAAAACCAAGGTATAAGAACGAGGTTAAGTGCATCTTTTGTCAGTAACGTATGTTGCTCCCTCTGGCCTCATAAACAAGCTGCTCCTTTTTGAATACAGCAGACCTTCAATTTAAATTTATGGAAAGACTAAAGCAGGAGAGCCTGCACTCAAACAATTTTAATAACCTATTAAGTTGCGACTTCAGATTCATTTTATAACCATGCTCCTCAGGGAGCTATGCTATCTGGATAAAGATAAAATTTTTTTCCTTTAAAGATAAATAGCATCATTAATCTGCAACATTTCTTTTCTATTATCTTTCGAAATGAGGAGTTATTTTGTTCTGATCTTGAGGTAATTAGCCTTCATTCACTAGCCTGAAAATGTCTGTGTTCTGAAAATTAAAAATGTGTCATTAAGTGGAATTTACCATAATGTCATTTATCTTTATATAGTTCATCAGTGACAGCAATGGGCCTGGGAATCCATCAGCTTTTACCAAGGAAGCATTAAAACAAATTGAAAAACAGAATAATCCCAGGCAGTCTTTAACACAGTCAAAGCCATTTGGGTAATTAAATAGTGGTATTTAAAGTTTTAATTTAGATTTTTCCCTCTGTTCATCAGTAGTCAAATGAGATGTTCATATTCATAACTGTTTGTAATAAAAGGTTTCATAAAGCAAGCAGAATATCAATGTTATTAAAATATAATATACAGAGAGCTTTAATCTACAAAATAGTTTCTATTTTCCTGCACCCTAATTTCTGAGATTATATCAGAAATAAACTCTTTCTTCAACTCTCTAGACTGCAGTATTAGCTTTAGAAAGACTCTCATGATTCAAACTCCCAAATAACCACGAGAGTGTATGACATGAAATTCAACTTCATTATTACTAATATTGGAGAGTATCTTCACCGCCTTAAATGTTTTCACTAACCATAGCCCCCCAGCAATTACTGTATAGAATTATCAGATGCAATTATGAAAATAAATGTTGGCTTAATAAACTAAATCTTGCTCTTAAAACAAGAATCCTGGGTAGTAGGGAGGACACAGGCATTGGTATCAAATAACTAATTCCATTCATATACTGATGAGGGAAATAGCACAAGACTTAGAAATACATATCAAAAATATATTCTCTTAGTTAAGACATTAAAAATACTTGGGATAAACATAAAAGATACAGCATAATGCAGCCAGTTGTAAAGGCTAAACTATTATAAAAAGGCCTCACGTATAGCAGTTTCAAACTATGCTGTTCATTCAACATTATAATAAGCATTCACTATTTCCTTTTCTGTATATCTGGAAACACTACCATGTTTAAAAATGTACTCTTAACATAAGAATGATCCAACAACATAAAGATTAACTTAATACAGCATTGCTCACTACTAGATAAGTCATATTCTGAACACAGATGGTATACTCAAATATATTAGTGTTTACACATGAATTCATATTAAACTACTGGATAATTTTAGAGGTTTGACACTTAGATATGCAAAGAGGGGTTCAAATGTCTTTTCGGGAACACAAATGGGAATAAATGATTCTTCATGAAATGTCTACGATATAATTTTCTTGACCGATAAATTCTAACACACACACACACACACACACACACCACCCCCTCCCCCACTACTGAGCAAATTTCATACCAAACATTGCTTAAGGACTTAAAAATTTTACAAGCACTTTTATATTGGGCATTTGTCTCAGTCGGTTGAGGTCATGATCTCGTGTCTAGGCTCCCTGCTCGGTGGCAGCGGGGAGTCTGCTTATCTTCCTCTCTCTCTCTGCCCCTCTCCCTACTGGTGCTCTCTTGCTCTCTAAAATAAACAAATATTTAAATAAAAGAGAAAGGTACTTATACTTAAAAGTGTCTATCATTGGGCGCCTGGGTGGCTCAGTGGGGTAAGCTGCTGCCTTCGGCTCAGGTCATGATCTCAGGGTCCTAGAATCGAGTCCTGCATCGGGCTCTCTGCTCAGCAGGGAGCCTGCTTTCCTTTCTCTCTCTCTCTCTCTCTCTCTGCCTGCCTCTCCGTCTACTTGTGATCTCTCTCTGTCAAATAAGTAAATAAAATCTTAAAAAAAAAAAAAAGTGTCTATCATTTCCCGTTCCTACCTGACTGCTTAATGCTCATTTAATCTTCACTGAGTCAGAGAAATCTAAGTCTAAAGAAGAAGGGTTATTATGTAAATACATTATTATGACACGTATTTCTTTTTTCTTTTTTTTTGAAGATTTTATTTTTAAGTAATCTCTACATCCAATGTGGGGCTCAAACTTACAACCCCAAGACTGAGTTGCATGCTCCACCAAATGAGTCAGCCAGGTGCCCCATATCAATATTTCTTTAAAAGAATATGCAAGATAATAAATTAGAACACTTAGAACTGAAAAATTTTGGAAACAATCAAGTTTCCAATAGGGAAAGGAAAGGAAAGATCCCAGGAGGTGAAAACTTGGCATATTTGTACAGATGGTCAACAAGAGCTATGATTAAAACCCGCGTATCCAGCCTATTTTTATACCATTCAGTCTTGCAGATCAGTGATCTAAAATATATTTACTCAGCATCTACAAACATTTCTAACAATAAAAACCACATTCTGGGGGCACCTGGGTGGCTCAGTAGGTTAAGCCTCTGCCTTTGGCTCAGGTCATGATCTCAGGATCCTGGGATTGAGCCCCGAAACAGGTTCTCTGCTCACTGGGGAGCCTGCTTCCCCCCCTCTCTCTGCCTGCCTCTCTGCCTACTTGTGATCTCTGTCTGCCAAATAAATATATAATCATTAAAAAAAAAGAAAGAAAGAAAGAAAGAAAGAAAAACCACATTCTGAATTTGACAGCTTGTCCAAAGTTTCTAGACAGTATTATGGCCCTTTTAACAAAAAAGCAATTAACAAGAAGTTTTTCTTTTCTTTGGACAATCTGCAAAGAAATTTTAACTAGCATTTCTTAAAATAAGATAGATACCCAAATAATTTCTAAGCATTTCCTTCCATAATCCCTGGACCTACAGGGTTTTTTGCTCTATTTCTTCGTTTTAACTAAAGGAGTTACTTCCTCCCCTTAAACAAGAAAAAGGCATTGGTCAGGCCAGTCTGAGCAATAATGACATTTATCTTCAAAATGGCATGGAGTCAGGATCTTTTGTGGTTATCTGTACTGCACAGTTTTGAACTAAATGTTGGTCAAATACAAATTCCAAAAAAAAGTTCAAAATCAAACAATTTGTGATTATCCTCATTATTCCTTCTCTGGACTAAATATTACTAAGACAGTTTCATTTTTAGAAAAAAACCAATCACCACAGAGTATATATGTACTTGGGTTATTGTTTTGTGTGGGGGAAAAAAAACAAAAAACAAAAAATCCCAAGCCTCAACACAACTGAATATCCAAGAGAACAGTTCAATAAACTCTGAAACACCCTCTCTATATATTTTATAGACTATCATACAACTATTAAAGTCAAGTTCTCTATCAATTAAACAAGAAATATTACACAATAAAAGTAAAAAGAGTATGTCTCAGAAAAGTTATGTAAAAACAATAACCCAAACTACTGTGGGTATGTTTAAATGTTCTTTATATGAGCACAGAGAAAGGTATGGAAGAATATAAAAGGTGTTAACACTGCTATAATAGTGTTAGTGTAAAGGTATAGAAACTGTTAACACAGTGTGTTTGAGACACAGCTGGTGAGGGGAAAAGGGAAATTAGTAACATTTTCTGTATTAATATTTAGCAGAAAGCAATTCTTCAGGAAAGTGATCTGATCTATTTAGTGAGCTGGAGAGCCTAAAATAAGGCTGAGCTGCCTCAAGCTGACAGCAAGGTCTGTTAGTGGGGCTCGATCCCAGGACCCTGGGATCATGACCTGAGTCAAAGGCAGACACTTAACTATGAGCCACCCAGGTGCCCAAGATCTACATGTACTAACCAGTTTCAAGGATTATCAAGATAATGACTAAATCTGTGTGCCTGTATGGCAAGAGAGATATAAAATTACTTCTCTTAAAAGTAAAATAGACACTTTTTAGGTATGGAAGACTGATATGTATTTTCAGTTCAGGATTTCTCAATCTTGGTAACCACTGCATTTTGCGCTACAAAATTCTTTGTCGATTTTAGGATGTTTAGCAGCATGCCTAGACGCCAACAGTGCCTTTCCTCAGTTGTGACAACAAAAAATGTCTCCAGGTATTACCAAAATGAGCCCTGGGAGCAAAAGCACTCCTCGGGAGGTGCTTTTGGCTCTCTGTATCACTGGAATACAGATACAGTTGAGAACCACTGCTTTAGTTACAGGTTTTTCTGACAGAAATGATTTTGAATGCTTTACACTGGCAACAACTATCCCTTATAACCTGCTAGGTAACAATTATATATTAACACTCTATAGTGAAAAATGTTAAATATGAACAATTACCAACCTATTTATCTCTAAGACATAAAAACTGAAGCTTTCAAAGTATGAAGAAATGAAAGAAGTCTTATTTACTTCTTTCCTGCTAGGAAAATGCAAAGAAAATCCCTCTAGTGTAAATCAAAGCACCTTTAAAGAACTCAGTATTTTATGCCTAAAATGAAAGGCAAATAATACGTATTTTTAAAAACTGTATTATAGGGGCACCTGTGTGGCTCAGTGGGTTAAAGCCTCTGCCTTCAGCTCAAGTCATGATCCCAGGGTCCTGGGATAGAGGCCCTCCTCAGGCTCTCTACTCAGCAGGGAGCTTGCTTCCCCCCTACCCAGCACCCCCCCACCCCTCCCCACCCCCCCCCCCCGCCTGCTTGTGATCTCAGCTTGCCAAGTAAATGAATAAACCCTTAAAAAAAAAAACTGTATTATAAATTACCAAAAGTTGTCAGTAATTGTTAAGAAAAGGAAATTCTAAGTCACCATTTCATTAAGAAGCTAAGAAGGCAAGCCTAGGATTGCAAAAATGCATTTGGATTTAAAAAAAAAAAAAAGTTGGCACTGTATGTCCAGTATTAAAGACTGAGCCACCCAGATGCCCCAATATTTAAGTAATATTTAAGTAATATTGGGGCATCTGGGTGGCTCAGTCTTTAAGCGTCTATTTTTGGCTCAGATCATGATCCCAGGGTCCTGGGATTGAATCCCCCATAGGGCTTCCTGCTCCATGGGATGCCTGTTTCTCCCTCTCCCGCTCCCCCTACCTGTGTTCCCACTCTTGCTGTGTCTCTCTGCCAATAAATAAATAAAATCTTGAAAAAAATCTATCCACAAAAAAGTATACTTAAATATTTTTAAAAATTTTACTGCTCTGTAAAGTTTAAAGTAATAACGCTAGAAAAAAAATTCCAAGACAAAATGTAATCTGTCTCGGCTTCATATACAGTATGCATTACTAAAACAATAACAAAACTTACAGGTAAAACAACCAAATGTAGGCCAAAATCATTCTATTAAACTTCACCAATACTTTCAAAGCATATATTCATTGAAAAAACTTTAGCCTTAGGCACCTAGTTGGCTCAATCAGTAAAGCATATGACTCTTGATCTTGGGGTTGTGAGTTCAAGCCCCATGTTGGGTGTAGAGATTACTACCTATAGATCAATCTATCAATAAAAAAGGAAAAAAGAAAAAGAAAAAACTTTAGCTCAAACTCAAGATTTAGTATTTCTAATATTTAGGAGATATATCTCTTTGTCTTTGTCCGTGACTCAAACAATATCTTAAGTTAACAAAATATATATTAATCCTTAAGGGTTCTGATCATGTGAATAGTTAAATCCCAGTGCACTAGAAGTTCTTTAGAACTAAAGTGTGTAAAACTGTCATAGTGTTCCAAGTATTAGCAAAGCGTATTACATAAATGATCAACTGACAGCACCAGCATTCCAGGCACAGGAAACTACAGGAAAAAAGGAAAGCCACAAGGTGTGCATACAGGGCTCTAAGCAAGTGTGTGTATGCATCTGAGAGAAAGAGAGACAGATGCACAGGCTAATCATATAGTCAGAAAAATGGAAGTGACTTTCAAACCTTCTTTTAGTTACAGATCCCTATTTTAAGGAGAGCCCAATGTGCAACAGAGATGAAATCCTAAAGGCTCTAGTCAAAGGAAAAGAGACAATCCCAACAACTCAACTCCCACCTCTCCAAGGGGATCCTAGGACCTGCGAAAACTCTATGAAGCCCAGTAGACTAGAGTATAGGGAATCTGAGAGGAAGCTGAGAAATAAAAAGACTAGGTTAGGAACTTTATTATAAATCATCTTAAATGCTACTTTCAAGAGTTATATTTTAGTATTAGGAAGCCATTGGTGTCAAAACAAAGGAATGAGATAAAGTTATATACAGAAGAAATGAATGCAGTATTACATCTACTTCATTATTAGATACCAGTCTTCAAAAATCTTGGTGTTTTCTATTTTCCCATATGTACTGTATGAAAAAGACCTATGATGTAATAAGACTAGCATGGACAGTATGAGGGAGAAATACATTTTTAGAAAGGATACATCTTAATAACATAAATGCTAAATATTCGCCAATATGGTTATTTCTACTTGATAAAGTACAATCTCTTACATTGAGTTTTATGAAGGCCCATGGCTGTGAATGCAGACTTTTAAAGGTGCCGTTCTCCATGTCAAGTGGCAACCAGAAGTCACCCTGTCTGTCAGTTTGACAAGTACTCTCTCTCAGCATTCGGGGATAAAGTGCACATATACAACGCCCTCCCTGACAAAAAAGAAACCAGGGAGATGAGGGCCAGCCACTAGAGGGAAGACAGTCAAGCTGGCAGAAAAGGACTAGAAACTGGCCACGACACAGATACCAGAGAGCCAGGGAAGGGTAAAAAAAAAAAAAAGCTTGTTCATGCTGAGTTTAAAAAAAAAAAAAAAATCTACTCATACAGCATGGGGTCAAATAGGCAAATAGAAAAAACTTGTCTTTTGTTCTTTTGTGGATAAAAGAAAAGAGGAACAATTCTTTACATTTTACTATCTGCACAAGTAATCAGCCTACTAAACAATTCCCAGCACTAACATATACACTCTAATACTTTCTCTCCAAAGGACATTCCTACTTAAACACTCTACATCTCTACAGAGTTCTAAATGCTGTTCTATGGCTTCTTTTATAAACATAACTGTTTATTATCCATCACATCCAATTTATTGAATCATGTAATCAAGAAATATTTTTTGAGTGGTGAGCCAGGTACTATTCTTGGCCCTGAAGATACAAAAAACAAACCAAAAGCTCTCTGCTTTAAGAGAGCCTGGGTGGTTCAGTCATTTAAGCAGCTGCCTTTGGCTCAGGTCATGATCCCACAGTCCTAGAATCGAGCCCCACATTGGGCTCCCTGCTTAGCAGGGAGTTTGCTTCTCCCTTTGCCTCTGTCCCTGCTCATGCTCCCCTCTCTCTCAAATAAATAAATAAAATCTTTAAAAAAAAAAAAAAAAAGGTTTCTGCTTTAGCAGTTAGGATAAAACCATTAAAAAAATACTCACACATAATATACATAAACACATTCATACATACGCATATAAAATTTATAAGTTGGCAATATATTCTATTAGGAAAAAAGAAAATAGGGAAAGGGGGACAAAGAATGAGGGGGAGTGGAAGCTATTTTATAAAAGACAATCAGAGAAATCCTTTCTAATAAGATGACATTTGGGCAGAGATCTGAAAAATAGGGTAGATATAGCTAGGCAAATACTAGGGAGAGAGCCTAGTCAGGAGAGGGCATAATCAAGTGCAAAAGCCCTAAGGCAAGAATGGACTTGGGGTTTTCAAGAAACAGCAGTCAGTACTCTGCTAAAGCAGAGTTAAAACGGGTGATAGTGACAGGAGATAAGATCAGAGCGTTACCAGAGAGCCAGATCATATATAGCCTTTCATACATTGGAATGGACATTGGGTATTATTCTAAATGAAATGTGGAGGCACTTAAGAGTTTTGTGCAAAGGAATGACATCATCTAACTTGTGTCTGAAAGGATCACTCTAGCTGCTGGGTGTAGAACTGCAGAAGAGTAAAAACAACTTAGGAAACAATGCAATGGTCCAGGCTATGGTAATTATGGTTCAGGCCATTGGGTTTAAGTACAGTAGGGATGGTAAGAAGTGATCAGACTCTGACTTGGTATATTTCAAAAGATGAACATGACAGGATTCGCTAATGATGTTGGATGTAAACGCCAGACAGAAGTTCAGGATGACTAAGGATATTTTCAATGCTTACTCAATCAATATGATCAGTTTCATATTCACCTATTCCTCTACTTTACCTCCTCATTTCATTCTGTCTTATTCCACACTGCCATTTTTATTCTTGCTCTAACCCTTTTCTCCCCAGTAGCACTCATGCTGACTAAAGCTGGAAGTGCGAAAGGGCTGGTGAAGGAACCTAGCAAACTATATGTAAGAAGCCTAAAAAAGAAACTACACTATGAAGCTGAAAAAGAAAGTAAACTGGAGAAACCAGCAGCAGCAAATTATCCATTAAAAACAGTGACGTGAGGGGCTCCTGGGTGGCTCAGTTAGTTAAGCGTCTGCCTTCAGCTCAGGTCATGATCCCAGGGTCCCGGGATGGAACCCAGCATTGGGCTCCCTGCTCAGCGGGAAGCCTGCTTCTCCCTCTCCCACTCCCCATGCTTGTTTTCCTTCTCTCTCTCTCTCTCTCTGTCAAATAAATAAATAAAACCTTAAAAAGAAAAAAAAGTGACATGAACAACACCGACACAGAAAGACAGGCCAGGAGTATCAATGCTTAAGAGTTTATTTAACAAATTTAAAACTATTCATTAAATCTCAACCACAGAAAGAGACAGAATGATGGATATACAAAAATAGGAAAATGTGATTAAAAATAAAATTATATTCAAGATGTGCTATTCACCTTCCTTCTACTCAAAATAAACAGGCTATTGCTCACAATGTTAAGTTTTTACATCTTTTGAGAAAAAAAATTATCCTACTTAATGAACATTCTAAAAGGAAGAGTTTTTTCACCATGCTGGCATCATCTACTCCAATGAATCACTTTAGTTTGAGGGAAAAAGACACTACTGATGCCTTCTAATAAAATAAAGCTTTCAAAAATGGAAATTTTGTACTAAATTATACCTCCAAAACTAATAATATACTATGTGTTAATTAACTGAATTTAAATTTAAAAAATAAAAATAAAAACTCTGGCTGTTAAATTCACCTAAAATGCAACAGAAGTCTGCAAAGGCAGATATTGGTATTCTCAAAGTCATGTATTAAATGTACGTTTTTATTTCAGGTATT
Source organism: Mustela erminea (assembly GCF_009829155.1). Taxonomy (NCBI): domain Eukaryota; kingdom Metazoa; phylum Chordata; class Mammalia; order Carnivora; family Mustelidae; genus Mustela; species Mustela erminea. The sequence continues at coordinate 34,340,361 of NC_045625.1, forward strand.
CCCTCAACAAATGTAGTTAATGGAATTTCTCTGTAGACAGCAAACTAGAAAATGCAAATAAGAAAGTAAAACTTCAGAAAAATATATTGATAGCCATAAAAAGAAATATAACTGATTGTCAAAGGGAACAAAACTTCAAACAGCAGAAGCAAAAGATTAGAAAAATCTTCTCCTTGAGAAACATTTAACATAGGATCCAAAAGCCAAAAATACCTAATTTATTTCAATGTTACCATCAAATCTAACAACTGAGAGTCTCACCAGTAACTATGATGCCTAGTTATCAAGAACAGATATAATTTGCTCAGTATACTCAACTTATAATGGCAGAGTTATGGTAAAATAACAATTTTATAAAATTACATAATTGTTACTGATTCTATTGTTATTAACCAGCTTCAATGCACAGTTTTTTTTTCCTTTTTTTTTTTTAAAGACACACTTACGTGAGAGAGACAGAGCATGCAGGGATAGGGGCAAAGGGACAGGACAAGAGAGAATCCTCAAGCAGACTTCCCATTGAGTGCAGAGCATGAGGCAGGGTTCAATCTCAGTCTCCATCCTAGGACTCTGATATCATGACCTGAGCCAAAATCAAGAGCCAGTAGCTCAATTGACTGAGCCACCTAAGCACCCCTCCATGCACAGTTCTAAGTGCTTCACATATATTATTCCCCAGAATCCTATATTATGCAATTTTATTGCCCCTATTTCACAGATCTAGAAACTGAGACTGACATATGTAAAACAGCTTGCCCAAAATCAGCAAAATAGTAATATACACATAAACACACATGAGTCATATCATACAGATGAAAGAATGGAATTTCAGATACTAAAATGTTAATTGTGGTTATCTCTATGCGGTGGCAGCAATAATGACATTTATCTCCTTTGTGCTTTTAAAAATACATTTATAGAACATTCTACAAGTTGTAAAAAATGAAAGAAAGGGGAGTGGAGTTCTGCTTCCGATAATAATTGAGCAAGCTCATGTCACACCAGTCATGTTGTAGAAAACAACTATAAACCCTACAAAATAAAAACAAAAACAAAAACAAAACTAGTCTAGTTATTCACATCAGTTATGTGCTGTAATGGTGCTACAAAAAAATGAATTAGCAAATACTGAACCATTGTCCCTAGGGGAAATACACACACACACACACACACACACACACACACACACTTCCCACAGATTATAATCTTATATCCTAAAAACAACTCCTGGTAGATTCCATTTTCAGAGGTTCAGAGGTGTTAAGTAACATGAGGCTGCCTCACTAACAGGTACCAGAATTAGGTTTCAAATCTGTCCAAATGGCTCTGGAGCTGTAGCTTTCCATACTACACTACCCTGTCCCCTACCATTTCTATCCTCTGGTCACTACCACACGAACGCTTAAATAAGAAGGCTGAGTATTAGGGCACCTGGGTGGTACAGCTGATTGAACATCTTGACTCTTAGTTTCAGCTTGGGTTGTGATTTTGCAGTCATGATCTCAGGGTTGTGAGATCATGTCCCATGTTGGGCCTTGAGCTAGGTGCAAAGTCTACTTGCGATACTCTCTCCCTTTGCTCCTTCTACTTGTGTGTGCATGTTCTCTCTCTGAAATAGATAAATCTTACAAAAAAAAAAAAAAGGCTGAATATTGCCTGTTTGTTTGTAGCTAGGACCATGGGCCCCAGACTATAATTTCTGCTGCTCTGCAAACATCTCTGAAACTGCAGAGTACTGATTTTGGAGTTACAAATAAAATGTAGAGAGTAGGTCAAATCCCAAATAAGGAATCATAAATAAAAGGACTGACTATACATGAAGGCATTAGAGAACAATCAAAAGCAGCCACAAAATGGAGGGAGACTGACACTTGAAGAGTCAAAGAACACTATAGCTCTTCACCTGAAGCTACTCTGAACCATATGGGGGAGTGTGGATGGGAGAGAAAGAACAGCTAAGATTTTGCCAGAACGCTGCATTCTTACTGGTAAAAGAATCAGAGGTCTGAGATTGGCACTCCCACAGTAACTGGAAAGTATGGGGTAAACCTGGACACTGGAGTCAGAGAGGAGTTGTCCCAAAATTCTGTAAATGAAGTCTGCCTAAATATATCACTGACACTGCATATATAGAATCTAGTCCAACAGCCCAGCTAAGGCAAAAAAGACTGATGAGATGCTACCTGTGGTCAACAGTAAGAAAAAATGAAGTATGAAGTTAAAATACAGTCGAGATGTCTGTCAGCTCTGAGAAATTGAGAGAAAAAAACAATGTTCTTCAGAGAAACATAAGAGAATCCAAAGTCTCTACGATGTGTTATTCACAATGTTTAATAAAACAGCCCAAATTACTAGATACATGGAAGAAACAGAAAATGTTACCTAGTATCAAGAGAGAAAGGGCAATCATCAATGGAGACTGATGACAGATAACCATGATGTGGGAATTAGCAGATAAGGATTTTAAAGTAGCTACTATCACTATACTAAAGGCAAACCAAAATATGCTTGCAGACTTCACGATCCTACACATAAGGAGCTTAAAAGTCATCATCCATACTCACAAGTAAAAAGCTGAACAAACTAATAAGTCAGTAACTCTTCTTAGATCCATTAAAGAAGTGAAGGACAAAGCACTGTCCCAGAAATTGTAAAGACAGATAGGGCAATACAGTGAATCAAAATTTATTAGTGCAGAATCCTCTGCAGAACCAGTAACAAATTAGGAAAACCTAAACTGTAAGAGACTCAGTTGAGGTAAGTTCTACCAGGTCCTCACAGGAAATATCAGAAGAAAATTCCCATATTTCTGGCAGGTAGGGGGAAGAAAAAAATTTTGAAATATATCACAGTGTTCAGTTCTTTAAATTCCAGGAAAAAATACCAGAGAGGAAGGGGGTTTCATCAAATTTCAGGCTAAATACTAAACTGCTCATATGTGTAGAAAAATTACCCAAAGCCAGAGAAAGAACCCAATCATGTGCTATCTACAAGAAAACACTTTAAGACACATAGGATAAAAATTAAAAGACTGTTTAAAAAAAAAAAAAAAGATGGTGTGTAAATACTAATCAAACAAAAGCTGAAGTGGCTGGGCATATTAATTTCAGAACAAAGAACACTGCCAGGAACAAAGAGAGTCATTTAATAATGACAAAGGGGTCAGTTCAATAAAACGTAATAATCCTATGAACAGGGCTTCAAAATACATGAATTAATGATGGATGATACTGAAAAGAAAACAAAAACAAATCCACAACTGTACAGATCTAAGATTTCCATATTCCTCTCTCAATAACTAATAAAAAAGTAGATTTAAAAAATCAGAAAGGATTTAGAAGACTTGAGTAACACTACAAAGCAACTTTTTTTCCAGATTATTATTATTATTTTTAAAGATTTTATTTATCTATTTTCCAGAGAAAGTGAAAGACAGAGACAGAGAATGAGCAGGAAGAAGAAGGCAGAGGGAGAGGGAGAAGCGCTCTCTGCTGAGCAGGGAGCCTGATGCCGAGCTCAATCCCAGGACCCTGAGATCATGACTTGAGCAAAAGGCAGATGCTTAACCCAGTGAGCCACCCGGGCCCCTATTAAGCAACTTCTTATATTGACTTTTATGACATACTCTGCTCACCAAAATCAGAGTTGTTTGGTAAGGACTTGAAAAGAATGTACATAATAGGTCATTAAGACAGACTTTTACTCTAGACCAAAACAAGTCTCAATAAATTTTAAACGAATTCAGGGTGCCTGGGTGGCTCAGTGGCTCAAAGTCTCTGCCTTCAGCTCAGGTCATGAGCCCAGGGTCCTGGGATCAAGCCCACATCAGGCTCTCTGCTCAACGGGGAGCCTGCTCCTTACCTCCGCCTGCCTCTCTGCCTGCTTGTGATCTCTCTCTCAAATAAATAAACAAAATCTTAAAAAAAATTTTTTTTTAAAGAATTCAAATCATACACAGGTTGTCTCTACCACCATGAAATTAAATCCTCATATATCTGAAGATTAAACATTTCTTCTGTATAACTCATTGGCTAAAGAAACAAAAAATACAAGAGAAATGAGAATATATTTTGAAGTGAATAAAAATGAAAAGATAACCTCTGAAACTAGGGTGATGACGTTAAAGCAGGTCTTGGAGGAAAATCTAAAGTACTGAATATTAATAGTAAAAAAATCAAAAAGGCTTCAAATCAATGATAAGAACTTCTATCTTAAGAAATTACGAAAAGGACAATTAAAAGCTGCTTCTTTGAAAAAAATTTGGCAAAATGAGAACTATCTAAACTAACCAATCAGGAAAAGAGGACTAAAGTTTCAAATTATCACTATCAGCAATGACAGAGGAGACATCACTACAGGTCTTACACACATCAAAGGCTTAATAACAGGGGGCACCTGAGTGACTCAGTCCATTTTAAGTGTCTGCCTTCAGCTCAGGTCATGATCCCACTGTCCTGGAATAAAGGCCCACACTGGGCTCCCTGCTCAGCGGGTAGTCTGCTTCTCTCTCACCCACTCCCCCTGCTTGTGTTCTCTCTCTCTCTAATGAATAAATAAAATCTTTTTTTTAAAAAAAAAAGCTTTAATAAGGGATGCCATAAAAAAATTTCCAGAAAATAGAACCGATGGCATCCTATCCTAATTCATTGTAGAAGGCCATCATTATCCTGATCCAAAATCAGACACACACATTAGATGAACAGAACATTACAGCCAATATCCCTCATCTATTTGGAGGGGGAAAAAATTTCTTTTTCAAATTTAAGTCAGTTGATTCCAGAAATAAAGTAGATAATTTATTCATGAACAAGTAGAGTTTATCTTACAGAAATTCAAGGAAGGTTTAAACAATGCATTTCATCATTTTAACCATGACCTAAATCATGTCTACAAAATCTTTAAGAAAAATCATGCTCTATACACATGTAAAGCATGTAAAAGAATCCAGTGATCATTCCTAATAAAAATCCTCAACAAGGAGCGCCTGGGTGGCTCAGTGGGTTAAGCCGCTGCCTTCGGCTCAGGTCATGATCTCAGAGTCCTGGGATCAAGCCCCGCATTGGGCTCTCTGCTCAGCAGGGAGCCTGCTTCCTCCTCTCTCTCTCTCTCTCTCTCTCTCTCTCTCTGCCTGCCTCTCAGCCCACTTGTGATCTTTGTCTGTCAAATAAATAAAATCTTTAAAAAAAATGCATTTGCATATGGAGTGATAGTTTATGTAGAAAATTCTAAAGAAACTGCAAAAAAGCTATGAGAACAACTGAGTTTAGCAAGACTGCAAGGTAAAAGGCAATTAAAATGCCATTTTAAGTCTATAAACTATCAAGTAAAAATTATAAATTAGATCAAGAAGTACCACTTATATCAGTATCCAACAAATACTTAACAAGTAAGTTTACCAATAAATATTTAAGACATGCAAATGAAAACTTCAAAAGAATGATGAGAAAAATTAAAGAAAACCTAAATAAAAGGAGAAGTCGGGGCGTCTGGGTGGCTCAGTCATTAAGTGTCTGCCTTCAGCTCAGGTCATGATCCCAGGGTCCTGGGATGGAGCCCAGCATCAGGCTCCCTGCCCAGCAGGAAATCTGCTTCTCCCTCTCCCACTCCCCCTGCTTGTGTTCCCTCTCTCGCTGTGTCTCTCCCTGTCAAATAAATAAGTAAAATCTTTTAAAAAAATAAGTAAATAAAAGAAAATAAAAGGAGAAGTCATGTCCATGGATATGAAGACTATGGCTAAGGTATTAATTCTTCCCCAAATTAATGTAGAGATTCAACAAAAATCAAATCAAAATCTCAGCAGGTTTCCTTTTTTAATTAACTAGATGATTCTGAAATACAAATGGAAGAACAAAGCAATACAGTATTAAAAATTTTAAAAAAAAAGAAGTAAAAGAATTATCCTCCACAATTTCAAGACAGTAGAGTTATAATAATCAAGACAATGTGAAACTGGTTTATACAAAAACATGTAGATCAGTTTCACACAGTACAAATTATAGATATAGACCCCAACTTATATGGTCAATGGATTTCAAAATCAACAGTCAATGGACTATCTTTTCAAACAATGGTCTCGAAACAAATGGACGAAGACATGCAAATAAATCAACTTCAATTTTTTTCTTCTTAATATATACAAAAATAACCTGGCTCATAAACACAAATATAAAAGCAAATACTGTTAAACTTCTGGAGGAAATCCTTTATGATCTTAAGTCAGGCAATATACATTCTTTTTTAACATGGGACACAAAAAAAGCATGGAAAGGAAAATGAAAAACAGAGAAGTTACCAAAATTTAAAACTTTGTGCTTTGAAAGCTACTATTACAAAAATGAAAAGATAAGCCACAGGTTGGGAGAAAATAACTGCAAACAATTTGATAATGTACTTTTATCAAAATCTGTAAAGAATATTTACAGTTCAGTAATATAACACGGCAACTTAAAAATGAAAAAAGGATATGAAAAGACAATTCACCAAAGAATATATAAGCATGTCAAATACATTAAGAAAAAGTTCAGTATCAATAGTTACTGGCAAAATCCAAATTATAATCACAATAATATACCAATATACACCTACAATTGTGGCTAAATTTTAAAACATGACAAAAGCAAGTACTGCCAACGAAGGCTGTGGGGGAGCTGCAACTCTCATTTGCTCTGGGAATGCATTATGGTAGTGCCAATTTGGAAAACAGTGTGGCATTTTTAAAATAAAGTTAGATTGGGCGCCTGGGTGGCTCAGTGGGTTAAGCCGCTGCCTTAGGCTCAGGTCATGATCTCAGGGTCCTGGGATCGAGTCCCGCATCGGGTTCTCTGCTCCGTGGGGAGCCTGCTTCCTCCTCTCTCTCTCTCTGCCTGCCTCTCTGCCTACTTGTGATCTCTCTGTGTCAAATGAATAAATAAAATCTTTAAAAAAATAAATAAATAAAAACACATGTCACTTAAAGACCTATACACAAATGCATATTTGTGCATAACAGCCAAGAACTATAAACAATCCAAATGTCCACTAACTGGTGAATGAATAAAGAAACTATGATGCAACCAATTAATGGAATACTACTCAGCAATTACATCAAACCACATGGTTGAATTGCAAAAGCACTAGGCTAAGTAAGACACAGAAGTGTACACACTGCCTAATTTTCTGAATGAGATTCAGCAAAAAGCAAACTGTCTGGACAGAAATCAGATTAACAGCTACCAACAGACAGGGTACAGGTAGAGGACTATAAAGGGGCAAGAGGATATGTTTTGGGGTAACAGAAATTTTCTTCATCTTGATTGTGATGACTATAAAACTATACATGTTTGTCAAAGCTCATCAAAGTATCTAAAAAAGTGAATTTTAAAGAATGTAAATTATGTCTCAATAAACACATACCAAAAAAATGGATTAAGGCAAGATAAAGGCCTTTTCTGATAAGCGAAAACTTAAGAGAATTCATCTTCAGCAGATCAGCACTTCAAGAATGATAAAAGAAGTTCTTTGGACTAAAGGGAAATGATACTAGGTGGATACGTCTGATTTTCAGGAAGCAATAATAGTCAATAGATAGGTAAATTAGAAATATATATTCTCCACCTAAGTTTTAAAAAATATGTGATTATTTGGGACGCCTGGGTGGCTCAGTTGGTTAAGCGGCTGCCTTCGGCTCAGGTCATGATCCCAGCGTCCTGGGATCAAGTCCCGCATCGGGCTCCTTGCTTGGCAGGGAGTCTGCTTCTCCCTCTGCCTCTGCCTGTGTTCGCTCTCCCTCCCTCTCTCTCTGACAAAAAAAAAAAAAAAAAAAATCTTAAAAAATATATGATTATTTCAAGTAAAAACTGCAATATTTTATTGTGAGCTTTGTAATAAAAGCACTTGTATTATCCATGACAATTACAGCATAGAGGACTGAGAAAAAGGAAGAAATAAACAGAACTACATAGCTATGCAAACTGTTCAGCTCGTGTTATTTTCTCTAAAAAGAAACTATTGAGTAGCTACCTAGATTACTTCACTTAATCAACCCAAAATCCCTTTGAGAAAAGTATTAATAGCTTATTTTACAAATGAGAAAACTAAAGCTCTGCGAGGCTACACAGCTTGTCCAAGGTCACAGAGCCCAAAGCAGTACAAGTGGGACTGTAACTGGGTCCATCTGAATCCAAAGCTGATGACCTATTGAAAAGACACCCTGCCCTTCTCAGTTATCCCTTGTGTTTTAGGAGCTATAAAAGCAAGAGCTATACAAAGAACTGTTTTTGCATATTCTAGAAAACCTTGCCTGAAGTAGTTGTCTGTAATTTATATTACTCAGTGCTTCTTTCATAAGAATTCAAATGACTAGTTTTCTCTTATATTTCAATGCCAAAAGACATTACTTTGTTCCAAAAAAAAAATCATATTCAACCAATGGTCACTCATGCTAAACACTGTCTTGAGTAGAAACATGGATCCATATGGTCCCTACTCCACAGTCAGTTTATAGACATAATACAATATGTACATAAATAACCATCAAATAAGTTAAGAATGATGTGCTTCTCTTTAATTAAACAAAAAACCATATAACTCATTATTATTTCCTTTTGATTTGGCTGCCAAAGCTGAGAGCGAAACTTAATGTTCAAGTATGTAATCATTTCACCCCAGGTTCCTAGAAGAGGGAAATTTATCTTTTATTCTATGACTTTATGTTTAACTGTCCTTGTGTATATGCAGCCTATCCCAAATCCTTCTGCGGAAGCAGGCAGACTATATAGTATAAACAGACAGGTGGAGATGTTATAGATTAGTAATACAAACTGAATCCGATTAATGTAAATCTTTCTTTAATTTACACAGTACACCGAAAACGTTCTGGGTTGGTGGGAGGTTCAAATGAGACAGTCTGTTAAAAGCATGCTGAAAACTGGCATTCTAGAAACACTTGTGAATGGAACTCCTATTTCTACTATCTATTTTCCATAGATATTATATGAGCTCTTAAAACCCATCCTGGATTTATATTTAGAATGAACAAGCTGGGAAAATAAAAAATGAAAATAGGGTATGGCTGGGTAAGTGGTGTTTTCAAGGGCCAATGCAATGCAAATAATGTGAGTTTTGTATAGCCTCTTTGTTTCTATAGCTTTGGGGGGAGGTGGTGAAGAGCACTAGACTAACAAAAGTGGTGGTTTAGAAGCACTACCATTACTCTGCCCTTTTCACATCCTGTGCATGGTAATTTGCTAGTGCCTCTGCAATGATATCTGTCAAATCTTTAAGTGCCCTCCGATGCATGTCTCTGGGACCTGCTGATTTAAACACATTCAACTTTTTCAAGTAATGCTGGACCACTTGAATCTCCAGTCAGTTTTGGCTTCCCTCCCACTCATTCGGAATTTCAAGACAGAATCTCTTGTTATCTCAAAAGTTATGCTTTTCATGAACATAAATAAAATAGCAGAGAAAGACTTAAATATACCTATTATTAGCTTTCCTCTTTAATAAAGTTCTAGTATTTTGTTAGTTTTCTTTCTTTGGCAATGAAACATCCTTAGCCATTCAAGTGGGATCTGATCTCCAAATTTGGAAATCCCAAATATTATAATATGGTGGCAATAAAAGGAGTAAGAAAGGAGGAGGTGGTAGGGCACATATACACATTACCTTTGTCCCTTTTCTCTTTGATCTTGGTTCCTCCCACTTCAAGTAAGGGAATGACTAGGAATCCACTGTTGCACAAAAATAATACAATACTATAAAAGGGAACAATGGATAAAATTGTCCCTTTTCCATCACCAAGAAGCCAAACAAACTAAAAGAGTCAACTTTCTCTGGACTTTTTTTTCACCTATAAAATAAAAAAAATTAAGCTAGAGCATCATGAATACCTCTGCCAGTTAAAAAAGTGCAATGAATTTAAAACAAAAGTTACAGAAGAATGCAATGATATTCCTGTCCTCCGTGGTCCCTTTTACCACCCGTCAGAGCTTCCACTGCTCTTCCCACACACTCAAATAAAATTAAAATTCCTATTCACAATCTGATTAAGAGTTAATTCACACAGGGTCTAAATGAGACTTAATATCATAGGAAATTTGCATTTTTAGAAAGACCAGTTAAACCACATGCATTTCTAATGAACAGAACTTGGTGGTAGGTGCAGTTAGAGGGGGAGGGAAGAAAATATATGTATCTTTGAGCAGAGAGCCTCCCAACAGTCCAGCTTGGTCTACTTACTCTACTTTCTTTTGCCTCAATTATATTTCCAACTTCATTTTCCACAAAGCATAATTTATAAAAACAGATATACACACCCTCCCATTTTTTGTATAGCTCTTTATTCTCTCTTTCTGATTTGGCTCCTTCTTCTAATCCTCCCCACTAAGGCTTCTCAAGAGGTAAAATAACTAGTGTAAGCTGCACATTAGCCCTATACCTTCCTAAACTTAGCGTATCATACACAAATGCACATACAAACACACACAACATACACAATCACTGGAAGAATAACAGAAAGAGGAAAAGAGAAAGCGTACTGAGTAGAGACTGAAAATCATGGAAAACAGCCAGGATTATTGCTTTGTAGGATTTATTATGGGGAAGGAATATGGGAAAAAGAACAAAAAGTAATGAATAAAGGGGAAAGCATGGAGTCAGCTCTAATTAAAGCAATAGGGAATACGGAAATGAAGTATAAAATAAGGCTTGGATACAGCTGGGGAGTTACATGTTTTGTGTTGAGGTTTGTTTTGTTTAACTTTTAAAAAGTGATGTAGTCAAGAATGGAAAAAGAATTAGAATTGAAGATAAAAAACGCTTAAGTGGAAATGGAGAAGAAAACAGAGAGAAAAGATGATGGATAGAAATGGAATCAGAAAACAGAAAAAAAAGAGGATTAAGAAAGGGAAGCAAGAATCAGAGAATGCACAATCTAGTCAGAGGAATAGGAAGGATCTTAAAATGGTGATGCACAAAAAGAGCAGAAATGGGAGCAGAGTGAAGTAAGAAAAAGAAACAGAGTAGAAACCAAGACTGAGACAGAACAGCAAAGACAAGAATACAAGATATCAGAGCCAGCTGGGTTACAAACCAGCAGCATGTGTCTTTTTGTTTTGGTTTTTGTTTGTTCTTTTAAATAGGAACACAAAGTGGCAAGAGATCATGATAAAGAACAGCACCATCTGGGGCATGTTTTCATTGGCCTTTTAATGTACTACAGGAAGCAGAACCCCAAAAAGAGAATGTGGGTGGGGAGGAGGGAGTGGGGCAAATGCAACAGCAACAGGAAGCAATAGAAAACGAGCTCAGTGGGTAGGCAGAAAAAAGATACAGGTGGTAAGCAGGCAGTTTCAGACTACTCTAGCATGCTGTAGGCAAAAGAATTTCATAAAGCAAAGCAAATATGACAAACACACAAAGGGTCAATCATCGATTAATTCAATGTAAAAAGCTCTAACATGGGTCTTTAATGCCTCTTCCTTCACCTTATTTATTACCTGTCCTACCCAGCAGTACAAGCTCAGGTTTTACTAAGTTATTTCTCACTAATCTTTCAAATTCATTTCCTTTCTTCCTCCCTGAGACACTGCGCTGGACACAGCCAAATATGGAAAGTATGAGTGAACTGACTCTACCACCAAGAGATCCCAACTGAACAGAGGACACAGATAAACACAAATTACTTGAAATATGCCTTTTGTGAATACCCCAACTGAAAATAATCTCTCTGGCAATTGAATGCTTTCTCTCTAATGCACCTAACACTTTCTACCTTGAATAATAGTCATCCTTTTTAAACTATAAGCTCTTTAAGAATCAGAACTTTTCTTTTCTGACTAGTTTTTATACTCAGCCAAACCTAGTGCAACATCTATACATGTGTTCAATAGTATTGTGACTGCTAAGTTGGAATGGGGGGGGGTGCCTAATAGAGAAGAAAACATTTAGCAAGGAAGACAGCGACTACAAGCCTGATACACGGGGCTGGATATGAAATGCAATTACAGTTTAAACTTTTTTGAGACCATCAAACTTATATTTTACAAAGATTACTCTTGCTGTTGTAATACTTTGGGAGGGAAAAAAATGAAATGCTTCTATCTGTGGAAGACTCACTGAAGAAGTGATATGTGAGCTGGGTCTCATAAGAAAACTACAAGCTCCTTTGCGGAAGGGCCCTTCAGGAAGAGGAAATTAAATGAGAAATCGCATGGTAACATAAAAGGACACAATAGATTCTGGAGCTAGTGTAAGTCCAGAGTGGCTGGAGAATACTTTATCTAGAGGAAAGAGATATAAGACTTGAAAGACAGGTTAAGGTTATTTTCGGAAGAAGACTAGTTCCTCGTTTGATTAAAATTTTAATGGGGGGGGGGCCTCTACACTACCTACATAGAGTCATATCATCAAGTGATTCAACAATTATTCAGGATGACAGTATCAAGATCCCTGTTCACATATTCAACAACACCCTGCCTAGAACAGATAAAGTCTCTACAACCCCACTTCAGGCCATGTGGCTGCTATGCTAAAGAAACAGCCATTTCTAATTGTCATGGACCCAGATCTCACAGATCAAAATTTTTAAACAAAACAGTGAATCTAGAACAGTAGAACTGTTATTTTGACTTTCCAAACAAAGAAGACTACTGGGTGGAAAATGAAAGCCTGAACGTTTATTTATAGGACAAACCGTTTTAAACTGTTAGAGCAAATCACATAGTAAGGAATTACCTGGGGTGTTACACACTTTAATGACAACTGTACATCTCTGAATTCATGATATTGGAAGGAGTGACACTTTGTTTCACAAAAATGTTCACTGTGTCTTTCCTCCCAAACCACACTCCATCACTCATCACAAGTTAACATCAAGTGCTTTAAATAACAACACTTTCAATAATGTGAAGTCTCTTCTTGTTATACTTTACTATAACTTCCTGTGTCTTTGACATATTCAAGAAGTGAAACTCATGCATAGCATGTTTATATTATTCCCTCCTTAGCAAAAGCTCACAGACAATGTCAGGTCTGGAGAGATAAGAGCTGCTTCCAGGACATGAATTCTCATGAGGATTAGGCAACCACCATCTGGGGCTCTAGAGTTTATCTGTAGCAGCTGCCTTCAAAGTATCACACTAGAAGGGGGGCTGGAGGGGGGCGGTGAGTCTAATTCTAAAGTGTTTAACAACTTGCTCTACCTTGACTTTGATTATTGTTCTGGATTGCTTTTTTACCTTCCTTGTAAGAATAAAATACAAAAGAGTGACCTCTTCTTAAAACACAACCAATTAAAATAGCGCAATGTATTCAAGTAACAACCACATCATATACTCATATTTTCTTAACACGTCATAAATACATATCAATATAAATTTTAATAATTACCTAGTCATTTTAATAATTACCTAACATCATTAATAAAAGCTTAATCTTTTTTAAAAAGTGAATACTACAAATTTTTAAATTTCTACGTAGACAAAAACCCTACGGATTTTGTTTTAACCATTTAACAATATCACAGATTATTTGGGGGAAGATTTTTACTATTTTTAATGACATTCAAATAATCATAACACTGAATTTTATTAAACAGAAAGCAAATATTTACCATATTTATAAATCAAATCTCTATATAAAAAAACAGGAAGCTCAAAAATGAATTGGATAGGGGAAAATTAATTTTAAATACTCAATTTTAAATAATAACCTACTGAAAGTGATTAATATCCTTAAAATTTACAGTGTTAAAACTGGTCATAATGAAACAGCTAGATACTTATAAAAAATAGAAATTGTGAAACAAAATATTTTCCTTTAAGGTATGAATTCTACTGAAATAAGTCTCAAAATCACTACACCACTAAGAAATGTCTATTTCTTAAAACCAGGTGTCTTATTTCTTAAAATCAGGTCTCCTTTCAATCGACTATTTTTTTACCTGCTATAGAATCTTAAGTTACATTTGTTCATTTCAATATCCTTTGACAAAAGACTTACTAAATTAAAGACAACATTATTGTTAGTCTCATCAGAGATCTGGCAAAGTGGCTGCATCTACAGATAAAATTCCACTCTAATAAAACAGCTTTGTAAAGAAGAATGGTTCAGCCTTTCACTCTTCATTCAAAATAAATAATAAACCTATTTCTGTATTGGACATTGTGACCTGGGGACACAAAAGGCAGAAGGTTTGGGTGTGCCAAAATCATAAAATTTTATGGACATCTTCCATGTCGAAAAATCTACATATATTTATATCTCCTGGCCTGATACAAACATTCTAGTCCTATTTCTTGAAGTACCTTCAAAATTTCTTTATCTTATTTCTCACCTGGCTCTTTCTCCCTACTTCAGTCAGTGGCAGAATCATTTTTCTTAAAGTTCTTTTTCTTTTAATTAAAAAAAAAAAGATTTTATGTTTTTGACAGAGAGAGATACAGTGAGAGGAAACACAAGCAGGGGGAGTGGGAGAGGGAGCACAGGCTTCCCACTGAGCAGGGAGCCTGACACTTGGCTCCATTCCAGGACCCTGGGATCATGACCTGAGCCGAAGGAGGATGCTTCCACCAAGGCACCCCCAGAATCATTTTAAAAAATCACGAAAACTTGAATCTCAAATCTTTTAACCCCCTCTCTCTATTTTAAAGATTTTATTTATTTCAGAGAGAGAGAGAGAGATGGAGTTAGCAAGAGAGAGCATGACCAGGGAGGAGAGGGATAAACAGGCTCTCCACTGAGCAGGGAGCCCGATGCAGAGCTCAATCCCAGGACCCTGGGATCGTGACCTGAGCTGAAGGCAGATGTTTAATGACTGAGCCACGCAGGCACCCCTCTTTTACTCCTCTCTTCATCAACTCTTTTATCAAGTCATCAAGCCCTCCTGACTCAGTTCAAAATCATTTTGGCAATATTTTCCTCTCAAAACTATCACTACCAACCTAGTCTAAGTTATCCATCTCAAACTTTGGACTAAATGAACAGTTTTGTAGGTAGTCTCTCCTACCTAACTCACAATATACAACACCACCACGTCTCCTGGGTTTAAAATGCCATTCCCTTTCCTCCACACAAAGTCTCTCTAGACCAGATTGTCCAGGATTCAAACTCAGTTGTTTGTTTTTCCACACAACATTCCATATTTAGCCTAGAGTAGAGTCACCTTCCCCACTTGCTGACCTGCTACATTAGGCACAAAACACACTGGTTCACCTGATCACAAATATTACTTCTTAGTGGTATTTTTCATATAACTGAAGGAGATGTGAAGAGAATAAACAAACAAAAAAACTACAATGCATTTTTCTGCCATTCCTATACTGGGTTATAAAATAACGGGTATTTGTTGACTGCTTCAAAAAAATCAATTATGCATTTAGGTTGTGATGTGGTATGCTTTTTTTCCCCCCTAAGGGTTTAGCCTTTTAAAAGGTATCAGAATCCACGGAATCTGAGTTCTAATTCTGCAACATCTGAGTAGGCAATGACAATGATCCAACAACATACAAAGATAGCCTTTGAATATGGAATCAGTACATATAGTAACTGCTTGTAATATTATATTCTTTTGTAAGTGGGATTTTTCTCTGAAATTCCTTGTATTTGTTAGAGATTCAATTTGTTACTCAAGCTGTGGATTTATAGGATTTATATCCTTAAAACCAATTCCAGCATAATTTCACACAGACTTCCTGAAGCTAACCAGGACAACACCCAAAATAAATCTTCCTTTTGACAAGAATAAATGTTCCATGAAAATAACGAATACATCATTTAAACTTAGAGCATGATGTCTGCAAACTCAAGCCCCACTCCACCACTCCAAATGCATCTAGCATCTACAGTAATCTAATCCCACACATTACTTATTCAGATGTTTCCCAAGTACCAATACCCAAAATAATTCAATTCCCTATGCTAAATCACCTGTTTTCAACCTGCTTGCTTCTCTACCTCTATAATCTAAGATTCTTGCTCCTGAGTTACAAGGTTCTACTTTACACTACCCTACCACTAACTAAGTTGACTTTCACAGGACCTTGGTATTATCTCCTAAATTACAGTGCAATCAGGTACTATAATCTGGATTCTAACATCATCCAATTTTCTTATTAAAAATAATGACCCAACAAAGAAAAGTAATATTCCTCTATATATTCAAATACCACTAAAGTATGAGTGATAAATACAGATAGAGCAGCATTTGTCCAATTTTCAGAGCCTGCCTTCAATATATCCACATTTGGATGAAAACTTAACACCAAGTATAAAATCAGAGTACTTCATTATATAGTATAGGCAAGTAAGTAAGTGCCAAAGGAGTTCAAAGAGCAGTACCAACGTCTGAGTCTGAGTCTGAATCTGAGAATCGTAATGAAGAGCAGAGAGGGGCTAGGCATTCAATTCAATTCTTGCATTTTATTAATTTTTTTTTTAAAGATTTTATTTATTTATTTGACAGAGAGAAATTACAAGTACACTGAGAGGCAGGCAGAGAGAGAGAGAGAAGGAAGCAGGCTCCCTACTGAGCAGAGAGCCCGATGCGGGACTCGATCCCAGGACCCTGAGATCATGACCTGAGCCGAAGGCAGCGGCTTAACCCACTGAGCCACCCAGGCGCCCATTTTATTAATTTTTTTTAAAGATTTTATTTATTTATTTGACAGATAGAGATCACAAATAGGCAGAGAGGCAGGCTGAGAGAGAGGAGGAAGCAGGCCCCCTGCTGAGCAGAGAGCTCGATCCCAGGACCCTGGGGTCTTGACCTGAGCTGAAGGCAGAGGCTTTAACCCACTGAGCCACCCAGGCGCCCCCAATTCTTGCATTTTAAAGATGAGGAAAATCAGGTCACAAAGGCTAACCGGAAAAGCGTCAATGGAGGAGATGAGATTTCAGGTGGACTCTGACTGATCTGGACTGACCAGGAAGGAGGGAGAAGGAAATTCCTGAAAGCAGAGAAAAACAAAAGGATAGAAGAGATCCGACTTAGTAAACATTCATGTGAAGCTACTATGTGCAGGTACTGTGCTAAGTGCATATCACAGGTTCTCATTCACTACTACTAACAACCTTTGTATTATCATCTCCAATTTTTATAGCAGAGAAACTCTGAGGCTCACTGTGTCAAAACTGAAACAGAAATCTCAGGTCTATCTGAATCTAAAGCCCATAAACTTTCTAACATTCTTTCTATCACAGTGTATCTCCTCCATTTTTTTTTTTTTTAATACAACACTCAGTATCTCTTTCATCTTTACAACTTTCTTAAGCCCCTCAGAAAATAATTCTCACACCTTATCAGTATTATTCTTCTAAAGTCAACCTATCAAAAATAAACAGAAGCTATCAACCCAAGGTAAGTTAATTTTGATATTTCTGACACACATTTACATGAAACTACCACTCTCTTTTTAAGACTCGATTGGTTTTATTATCACACTGTCATCTATTTGCCAGGTTCAACTACCTAGCAATACTGCTTCTATCAATGCAAACTAAAATATACCCTTAAATTGTCATAATAAATATAATGCCCTGCAAAAAAAGCAGAAACCCAATATGCCATGCTCAGAAAACAGTAGGCACCAAAAGTATATTGAATTACCTAGGTGCCTCTCTGGCAAACGTATAGTTATTCAGACAAGCGCTTTCCATGAAACAACTTATTCATGAGGCCATCCTCTCACCAGAAAAGTTGGGCATATATCTACTGAAGAAAAAGAAGGGCACCTTAACAGGAGTAGGGGGAAAAAAGCAGTATGGGGAAAAGAAAGGAGGGAAGAATTGTTTGGGTTGGTTAGGCAGTTAGAAATATAGATATTGGTGGTCATTCACGTACCAGTAATTTATAAAACAGTCTTTGAAAACTAGAGACTGCCTAAATGTACATTCTGTTCCTTAGTCTAAAATTTAAGAGAAGATAAGTGCGTAATAGAGATTCCAAAGTTTCGGCTGACCCTAGAAACATAGATGAACATTCTTTAAGGTCTTTTAGAAATATGTCTGATGACCTGATTCACAAATGCCTTGAAAGGTAATTAAGGCTACCAAGAGGTTGAGACAGGATAGAAAAGTACTTTCTGCACAGAGGAAAAACCATAAAGAAATGAGAAAGCTGAAAAGGAAGTAAATCTGGGGAAACAATGAGTGCTTTGGTGTATGAGGTAGAAACCAGAAAGTCTTGAATACCAGTGTGAGGAACAGGAAAATCAGGAGAAAACAGAGAAACTGAGCAAATAGACTACAAAAGTTAAGACAACAACCCTTACTTAGTGCTGTGTGCCAGACATATGCCTCTAACAATCCCTGTACTTAAGAATTCAAAATCTAGTGAGACTAATACATATAATCACATTATCAAACTATCATAAAATTTAATACAACACCAGTATGAGTCAAGTGCTAAAGATTAAGTCAAAAATAATTATCGATCTCACAAAGGAGATACATGTGAGGCATGCCTTGACAGACCAATGCAATTCCCTCAGACGGAGACAGCAGGATGGTCAGAGAAGTAACTAGGACCTGATCTGGAGAGATCCTGTGAGACTGGAAGTGAGGGAAATTACATTAAGCTAAGAACAAATTATGCACTCTGAAAAAGAGAAATGAGTAAGAGTTAGCATTTCCATTCCTGGGTACACAGCCAAAGGAATTAAAAAGGTATGTCCATGGAAAACTTGTACACAAATGTTTACAGCATTTTGACTATCATTCTTAATAGCCAAAAAGTGAAAACAACCTGAATGTCCATCAACTGATAATCGATAAGCAAAATGTGTTACGCCCATACACTGGATACAAAGGAGTATTATTCAGCCATAAAAAGGCATTAAGTTCTGACACATGATATAACATGGATAAACCCTGGAAACATTTTATAAGTGAAAGAAGGCAGACACAAAGAACCACATATTGTAGATTCTACTACTACGTGAAATGTCCAGATTAGGCAAATCTATGAGACAGAAAGTATTAGTGATTGCCTTGGGCTGAGAGTTTTGGAGGTAATGGGGGAGTGACGAAAATGTTTCCATACTAATTATAGTGACAGCTGCACAACTGAGTGAATAAGTTAAAAACCCCTGAATCATATACTTTAAATGGGTTAATTATATGGTACATAAATATCTCAATAAAGCTATTATTTAAAAAAAAAAAAAACCTCTACTGCACAGTGTATAAGGTTCAGCAGTACTCCCACACACACATACGCTGACACACAAAGAGGTAATTCTTTGAGGGAAGCTTATAAAGAGGTTTGGAGGTAAGCTAAAGAGCCTTAACTTCCTACTTTGAAGGTCTGTGCTGAAATCAGAACTTGTTTCTTCTTCTTAATACATGTCCATCCATCGCTGTACGGCTCAGCTCTCTACTAGGCATATGGTATAGTTCAACTCTATAGTAGGCATAAAGACTGCTCAAAAAATATTTGTTCAGTGGTAGTACATACAAAATACTATATGAATCAAAAGAAAAATCCAACATCATAAAGAGGCTACAATAAGCACAAAGTTTAAAAAAAAAAAAAAAAAAGTTTACTAGATTTTCCTTTAGGCTGCAGATCTTGGCAGACTAGAGTATAGCTGTATATATCCAGACAGCTTATTTAAGTCAGGAAATTCCCTCTTAGCCAATCATTTAATAATTTTTTTAAAGTTTTACATAACATACGGGGTAATTATTCTTCTAAGATGGAAAATGACTTTCCCAACACCCGGTTTTTGGCTTGTTAGTAACCAAAATGCAGGACATTTTCCTATTTTAAGAGAATGATTACAATTATCAAAGTAATTTTATTACAATGTCTGAATGACACAGTACAAAAGTATAATAGGAACCATTAGAAATTTTTGAACTTACAAGTCCTTTCTGAAGGCATCCAATTATTACTTATTAAGCCACTTTCTTTGTTAGAATATATTTTTCTGACTTAAACATCCTACTTTTTTTTTTTTTTAATTTGGGCAACAGATTTCAGTTCATGGTTAAATGTAAAATAAAAACTGCAAATTGAAAAACAATTTTACTTCCATTGAAATCAATTCAATGGCTCATTATCCAAAAGTATATGTTCATCAATACAAATAAACTTTCATTTCTAAGTTTCTTTTGAGGTTAAAATCCTAAAATAGCCCTAAGTTGCACCACAATCCAGCTGCTAAGGAAAAGCTAAGTAATGTTTCCCATGACTAAATGGATTAATTCTTTAGCCCAAACACAATTACTGTTCTCCACACTGTTCCATTGAACATCTAAATAAGCATCCCAAAGCTTATTTCATTCAAAGAAAAGATCCAGACCAAAGAATAATCCCAATGTATGAAGTTTACATTTTGTGTAAAGTTTTTTTTAAAAGGGAAAAATCTATAAGTGGTAATCAGGAAAAGAAATGAGTTGTTTTAGACAGGTGGAGGGGATGACATCTATTGACTAATAGATATCTTTGTTGAAGGAGTGCTGTGCAGATTCCAGTAGATGTCTTTTTCTCAAATCAACTAATTTTTCTTACTTAGCTCCTGAATCTACACTTTCCCAAAGCTGACACACATCAGCAGTGAGAAGAATAATTCTTTGAGAAATGGCCTGTTACACAGAAAAAGATCTACATTTCATCTGATTGTTCTAACTTCAGCTGCTTTAAAATTTTTCAACTTCAACCATATCTGAAGAGTGCTCTCCTACAGCCATGCTTAGTAAACATTTTATTCTTAGATACATTTTTCTATTTAAAAATGTACATTAGCTGATCTAGTGGCAGGGTCGGGGTTGTGGAGTAGAGAAAACAAGCAAACATGCAGCTGTATTCAAATAGTACTCTATGACTCGGGGGTAAAATGAAAATAAATAAATAATAGTTATTAATTTCAAATCAGGATTCTCTGACAATGACAAGTCTTCTGATCACAGGACCTTTTAATACTTGCTGTTACTGAGATGTTTACACAAAGACTAGGTGACCGTGTCCCTGTGTTGGAGAAAGAGCACCTACATGAGGGAATCTGAACTAAACACCTGTAGGGTTTCTCCTTCCTCTTTTTTCTTCCCTTTTTTTTTTTCCTTTTTTGGTAGGGTTTCTTCTGACTCTTAAGATTGGTTATTCAATTTCCACTTGTTTTTATCTAATGTTGTGAAAATATAGCTGTTTTTCCACCAGCTTAATACCCCTTGAGAGATCTCTTTTGTCATATTACTGTTGCAACTTGAGTTGCTAAGAGAGTTTTTAGCTCTTTGTAAGGAACACTTTTGCACTGAACTAAAGAATTATTTACTGTTACATGGTTTTCTACAGCTCTGATCCAAAGCTTTCACAAACACTGCAAATGTTACTGTCACAAGATCACACTATTTAGCTTTGGTCTTCTAATGAAGGCTGAATTAATGGCAGGGCTTCCTTGCACTGTTGGAAACTAGACCGCTACAAGTGGGCAGGCGGAGTGGTCTATACAACCTTTGCGTCACCTAGTTTGCGGATTTTCCTCCTTAGGACAGCAATCAAATAAAATGCTGAATTCCTACCCAGTCTTGACTGTTGTTGGTTTTGTCAACAGGGGGTTAAACTGCCTGAATCTCACCTTTAGCAACTACAGGTATAATCCGATTAAAATGGTTATTAATGCCCTTTGGAATTCTAATTAGCCAAAGGGACAGGTTGGTGGGGGGTGGAAAATGGGTTATTTTCCCAGTCAGAATTTAAACTTTCAGAGATCACCCCTATATAGTTCCTATCCATCTACTTTAGCAAGACTAGGGGAGAAGGGAAGGAGGAGCCTAAATAAATACAGTAATGAAAACACACAAGAAGGAAAGAAGAAACATAAAAAAATAATGAAAAGAGAAAAAAATAATATGAAAGAAAAATTTTCAGTAAACTTTCCCAAATACGCACCAGTTATAAAAAAGTGAAACCCAATGTACCTCTAGTAAGTACAACAAACAAAAACAAAACTTGCTAGAAAATAGTTATTAGATATTTGGACTGGAATCTTACTTTTGACAAATTAGAAAGATATAAAAATAAGAGAGTTACTTTTCATACAGAAAAAGATTTACATACCATGCTTCTTTCAAAAAGCAAAAATCCCAATGGCTTCCAGTGCCCAAAATGTTTTTATAAAGTGTGCACATTTAATACCCATAAATAGGCTAGTTTCTTCACGTATACTTTTTTTTTTTTTTTTTTAAGATTTTATTTCTTTATTTGACAGAGAGACCACAGGCAGGGGGAGCAGTGGGATGAGGGAGAGGCAGGCTTCTAGCTCAGCAGGGAGCCCTACTCCGGCTATATTCTAAAACCCTGGGATCATGACCTGAGCCAAAGGCAGACGCTCAACCGACTGAGCCATCCAGGCATCCCAAAGCAGCTCTTTACGGAATCTGAAAGTAAACATCAGAGGCAAATTGGAGAAGATCAGAATTTAAATTAGCAGCAAACTGGTGGTGAATTTACCATTTTCCCTCTTTGGTCTCCTCTGGCCTAGACTCAACAGGGGAAACCTGCAAGTGGGCTCTCTGGCAAATGGAGGGAACTCTAGGCCAAGCCATGCAGTTGCAGCGTAAGGAGCAAGAAAGGAGTCTCCTACCACTCAGAATAGAGAAAATTCCCTGGGTTCATGTTCTTTTCAGCATTCCCTTGTACCCTAGCCACCAAGCAATCTTGTGATAGTGATGAAGGCAGTAACAGGTGCAGCAGTGGGGTCCAGAGTCTGAATTCTGAGGGGGTAAGACTTCTTCAAGAAAACGGCTTTTTCTGTCTTCTTGCTACTTGGCCCCCTAAGTAGATACACTGTAAGAAGTACACAGCAGGAAGGGGTTACTAAAGCTCTTACTCAATGGCTGGAGGACCAAAAGGAGAGGGAGCCAGGTAACCAAAAGTACCAAGGAGATTATAAAAAGGGAGAAGCTCAGGAAAGCAACCCCATGAGGTTTTTGAGGAACATCTATGCTGACCCTTAACCTGTGAGGAGCTAAGCCTAAAACAGCATACCACAGACACTGAGAACTGAACTACTGGGCAGACAACTAACCAGTTTCGTATTGGCCACTGTCTGGTACACATGCAAGACACATTCATGGTACGGCAAAAGTTTTGTAAAAGGAACTAATATTAGAACCATGACCCACAGGAGGCTGGTAAACTCACAGCCCAAACCTAACCAGTTTGACCACCAACTAAAACAAAAACACCAACATTCATTGTAGGATTTAAACAAGACACAGTCTCACAATGTAATACTGAGACTGTCCAGAATATAGTGCAAAAAAATCTGGGGGTGCCTAGGTTGCTCAGTGGGTTAAAGCCTCTGCCTTCGGCTCAGGTCATGATCCCAGGACCCTGGGATCAGAGCCCCGTGTTGGGCTCTCTGCTCAGTGGGGAGCCTGCTTCCCGCCCCCCCCCCCCCCAGCCTCTCTGCCTACTTGCAATCTCTGTCAGGTAAATAAGTAAAATCTTAAAAAAAAAATTTGACACGTGAAGAACTAGGAAAACCTCAATTTATGAGGAAAAACAAACTGCAGATGCCAACACTTACGGATTTACCAGACAATGACCTTAAAAAGAAGCTACTAATAATGTTTCACAAAGTAAAAGTAAAGACTCTTAGAATGAACAGAAAGATGGGAAATCTCTTCAAAAAAATAAAAGATATAAAGAAACGGAAAAATTTAAAAACTGAAAAATACAATAACCAAAATGAAAGTTCCATTGGACGGGTTCAACAGCCACATGAATAGAACAGAGGAAATAGCCAGTGACTCTTAAAGATAGATTAACAGAAAATACCCATTCTGACAAGAGAGAAAAAAATATTTAAGAAAACGAAAACCTCAACGACTTGTAGAACAATCTACAGAGGAACAAAATTGGAATGACGGAGAATTTCTCATCAAAAACCACAGAGGCTGGAAGAAAGTAGAACAACATTTTTAAGCACTGACAGAAAAGAACTGTTTACCCAGAATTCCATATTCAGGGAAAATATTCTTCGGAAATGAGGGTACAATAAAAATATTCTCAGATGAAAGAAAACCAAGAGAATTCACTGCCAGGAGATCTGCTCCAAATAACTGCTAAAGGAAGTTAGTTCTTCAAAGAAATATGACACTAGAATAAAACTTGAATTTAGGAATGAAAGACGTGCAACAGATAAAACAGTAGTCCATCTGTTGAGATTTTTAAAATGTGCTTGAAAACAAAAAACAAAAGGTGTATAGTGTCTGATGGCATTTTCAATGTATGTAGATATAATACATAAGACAAAAAAATACATCAAACCCCCAACTCAAAATGGGGCAAAAAGATTGTAAAACTACCACTTGCATTTTTAAAGAATGGCAACTATGTGAAAAATGTGATTTCCATCAATCTTAAAATTCCGTTTCTTTCCATCAATTCTCTCTTCTCCCAAAGTGGAAACAATGACATCAAACAGCTTATAAGTACCTACTTGTGCATGATACTGTCAAGACCACTAGCTGAAAAGATAAATTCTTTGTGCTTTTTGAAGCTTACAGTCTAAACTATTCAAATCCAACATAAAAGAAATGATAAACAATGGAATTAAACATAAAACAATGGCTTAAAGATTCAAATAATATACACGTTTTACATCAACGTATTTGTTGTACCAAAGAGAAAAAGCATTGGGGAAGGTTCGCTGGGCCATTGTTTTTGTTGTCTTATTTTAAAATGGTAAGCTATTCCTGAGAAAAATACACTTACCTTTTGTAAGTCAGAGCTCCTTTTGAGTGCCAAATTGGAGAAAAGAGATTGTTCCATTTTATAAATCCCAGTTAGGTTACTGAGGAGGTGCAAATTCAGATACAGAAACAAATACTTTGAAGAAATGCCAAGATCATCCCCCATGTATTAATTAAGGCCTAACCTTAGAAATAAATCATTTCATCTTTAATTCATCTTGCTAGTTCTTAAAGATTTTATTCATGGCCTGCAGAAAAAAATGTCTTTGAATCTGTAAATATTCTAAGAGTATAAATTTTGTTTATTTTAAAGTAGAACTCATGATATTCTGTAATACTAACACATCCTTAAAATGCAGGCAAACTTCAGTTACTGCCAACGGCCCTTGATGTGTTTGTAACACCCTAAAGATTAAAGAGTATAATGTCATAAATCCTATTACAGTATATAATCTCTAAATTACATTCAAGGGGATAAAAATATACAGCATATTAATGAACTTTACATTTTCATAACACCCTTTATACTGAATATGCGAATCCAGTTACTTTGGATAAAAGTTTATGAAAATCTATCTCTCATAACTATTAAATATATTCTGCTCATCCTTGGAATCAGTTATTTTCAAATGATGTCAGCCTTAGAAGTGGATTAATGTTTCCCACTTCTCCTGCCCCAAATTTCAAGATTTATTTATGTGCTATCCTTATGAGGTAAGACAGAGAAATAAAATTTAAAAAGTAAAAACAAATAAGGATTAAACTAAGTATATACGTATGTTTAGAAGATATCTTTAATACCCTGAAAAAAAAAACACCAAGAGTATTTAACAAAAAAGATTCTTCCCCACCCAAAATCCTACCATAAAAGGGCAAGAGCTCATTTTTCTAAATAATGGTGGTAAGGTGGAGTGGGGAAATATAACCTCCAAAATATTATCATGCGCGTTGTCAATAAAAGCAGGCAAAAGATCTGCAAGAGATGTCAAGCAAATTGACTGATACTTTAATAAAACTGAGATACATGAATTGACATGTATTCCTTGCAGTGCAATGAACAGTGTTCCCACCCCAAAAAAGGTATGTCCGAATCCTAACCCCTAGTACCTGTAAATATGACTTTATTTGGAAATACGATCTTTCCACATACAATCAAGTTAAAAATCTTGAGAGAAGATCATCACAGATTTAGCAGGGAGGGCCCTTAAGTCAATGACTAGTGACCTCAGAAGAGAAAGGAAAGAGAAATTCAAGACTGTAAACAGGTAGAAGAAAGCCATGTGATGATAGAGACCACAGTGATGCATCCACAAGCCCAAGAGCACCAAGGATTTAGAAGAGAAGCATGAACGGGACTCCCTCATGCCTCTAGAAGCAACCCTGATTTCAGATTCCTGGCCTCTAAAACTGAGAGAATAGACTACTATTTTAAGCCAACAAGTTTATGGCCCATCCTAGCAGCCCTAGGAAACTAATACATTCCTTAAGGAAAGTAGAAAAAAGATTTGTATTTATATGAAAAACAAATCAATTTACATATTTAAAGGCTCCAAACTGTAACCTGATATTCAAATTATTATACCATTTGACACCAGATCAAATGAAATACCTGGAATGGTAGACATTTGCCAAATGAGTTTCCAAATGATGGTGGATGCCCACAGTTCCTAAATGACGGTACATGATCAAATACCTGAACATGCAACAGTAAAAGATCTTTTTAGGACTTGAAGACATACTAAAGGACCTTGACTGACTACCTGTAGATGTTTCCTATGACCCATAGAAACTATCAGCCTAGATTCTGCCAGTTGCCTCCTAAAATAGAGGCCAACAAATTGTGTGCCAAATTTTATTAAAGTCTGGTTCAAGGTGACACCACATGCTAAGAAAAGAGCCCAGCAGGGGATTAATGATATACACAGAGAAAGCAACTTACCAGGTATACTTCTGAAATTTAAGGTATACTTGGAGATCAAGAAGCTTGCAAAAAAATCTAAGAGATTTAATACAACCTAGAGGGGTTCTAAGGAACTATGTCATAAAATTGACTTGGCTACACTTACAGAGATTTTGGTCCCCCCTCTATTGGAATAGGCTACATAACCTAAACAATCCTAAGGTATCTATACCTTCTTTTTTAATTATCTATGTCCAGGCACTCATTTATTCATCAAAGAAATGATTTACTGAGTTCTATACTAGGCATTATACTGTGTTAGGGATAGACAAAGAATAAAAAATACCACCAATTATTACAAGGCACACTTCTAGAAGGTAGAAGACCATGGGGAGGGAAAAGGGGAAAGGAAAAGGAGAGAGTCATCAGATATATATATGCCTGGTGGTAGAAACTATTGAGAAAAAAAAAAATAAAGCAATGTAAGCAGATGAAGAGGATGATACTAGTATTTAAAATAGAGTGGTCATCCAAGATCTATCTGATAGAGTGACATTCAAGAGACCTGAAGCAAGAGAGGGAGTTAGGCATGCAGAGATATTAGAAGATATTAGAAGACATTTATGTGTGAGTGCCTATGTGATTTTTTAAGCATGTGTTTCTGTGTTTCTCTTTGTTTTTCCACTTACGACATGAAGTACACTAACTTGACTAAGCAACTTGCTGTTTGTTTCTTGAAAGCAGCATGCAGGAAGGAGCCCAAGGTGCCTTAAGTCCTGCTGTAGACTGTATTCTTTACTGTATGCTGGGTTCCAGGTACACTAGAAAAAGGCAGCCATGTGTATCAAAAGGTCAAATCCTTTTTGGATCTAGTCAAGTATTCCTGGAAGATGTTTTAGCATGTGCCCTTCAGATGTATTCACAGAGACAGGCATACTCTGAATACAACGTAACTTCATTATAAAGAATTATCTCATAAATTATAATGTGAAATAACCTGGGCATTCCACAATAAAATATTAAATCTGAAGAAAAAAAAAAATTCACCCTCTGAAGCTGAAGAAACCACAGTACATCCTGGAAAGAGGAAGGAGACCAGTCTGGCTAATGCTGAATAAAGAAGAAAAACAGTGGGAGGTTAAGA
The DNA here is from genome assembly GCF_009829155.1 of Mustela erminea. NCBI lineage: Eukaryota > Metazoa > Chordata > Mammalia > Carnivora > Mustelidae > Mustela > Mustela erminea. Next base: position 34,368,083 of record NC_045625.1, read on the forward strand.
GACAGATAAAACAGCTGGGATGGGGTTCCCCCTGGACTTGAGGGCAAGTCAAGAAAGGCCTTGTAGGGACGCCTGGGTGGCTCAGTTGGTTAAGCAGCTGCCTTCGGCTCAGGTCATGATCCCAGCGTCCTGGGATCCAGTCCCACATCGGGCTCCTAGCTCGGCGGGGAGCCTGCTTCTCCCTCTGCCTCTGCCTGCCCTGCCATTCTGTCTGCCTGTGCTCGCTCTCTCTCCCTCTCTCTCTCTGACAAATAAATAAAATAAAATAAAAAAGAAAGGCCTTGTAGTTTGAAGATTCTGAATTTCACTGTGTGACGTAAGAATCCAGCAAGCAAAGAAGTCACAGGACCTGACCAAAAGGGTTGCTGTGACTGCATTATGAAGATCAAAATACAGGAAGACAAAAATATCTGTGGAAAGAACAGTTGGAAAGCTATTGCAACAATCCATCAAGAGATGATACCCACCCAGGTTGGTTACTGGAGGGTCGAATTCTAGATATGTTCCAAAACTAACTGTTCTAATGGATGGACTGAATCTGCAGTGTGAGAGAAAGAAGAGAGATGACTGGTGTTTTTTGGCAACTGGAAAAACAGTTTGCATTTGCTAACATAAAAAGTCTAAGGATAGAGGAGGGAAGAGGAAAGCCAAATCAAGACCTCAGATGTGATTTATTTCTTTTCTTAAGTAACTCTAGACCCAATGTGGGGTGCTCAAACTTACAACCTCAAGATCAAGAGTCACACGCCCCACTGACTGAGCCAGTCAGGTGCCCCCACCTGTGATTTCTTAAGATGCCTATTAAATATACAAGAGTGTCAATTATACCTCAATAGAGCTGAAAAAAAAGCAAGAGGAACTAGTCTGACCTTCAGAAGAAAGCCACAAAAATTTAAAAATCCTGTAGGAAAAAATGTATGAGAAAAGGCCTGAAGATCCAGACCTAAGGCCAACAATGTTTAAAGGTCAAAGCAATAATAACCATAGCTAACACACGATGCACCGAACACTAGTCTAATAATAAGCCTCCATTTTACAGATCAGGAAATCCAAGCACAAGAAGTGAAATGGTTTGCCCAAAGTCACATCATAAGCAGCAGCACCAAGATTTATAAAGACAAAATACATTTATGAACCCTATTCTCAAGCATTACCCACACTATATAACCTCTACAGAAAGCAGGATGTGACCAACGAATCCTTAGTATGGCCAGCAAGGCAGGAAAACCAAGATAGGAGTTATCCTCTAGGATACGGGAAAACAAATGTCAGCGGCAGATGAATAATTAGGAAAAAGGACTAAGCCAGGACCATAGCACCTGACACGGTGGAGCTCACTGGGAAAACAATCAATATCTCCAGGACCATAAACTGATATTCTTTTATACTGCTATTTCTAAATGTGATGAAGAAGTATTTATAAAACAATACCTAAGTTAAAGAATATACCTGTTTACTCAACAAGTTTAAAACCTTTTATGCATAGGTCACTTTAACCTCAATCTTCATCAGTTAATCCCCTTCTATTACTTTTCCTCTTAAAACCCATAATGAAAATTTCTAAGATATATTTATACGTAATTTATTTTTCTTTTCTTTTCTTTTTTTTTTAAAGATTTTATTTATTAATTTGACAGAAATCACAAGTAGACGGAGAGGCAGCCAGAGAGAGAGAGAGAGGGAAGGAGGCTCCCTGCCAAGCAGAGAGCCCGATGCGGGACTCGATCCCAGGACCCTGAGATCATGACCCGAGCCGAAGGCAGCGGCTTAACCCACTGAGCCACCCAGGCACCCCATAATTTATTTTTCTAGCTTTTAAATCAAAGATTTATTTAGCTATATGTAACAAAAAAATCTAACGGCAATAATAAACAATAAGATTAGCACTAAACTTTTATATAAGATGGCTGCTTCCTTAGGTTCTGGCATACCAAAAACAGCATGAGAACTAATCTATCCAATACTACATTAATGATCTCTATTATCAAACTACTAATAATTTAACACTAGGCAAATAGTTTTTGTATGTTAAAAAATTATTACAAGAGTAATTCAATAAAGTATCATTTCATTCTCAAACTAAAAAACTGTTCAACCAAGACTTAGCTTTTCCATTTTAAAATGAACACTTCAGTTTTAGTTTATTTCCTTAAGGCAAAATTTCCGGCTTCTTGTACCCAAGAAGTCTACTCCACAGTCATTCAAAATGTAAGAAACCCACAAAATAACCCAGTTATTCCAAAAATCTGATACTTGTAAATGCACTTTGTACAAACTGCCCCGTTAGCAAACCAGATCCATACACCACTGCAACAGACCATACGATTTTAATATCCATACAATCTGGATACATTGTGGTGACTTGAATATAATGTTAAATCAAACTACCTTCTTTAGGGTATTAATTACTACTTCACTTCTAATACCAAGTACAGTAAAGAATTCCACAAAAAGAGAGAACAGGGGATTCAGGATGAGAAAGAGACCAGGCCCTAGGAGTAAAAAAGAGAATACTTCTTGCCCTCCCAGCTCTGGCATTTTTTTTGAATGCTTGTTCCCTTGATGGAAGCCGGTAATGGGAACCTGGAAAACTGCCATTACAAACTGAGTAAAACAGGAAACAACTTACTTTACCAGTGATCCAAAACACTGTCTGAATCTTCCGATGACAAAGACTAAGTTGATTCCTACATTTATCAATTCAGCTAACAACATTATTACACGTATTAAGTTGCTACATAATAAGATCTGACACAAAAGCACTCAACAAATGTTGGCCGATCTGATATAAACCATAGAAGGATTCTGCAATTTACAAAATAACATGTGCAAGTGTGAATATCAGTACAGTAAATTCTGCAGAAAGACTCCTTAAGTATCTATTCCTATAGTTACAAAGCACATCTGGAATAAGACACAATTAAAAAAACAAATACAATGCAATAAAAGTCCTACATCTAATTAACACTGGGTAGGGAAAGAAGAAGAGCTCAAGGCAAGAGAGAATTAGGCTTTAATTTACAAAACTACCAGAGGGTGAAAAAGGGGCTAGGTCAAGAGTAGAACGCAACATGACATTGTGGGTAAGCTGTGTGCTCTGGAGCAAGACTGCTTGGGTTGAAATCCTGAGTCTCCCATTTATTTTGGGACATTACCTTCTCAGACCTACTTCTTCATCTATAAATGAGATGGTAACAGTACCACTTCACTGGGTTGTTGTGAGGATAAAATGAGTTAATACATGTAAGGTGCACAGAAAAGTACAATGAATAGTTACTATTAGTACAGAAATTGTACTCCTGTGCCTAGCAATCTGAAGAAAATGACTATATGGTTGAACCATATAAATTCTGCTATTTCTGTAGGTCAAAACACTTCGAGTATCAATTTTTTGGTTTCAGCTGAAAATAAAAGCAAGAGTTGTGAAAGCAAGTTGCTAAGAATGCCTATGGGACCCAAGCCCTAAAAAGCTAGAGTCAATCTGGCACTGTACTCACAAAGCAACCCTAAAATATAACTGAAGGGAAAGGATTTCTGCAGCAGGTTGAAAACAAACCATATTTCAAATGATACAGCATACAATTCAGAATAACTGACCTCTAAGGCAACCAATATTTTACAGTGGATTGATTTTGAAAGCTGACTGATACTTTATATTCAAATATCTATTCTCTCTTCTCTGTATCACAAAATGAATGTTCTCACAATTTCAAAAGGTACGTATTGTACTGTTACTCTTTACATATTAGAACTCCTAAATTTGATCACATGAACATCTCACAAACCTAATTGTGATCTGTAAGATTTTAATGCAAAAAGTACAAAGAAGTTTTTAATCAATGTAACAGTATATATTTCATAAATATCGACACTGATTTTAATACCAGATTATATTCTTATTTTCCTAAGAATTTCCAGCAGGGTAAGTTTCTATAACTTCACATAGTGTCTACAATCTACCTGAGAGGTTGTCCATCTCTCAAACTGAAACGAGTACATTAATACCTCACAAATGATAGCACAATTTCAAGACAGCCTGATTTTTCCACAAGGTTATGTTCATCTTTTAAATTTCTACACCTAAATTTTTAAATCTTTAAATGAGATATAAAAATATGTAAATAAAAATAATGTTCATATGAAGATATAGCAATATACCTCTATGATTAATAAAAATTAAAACCCTATTAAGGTTTTATAAAAGACTGATAATTGCAATTTCATAATTTTTAAGAAAACTCCCAAAAAGGCCAGCCTCAAACTGCCAGCCCATTTCTCCTGTCAATAGGTTCAGTTGTCTCAGTTCCAGAATAAGGTTTTATATATCAAGGAAAAATGAACAGTGACAAGCTCTTCTGGTAATGATCTCTCTATAAATCAGCAACTTCTATATTTCATACACCCCCCCCTTTTCTTTAACTGAGATACACACCACATACTGTAAGTTACCCTTTTAAAATCAGTAGTTTGTAATATACTGAAAAAGCTTTGTGTGACCATGACCACTATCAAATTCTGGAACATCTTCAGAAACCCCAGGCAACCATTTATTTACCTTCTGTCTTTATGGATTTGCCTATTTTAGACATTTCACAGAAGTGAAATCACAGAATATGTAGTCTTTTATGCCTGGCTTCTTGCACGTAGCCTAACATTTTGGAGTTTATGCATGTTGTAGCATATATCAAAACTTCATGCCTTTTTTAGCTGAATAATATTCCACTATACAAATATCCTATAGTTTATTTATTCAATCAACTGATGTACATTTGGGTTAGTTCCATGTCTTGACTATTATGAATAATATTGCTATAAACATCTATTGTCATTTCACCCCCTTTTAAGATTCGTGACAAAGTTTTAACATTTTAAAGCAAATCACAAATGCTCTAGCAGAAGTCTCTGAAGACCCAAGACTGATTTCAAGTAGCAGCCTCTTCTTCTCAAGATGTAGACCTTACTCAGAAAGTTCATTCTTTATCATTAAATATCATCTGAACAACTGAAACAACAAGGAAAAAAAGAAACACCTCATCTACTTTTTACAAATCATGAATAAACAGGAAGGACAAGATAATAACAAAGAAAGCTATAACATAAAATACTCTGTTTCTTATTAACTTCACCCAATTTTTTAAAAAACCTACATATCCCACATTTAACTTAAATATTTAAATAAGATTAAAGTAATCTGTTACAACATCATAGTATGTGTGCTAGATTTAAGTATCTGTACATTTTTAGTTTGAACTATTCTCCTAAAGCATGAGGAAAAAAATTTTGGCTAAATATCCAGGATTAAAAACAGATGCGAAAAGATTCAAACTCAACCCCCAAATATTAACTCATTGTAAATAAAACAATCACATGATCTAAAATGTCCAAATCAGCAAAATGGATTAGAGGCTCAAATGTACTCTTTATGTCTGGGAGAAAAGACTAATTAATTTTCTTGATTAGTTGACTAAAAGTATTTTCATTAACATCTCCTCAAATATCTACTTGAAAAAGACAGAGAATTTTTATTTAAATTATAATAGCCTAGAACCCCTAAATTTTGCAACTGAAATCAAGAGTTTCCAATATAGCAAATCCATAACTTTCACACCAATAATATTGCTTTATGACAAAGGACAAAGAAGTGTTATCAAAATAATGTAAAATTATTCTTCTATAAACAAGTGAAATCTTCAAAAAAAAGAAGACAGTATTTTTGAAATCAGGAAACCATACCAATTTTTTAAAAACAAATACTGTTTAACACTATATATTAAAACCAACTGAACTGTACTGCTGTTTTCCTGGGGTTAAAATTTTCTTACATCTATTTTTAACTCAATTTTACTTATCAGTAAAATAACAATGAACAATGCCTTTCTTTTTTCTAGAGTGTTTATAGGAGAATTCTTCATTTAAAAATGTACTTCTAATAAACTCTTAAAGTTTTCATTAAAAAAGAAGAGGACAAACTCTTAACCTATAATTTCTTTCTGCTATAATTTTAAACTACTTATTTAGCCAATTAAATCTAGTTGTTACATTTGCAGAATATCAAATAAACCCTGGGCTTGATATTTAATTCAAATTCAATAAATATTTATTGAGTGGTCTACTACATGCCTAACACTATGCTAAGCACTGGGAAAAAAACAACCATTTTGGTTTTTCCTATCTTTTTCCTTCCTTGTCCTTACAGCCTACACATATAATCACTTGATGAAAGATGCCAGGAGGAGAGTGCTACCTACCCTCATTTACTACACACTTGACTTAAATTTATACTCATGGACTCTAAACTCAGAATTCAAATAAATACCAACTATGAAAAAGAATTCACAAAAATCTGCTTTTCTGTAGGGCACTCATCACTGAGGGGTAAAATTTTTCTCGTATGCATCATGAAGGAAGATCCTTTTTCCATGTTGTTGGCAAAACTGTCAATCATCTTGATGAGCAGCAAATAAATGAATGCCCAATGATGGGATTCTGTATTATCCTTAAAAAAGAAATCCATCAACTAAACATCAACAGGTAAATGTTTATACTCGACAGCCATCAATTTCAACTATCCATGCAAAGAGACAGGTGAGCTGGACTGGTAAACCTCGAAATTAGAGAAGTATTAATCGTCTGCTTCCAGCCAATATAAACAGATGTTATTTTTAAACAGGCAAAATCATCTCTTCCACTGAAATTTATTTGCAGCAGATAATGTTCTGTTACATTTTTAATCAAGCAGATGAAGTTACATTTAAATTGAAAATCTGCTTCACTCAACTAATCAGGCAAGTAAAATTCAGAGATGATTGAATAGCATTACACAGCACACTATTACGGCAGGTAAATTGGGAAATTTACCTGTCACACCACACAGCGTATTGTTCAGCCACTGCATCTGCAACTTAGAAGCAAAGCGCTAAGACAAAAAGGGAAAGGCATGTTAAACAGATTTATAAATCCATCATATTTTATGAAAACATTATTAAAGCTGCCAGCAAAAAAATAAATAAATTTTTTTTAAAAGAAAAAGGAAAACACACACAACACCTCTCAGAGAATCAATGAAGATTTACATGTGTATGCTTATCTGTTCCATGTAAATAGCATGCCTGGTTATTTTGAAGATCAAGATACATTCCAGGCTATGGAAAAAATAAACATTACATCACAGGAAAAGACAAAGAAACAAGGACCCTATAATATCAATAGTATTATGGTCAAGGGTGCCTGGGTGGCTCAGTTGGTTAGATGACTACCTTTAGCTCAGGTCGTGATCCCGGGGTCCCAGGATCAAGTTCTGCATTGGGCTCCCAGCTCCATGGGGAGTCTGCTTCTCCCTCTGACCTCCCCTCTTGTGCTCTCTCTCACTCTCTCTCAAATAAATAAATAAAATCTTAAAAAAACATATGATGGTCAAACACAAGAAAGGTAAATAAAACATCAAGAAATGGCAGAAAAAACAAAACAGTATACTCCTTTGCAAAATAAAACAACCTACTTCACTCACTGGTACAGATCATTGATTTCATGCACAATAAAAACACTACACCTAAAAAACTGTCAACTCACCCTATTTATAAAAAGCCTAGTCCATTTTTTAGCCACTTATCGTTCCTTATACAATGTTAACATTTCTAACATGACTTCGACATTTATTTTCATAGACATCCAAAAAAATCTTATGGCTATGTCAGTTGTTTCTTTCCACTGAAACCTAAAATTTACTTTCACCGCTTAATATCTGTCAAATCAAATACCTTTGCTGCAAGTTAAATTTAATTATCACTGCTTTTGGGGCGCTCTGGTGGCTCAGTGGGTTAAAACCTCTGCCTGCACCTCAGGTCATGATCCCAGGGTCCTGGGATCCAGCCCCGCATCAGGCTCTCTGCTCAGAGGAGCAGAGAGGAGCCTGCTTCCTCTTCTCTCTCTCCCTGCCTGCCTCTGCGTACTTGTGATCTCGGTCAAATAAATAAAATCTTTTCAAAAAATTATCACTGCTTATAACATTGTTAATTATTCCAATATCATGTACCAATACCAACTAACATCTTTTACATCTTATTTAGAATGTAGTCTTATCTTTACTAACTTTGAAATACAAAGGCGTGTGTGCCAACTACTGTGTCTTTTCTTCCTACTTTTCTTTTTGTCCTCCTTCTTTCAGTTTTACCTTCCCTCTTTCCTTCCCTTTCCCTCTTCTTTTCTTTTTTTTGGGGGGGGATGGTAGTAGTGGTAGAAACAGTATACAATGCTGGAATGTGCTCTAAGTTACAAAGATATAATATTACTCTTCTACTTTTTTTATGTGAATCTATGCTGCTTTTCCATTAGGAGTGATGTATTTGGACAGACAGATACATGTGCTGTCATGGGGCTAGTTAATACAGCTCACAAGAAATCATACACTGACCAGCACAGTGTCCTAACTATCAAGGCATCATTTTCAGTAAATTACTGGTGCAGGTGAGAACAATTAAAGGTTCACAGAAAAACTGTGAAGATAGTAGAGAATTCCTATGTGCCCCACATCAGGTCCCCCTACTAGTAGTATCTTAAATTAGTATGGTGTATTTGTCAAAATTAATGAACCAATATTGATTCCTCATTATTACCCCAAATCTCTGTTTTTATTTCGCTTTACTTTTTACTTATTCTTTTCCTGTTTAGGATCCCAGCCAGGATAGCACATTACATTTACTTGTCATGTCTTCTTAGGCTCCTTGTTGGTTATGAGTTTCTCAGACTTTCCTTGTTTTTGATGACCTTGCCAGCTTTGAGTACTGATTAGGTATTTTGCAAAACATCCCATAATTGGGATTTGTCTATTTTTCTCATGGTTAGGGCTGGGGTTTTAGCTTTTTGGGAGGAAGACCACAGGGATAATGTTGACATTCTCATACATCTTACCAAGTGTAAATGCCATCAACATGACTTAGCACCACTGCTGATGACAGTCTTGATCAACTGTCTTTTTTTTTTTTAATATTTTATTTACTTATTTGACAGAGAGAGAGAGAGAGAGAAAGCGCACAAGCAGGGGGAGCAGCACAGAGGGACAGGGGAAGCAGGCTCCTCACTAAGCACGGAGCCTGACGTGGGGCTCGATCCCTGGATCCTGGGATCATGACCCGACCCAAACTAAAGGCAGACACTGAACCAACTGAGCCACCAAAGTGCCCCTTGATCACTTGTCTCATCACTGTTTTAATTTAGCCTCAGTCTTCACAAAAACTGCATTTATACTTTTCTAAACTCCATAATAATATACTGCCATTCCTTTAAAAATGACCATTTTAACAGCTACTTTGTTTAGATGTGATTTACAGGAAAAAAAATAATAAAAACAACTCAAGTATATTTCCCACACTGTACCAAAATCAGCCTTTGAGTCATTACAGTGATTTTTCTAAATCTATAGATATTTTTGACCTGACTTTTTGCTTTCAAAATTGGTCCAAAACAGGGGAGAAGGGCAGCTTTTAAAAAGCTTAAAAACAAAACAAAACCCCTGGTACCCAGGCCCCAATTAATCAGAATTCCTGGACATAAGTTTTTAAAACTCTCCTAGTTCTCCTAACATAGAGCCAATGTGAGAGATCCACTGGCGCAAGGTCTTAGCCCAGTAAAAGGTGAAGCATTCTCCTGTTTCGGCACTCAGAGCTATGCTACACTATTTGGGGTTTACATTTCTTATGCCTGATCATTTCTTCCCATAAATGGCTTTGGCTTAAAAGAATGCTAGAAATCAGGGACACCACAATGCTATTTAAACACTGACAGACTAAACAAAGAGGCAGAAGGCAGTGACTGGACCCTTAGACATATACTGATGAAACATATGCATACTCCAAGGTGAAGACTTCAAAAGGCTAGATTCCAAACCATCAACATAAAATGTTCTATATTCCCCAAAACACACGGATAGATTATTGTTTAAAACCTGGTGTTCATTTTCGCACTGAAGTAACAATCTATGGGGTGGGTGGTTGAGTTCTCAGGCTTATATAATAAGGGTATTTAACCTGTAAGGCTAAAGAAATACTCATCTGAACAATATGAAATTGCCAGATTCAACTGTTACATCAGTTTCACATGATTCACTTCACATTTTCAATAAAAGACAGAAAAATCGTGATTACAATAGTTCTTAAACAAAAGTAAGAAATTTTTGAAATTTATTTAATATTAAATAACTGGCATCTAGTGGAAAGGGTGGCCAGATGATATGGTCTGCAAGATAGACAATTCTATTTACACAATGGAAAACACAAAAGGTTTGTGAGATGGAGTCACAGGCTAAAAAATAGAGAGAACTTCCAGGGGAAGGGCTGAACTAGCAGAAGCAGAAAGGGTATTGAAAATCATAGGAAATAAAAGCCAGACCTGTTGAACAGAAAAATAAGCACAAGTCCTTAGTTCAGAGATATGGTTCCAAGTCAGCTATGGTTTATACAACATATGTTTTTACATATTTAAGGAGAAAAGAACTTTAAAGAGTGAGGACATTTATATATTCCTATGGTGGAACAATAAGAAAAATAGGCTGGATCAGGTACCCTATCACAATAGAACAGAGATTCGGGTATTTTTAAAGTTGTTACACTGATTTCAATGAAAAATAATTTGTTTTCCTTGATAGTAAATACCCCAAGCTCTTTGATAGTGGCACTTGAGGTAACAGTATTTTAGATTTTGCTTTTTTACTTAAGATAACCATTTTCCATTATCAACCAAAAAAAAAAAAAATCACATAAAAATTTCTGATGACCAACAAAATATTCTATGGTCTAGATGGATAATCAATACTTATTTATTCCCCTTTTTGTGGATGTTTATGTTATTTTGTTACTTTCAGAAATAACAAATACATTCTTTATACTTTTAAGTACTGGTGGAAATGTAAAATGGTGCATCCACTATGGAAAAGTTCGGTAGTTTCTTTTTTTTTTTTTTTTTTAAGATTTTATTTATTTATTGGACAGAGAGATCAAGACAGATATTATTTACTGGACAGACAGACAAGTAGTCAGAGAGGCAGGCAGAGAGCAAGGAGGAAGCAGGCTCCCTGCGGAGCAGAGAGCCCGATGCAGAGCTCGATCCCAGGACCCTGGGACCATGACCTGAGCCGAAGGCAGAGGCTTTAACCCACTGAGCCACCCAGGTGCCCCAGTTTGGTAGTTTCTTAAAAAAACCTAAACATACAAGGACGCCTAGATGGCTCAGTCGGTTAAGCGTTTGCCTTCAGCTCAGGTCATGATGTCAGGGTCCTGGGACTGAGTCCCACATCAGGCTCCTTTCTCAGTGGGGAGCCTGCTCCTCCCTCTGCCTGCTGCTCTCCCTGCTTGGGCCCTCCTCCCTCTCTCTGACAAAGAAATAAAATCTTTAAAAAAAAAAAGAAAATTAAACATATACTATTCTATATAATCCATTTACCGAACTCCAGAGCATTTACCCCAGAAAAATAAAAACTCAGGTTCACACAAATCTGTACATGAATGTTCACAGCAGCTTTATTCATAATAGCCCCCAAATGGAAACAATCCAGCTGTCCTTCAATGAGTGAATGATTAAACAAACTGTGTGCATCCATATCAGGAGATACAACTCAGCAATAAAAAGGAACAAACTAATAACACATAAAACAACTTGGATGAATCTCAGGGATTGGAAAAAGCAAATCCTAAAAGGTCACACAGTCTTATTCCATTTAAATATTCTTGAAATTACAAACAAATATAAATGGAGAACATATTAATGGTTCCCAAGGGTCAGGGATAGCAAAGAAAAGGAGGACTACAAAGACCCCAACCAGATGAGGGATCCTTATGTGGCAAAATTATTCTGTATCTTCACTGTATCAATATCCTGGATGTGATATCACATTATAGTTTTGGAAGATGTTACTGCTGGAGAAACTGAGTAAATGGCAGTAATATGCCATTTATGGATGTAATATGACATAACATCTCTCTGTGTTATTTCTTTAAATTGCATGTGAACCTACAATTAAATCAAAATAAAAACATTTCTAAAAACAAACCCTTTAAAGATTTTTCTCTATTTCAGATAATTTCCTTAGACTGCTGCAACAAAAGAATCCATCATTCTTGAAAGATGCATATATTGCCAAATTATTTACTGAAGAAGTCATGCCTCTGAACATTTCTCCCAAGTGGACATTATTGTACAATTAGGTGGTCCTTAAAAATGTACCTCAAGCTTTCCCCTCTCTTCCTCTCTGCACTGCATCCTAAGGATGGTGCCTCCCTCTCTGGGAGCATTAACCACAGGGCTTAGTAATCAGTCATACAGGGTTTTACTTGTCTCTAACCAACACGATTACAAATTCCTCCATAGAACAAACACTTTCCTTATCTATGTAACCTCCAATTCCTTGCATTTAGAAGCAGCTCAAGAAATGTTTACTGAATTAATGAAGAGATGAACTAATACTCTTCATAAAAAAAAATCCTCATAAATGTGTATTATAACTTGTGACTTTCCTGATTGATTAGGGTAATGGTCATACTGCTGACACATTTAGGACAACGTACTGTAAGTCGAGTTTAAAGACAATGAAGCTTGAGCTGCATTTTTGATAACGTAAGACATCCAAATGGGGCAATCTCAAAGGAACAACTGGAGGATCATAACTGTAAGTCAGATTTTGGAAATATCTGCACAAAGATGATAGATGAAACAGTGAGAATAGGAAAGAAAAAAACAAATCAGTGAAAATAACAGGTACATGATATCTTGTTCTCTATGTATTTTACAGCTAACCTTCATTTTGTTCTTAAACTATTTTATACAGAAGGTATATTAGAACTCTAAGAGACATAAGGCTGATAAAACAGAAGTATCGAGGTGCCTGGTTGGCACAGTCAGTAAAGTGTCTGACTTTTGATTTCAGCTCAGGTCATGATCTCAGGGTCATGAGACTGAGCCCCACACTGGGGTCTGTGCTCAGTGGGGCCTCTACTGGAGATTCTCTCTCCCTCTTCCTCAGCCCCCTGCCCACTGACTCTCTCTGAAAATAAATGAAATCTTTAAAAAAAAAAAAGTATCACTGATCATTAAAGTATACATATGTCTTTGATTTAATGAATTTGGTAATCAACCAGGTCAACATCACCCACAAAGAGTAAATTTTAACTTATTGGTATGATTTAAGAGATAACGGGATGGGACACCTAGGTGACTCAGTCAGGTGGACGTCTGTCTTTGGCTCAAGTCATAAGCCCAGAGTCCTGGGATCAAGTCCCAGATGGGGCTCCTTGCTCAGTGGGGAGCCTGCTTCTCCCTCTGACTGCTGCTCTCCTGCTTGTGCTCTCTCTCTGTCCCTGTGACAAACAGATAAAGCCTTAAAAAAAAAAAAAAAAAAAAAAAAAACCTGAGAGAGATCATGGGATCATATCTACCACTCCACCTGAAAAAATTCCTTTTTGGGAATCAAATATAAGTAATATTGGAAAGGGTAACCTCTAAAACCATTACAAACTAAAACATGAGGAAAGCTTATTAGTTTACTAGTCTGGAGCACTCAAGGTTCTCTGGTTGAGTCACTGAATATCAATAACAGAAAAATACCAAAGAAGAAGCCTCTTAAAAGGTTGCCAAATAGAGATCTGCATTAACTTCACAATTTGGTCTACTACTAAAATTCATACAACTTAAACACAGCATTTACAACTACGCTAACTAACAACTCAGCAGCATAAAAAATGTATGAGCTGGAATTCTACCCACCCCCATTCAGTCTACTACCAACAATCTACTTCTACTCCATAAAGACAAAATATTTTAGCATATGTCTCTTAAAAATGACTATTTCCTAAATAAACATAGCATTTATATCACACCTACTTTTAATATCATCAAATAATACTGGATAATTTCTAAGCTTTTTTAATCCATGATTCTATAATCTCAAAAATTCATTTTTAATAAACATCTAACTCCATAAAAAAGACAGACCTACATGACACTGGTTAATATTCACATTCTTTTTTTTTTAAGATTTTTATTTATTCATTTGACAAAGATAGACACAGCGAGAGAGGGAACACAAGCATGGGGAGTGGGAGAGGGAGAAAAGCAAGCTTCCTGCTGAACGGGAGCCTGACATGGGGCTTGATCCCAGAACTCTGGGATCATGACCCGAGCCAATGGCAGACGCTTAACGACTGAGATACCCAGGTGCCCCAACATTCATATTCTTAAATCTTAGAATTAAGTATCTCCTCCTCCTCCCAGTGTTTTTGTTTTTATTTTTGCTTGAGGAAAAAAAAGTGGCAGGCACCTATTAGTTTTATTTAAGCTATGCACACCTGTATCAAAGACTTATTTATAAAACAACTGGTGGCAGGTGCCTTGGTGGCACAGCCAGTTAAGCATCCAACTCTTCCTTTCCAAGTGTGATCTCAGAGTCTAGAGATCAAGCCCCGTGTCTGCTTAAGGTTCTCTCTCCCTCCCTCTTCCTCTGCACCCCACCCTGAACTCTCTAATAAATCTTTTTTAAAAATTTAAAAACAAAACATACAAACAAACAACTGGCAGGAAATATATGCTTCATTCTTTGCAAAGATAAATGCCCAGATTAAACCTCTTACTTACATCAGACAGAAGAGACCCTAACTGAAAAGAACTAGCAAAGCTGGAGGCACGTGTAATGTAATTTGAAATGGACAATTATATTAGAAATACTAAATCTGCAGACTTTTCATTTGGCTAATAAACATATTAAAATAATTCTTTAAAAAATTCTGAGTATATTTGACATAAATTCATTCTTAATTTACCAAATGTTCAAAATTATAAATTTACATACTAGGCTGACATAGAAACATCAGAGAAACTGCTACCACCAAAAAGGTAATTGAACTTTTTGAAAGGTAAAATTAACAGGGCACTAGGAAGGCAGAACAAGATAAACTGAACAGCAGGGGTCACAGGGACTTCTACTCCATATTCTACTGCCTTAAAATTTTTGAAAAAGAACACAGCAGTAATTAAAAATAATGAAAAGTAGGACTCAGAATTTAGAAATTTTCTTTATCATCTATTTTATATCCAAAGTAATGTTTATACATACACACAATAAAAATGTAGGCTTCAGAAAGAATAACCCTATGTTACAAAAGTCATTAGACAATGATAAAGCAAGTAACAAGTTTATGTTAAAGAGTATCTGAAGACAATTAAATTACAAAACCAGCAATGCTGGATTACAGATGAATTAGTGTTAAAACCAAGCATCCATAGTGAAATTCCCACTGGAGTTCCAACTACGTTGGAGGAACTGGCAAAACAGGTAAGGTTCTCAGAACAGGTAAGGGTTTCAGAAGTTTTCTAAGCATCTCTCAGGATGACAACTCAACTCCACTAGGTGGGTCTCCCTCATGAAATAATTACTCCCATACTCACAACAAAATATTTGTGTTTTTATGCCAGAACATCAAAATTCTTGTCAACAAATAAATGCCTTCCTGACATCAATGGGATGGTTCCTGAGTTGGTATCAAATTCAAAAAAGAATACAGAAAAGGTTATATCCTAGTAGACCCAGACATTTTTAAATCTACTACCAGCAGGATCTTTATATTTTGTTTCCTGATAAACAGAGGAACTCACAGTTAGGCTCTCCAGTTTATTTACCATGAAGACCAAATTATTGCTTAACACAACAATATAAACAGGAACTTAAATCTTTCAACAGTTGAAGGAACTGCTACGAAAAGTGCCCAGGATTAGAATGCTGTCTCAGGGGGCATGTGGGTGCTCAGTGGGTTAAGCCTCTGCCTTCCGCTCAGGTCATGATCTCAGGGTCCTGGGATTGAGCTCCACATTGGGCCTGCTTCCCCCTCTCTCTCTACCTGCCTCTCTGCCTACTTGAGATCTCTCTCTCTGTCAAATAAATAAAATCTTAAAAAAAAAAAAAGAATGATGTCTCAGGATACAGTAAGGGTCTAGCCCTTTAAAAATTAACTTATTAATTTATTGAATCCACAAGTACATACTAAACAGTTTATGTAATTAATTTTACTAGGCATTATGGAAGACATACTGAGTCTGCCAAAATATGCCAAAATAAAAGGAGATCCCAAATGTAAAGTGAATATCCATTTTCCCAGTAAGATTTAAAACTATAAGCTTTTTGGCATCCAAACACATACACCGGGAGGGATATAGATGTAACTGTCTAATGTGCTCGACAGCACAAAGTCAAACCTCAAGAAATTATTACACACAAGTCAAGAATGAATTCCAGACTTCTACTTCCAACTAAATAAAATAATAGGGATCTGATCTGATTTACTACTCCACCTGAAACAAACAAAAAGGGGGGGAAAAAAAGCCAACAGACAAAACATATCCAGCAACCATGTTTAAGACACTGAATGTCAAGTAATAAAGGACAATAAAATCCCTGAGAGACAGGTAGCTGAGTCTTACCACTGCCCTAGCTTACTGCCTTTAGAGTTTTCAGGCCATGGTACAGAAAGTAGGAACCCAGGCAGATGCTGACAAATACCAAGAGTTTAAAAGAAAGAGCTGAAAAGCACAGGGAAACCAAGGCAAGTTCAAAAGACACAGTAATGAAGGGTAGAGAAATAATCACACAGCTCTCTATGGGGTGAGTATTTAGCAGAGTATTCAGCACACATGTAAGAAAACGATCTAAGGATGGGGAAGGAACCACCTGAAAGAATGAGATAGAATTCCACGGCACTCACACAGAAAGGGAATGCCTGTTTCCACCGGTCAGGCTGCAAAATCTCGTAATTCATGGAGTGCTAGGTAGAGCACTCAAAAGAGCCTTGCCTCAGTAGTGGAGAATAATTAGCTTTAGATTAAACACTTCCCTGTTCCCACCTAACAAATCTTAAAAGCAAGACTCAAAAGGATCAAACAACTGCAAAGAATTTTGGCCCAGCAGAAAGATCAAGAATATTTATGGGAACATAAAAATAATCAGCACCAAATAAGTTAAAGGTAATGTCTGGCACCTTATCAAAGATTGGAAGGCATGCAAAGCAGCAGGAAAATATGACTCATAACGAGGAAAAAAATCAATGGAAACCAACCCAAATTTGACACAGACATGGAAATCAGGAGGCAAGAATACTAAAACAGGGGGCACCTGGGTGGCTCAGTGGGTTAAAGCCTCTGCCTTCGGCTCAGGTCATGATCCCAGGGTCCTGGGATCGAGGCCCTCATCGGGCTCTCTGCTCAGTGGGGAGCCTGCTTCCTCCTCTCTCTCTCTGCCTGCTTCTCTGCCTACTTGTGATCTCTCTCTGTCAAATAAATAAATAAAATCTCTAAAAAAAAAGAATACTAAAACAGGGGGCGCCTGGGTGGCTCAGTGGATTAAGCCGCTGCCTTCGGCTCAGGTCATGATCTCAGTGTCCTGGGATCGAGCCCCGCATCGGGCTCTCTGCTCAGCAGGGAGCCTGCTTCCCCCTCTGTCTCTGCCTGCCTCTCTGCCTACTTGTGATCTCTCTCTCTGTCAAATAAAATAAATAAAATCTTAAAAAAAAAAAAAAAAGAATACTAAAACAGTTCCAATCATTGTATTCCTTCTGTGTAAAAAATTAAGTAGGATATGAAAGATATAAAAAAGATCCAAATCAAACTTATAGAGATGAAAGCTATAATATTCCAGATTAAAAACACACTGAAGGGTGCCTGACTGGCTCAGGAGCACGCAACTCCTGATTGTGAGGTCATGAGTTTGAGCCCCACTTTGGGCATAAAGATTACTTAAGAAATAAAACAAAGCAAAACAAAAACATAAACAAAAAACAAAAAACAAAATAAACACACACTGCATGGAATTAGTGCTAAGTCAGATTTGTAGAAGAAAAGATAAGTGAACTTGAAAACATCAGCTATAAGAACAATCTAAAATAAAACATTAAAAAAAGAATTAAAAATAATAATGAAAACAGCATCAGCGAGCTGCTGGCTAACTTCAAGCAACTTAACACCATGCACAACTGGAGTATACAAAGTGGGTAGAGACGTTTTTTAAAATCAGAAAATGGCCAAAGTTTTTTCAAATTTGACCTAAACAGCGTTATTTTTGAGAACCCTCACCAAGAAAGACCATATTCTGGGCCTAAAACAGGTATCCATAAAATAAAAAGGATTAAAGTCTTTAAAAAGTATGTTATTTAAACACATTGTATTAAATTAGAAATCAACAACAGAGAGCTCTCTGGAGAATACCAAACATGGAAATTAATACACTTCAAAAAAGAAAAGAAAATTAGAATATATTTTAAACACAGAGAAACTGAAGATACAACATATCAAATTTGTGGGATGCTACTAAAACAACACTTAGGGGGAAATTTACAGCACTAAAAGAACAGTCTCAAATCAACCTTAGCTTCCACCTTAAGAAACTAGAAAACTGGGGCACCTGGGTGGCTCAGTGCGTTTAAGCCTCAGGGTTCTGGGATCGAGTCCCACACTGGGCTCTCTGCTGGCGGGGAGCCTGCTTCCCCTCCCTCTCTCTGCCTGCCTCTCTGCCTCCTTGTGATCTCTATCAAATAAATAAATAAAATCTTTAAAAAAAAATGCAAAAAAAAAAAAAGAAACTAGAAAATTGACAACAAATAATATCTCCTGTAAAAATAACAACAACAATAATAATAATAATAAAGATTGTAGCACGTGACTGGCTCAGTTGGTAGAACATGCAACTCTTGATCTCAGGGTTGTGGGTTCGAGACCTACACTGGGTGTAGAGATTGCTTGAAAATAAAATAATAAAAGGAAGACGGAAATAAAGATCAAAGCTAAAAACAAAAAATTAGAAAATTTTTAAAAATAAAAAAAATAAAAACACAAATTAAAAGCAGGTTTTCTGAGAGGATCCATTAAATTAACTCATCTCAAACTAGACAGATCAGAGAGAAAAAAAGAAATGAGAGAGAGGATGTCACTAGAAACTCTATACATATTATAAACATAATAAAGGAATATTATGAACTGTATGCCAATAAACTCACCAATATATTTTTTTAAAAATCCTTAAAAAACATAAACCACTAAACCTGATTAAAGAACAAACCAATAACCTCAGTAGTTTTGTGTCTATTAAAGAGACTGAATTTGGGGGCTTCTGGGTGGCTCAGTCAGTTAAGTATCTGCCCTTGCCTCAGGTCACTGATTCCAGGTTCCTGGCATCAGGCACCAGACTGGGCTCCCTGCTCAGCAGAGGAGTATGCTTCTCCCTCTCCCTCTGCCCGTGCTCATATTCTCTCTCTCCCTCTCTCTAATAAGAAAATAACTCTTTTAAAAAAGAGAGAGGGAGACTGAATCTGTAACTAAAAAACTTCCCATGAAGAAAACTAAAGGCCCAGATGGCTTCACTGCTTAATTCTACCAAATATTTAAAAAAGAAGTAATATCAATCCTTCATAAACTCTTTCAGAAAGTGGAAGAGATGGGAATATTTCCCAACTCATTCCATAAGGTCAGCATTACTCAGAAAGCAAAATCAGATACAAACATTGCAAGAAAACTACAGACAAATATCCCTCATCAATGTATATGCAAAAATTCTAAACATTACTCTAGCAGACTAAATTCACCAATATATAA
Source organism: Mustela erminea (assembly GCF_009829155.1). Taxonomy (NCBI): domain Eukaryota; kingdom Metazoa; phylum Chordata; class Mammalia; order Carnivora; family Mustelidae; genus Mustela; species Mustela erminea. Next base: position 34,387,697 of record NC_045625.1, read on the forward strand.
AAAAAGTAATATATCATAAACAAGTATGGTTTAATCCAGGAATAAAGGTTATTTTAATATTTTTAAAAAATCAATTACATGTCCACTCTCACTACCTTTATTCAACATAATACTTGGAAGTCACAGCCAAAGCAATCAGGCAAGAAAAAGAAATTTAAAATATCCTAATCTGAAAGAAGGAAATTTTTCAATATTTGCAAATGACATGATACTGTATCTAGAAAACCCTAAAGACTGCACCAAAAAACTACTAGAACTAATAAATAAATTCAGTAATGTAGGATACAAAATCAACATTCAGAAATCTGCTGAATTTCTATATACTAATAATGAAGTAGCAGAAAGAAAAATTAAGAAAACAATCCCATTTACAAGTGAACCAAAAACAATAAAATACCTAGGAATAAACTTAACCAAGGAGGTGAAAGACCTATACTCTGAAAACTATAAAACACTGATGAAAGAAACTGAAAATGACCACAAACAAATGGAAAGATATTCCATGCTCAAGGATTGGAAGAGCAAATACTGTTTGTCCATACTCAGTGTTCCATAGATGGAGCACTGGCTATGGTGCATAAACAATTAATCTTAGAACACTGAAAAATAAATAAATAAAATTACAAAAAAAAAAAAAAAAAAAAGTCCATACTACCTAAAGCAATCCACAGATTTAATACAATCCCTATCAAAATACCAACAGTATTTTAGTTTTCACAGAACTAGAACAATAATGCTAAAATTTGTACGGAACCACAAAAGACCCTGAATTGCCAAAGCACTCTTGAAAACTAAGAACAAAACTGGAAGCATCACAATCTGATTTCAAGATATGCTACAAAGCCACAGTAATCAAAACAGTATGGTATGGCACAAAAATAGACACACAGATCCACAGAACACAACAGAAAGCCCAAAAATAAACCCATGATTATATGTTCAATTAATCTATGACAAAGGAAGCAAGAATATGCAATGGGAAAAAAAGAGTCTCTTCAACAAATGGTGTTGGGCAAACTAGACAGCAACATACAGAAGAATGAAAATGGATCACTTTCTTACAACACACAGAAAAATAAACTCAAAATGGATTAAAGACCTAAATGCGCAACATGAAACCATAAGAATCCTAGAAGAGCACAGAGGCAGTAATTTCTGGCATTGGTCATAGCTACATTTTTCTAGCTATGTTTTCTGAGAAAAGGGAAACAAAAGCAAAACAAACTATTGGGACTACATCAAAACAAAACACATCTGCACAGCAAAGGAAACAATCAACAAAACAAAAAGACAGCCTACTATATGAAGAAGGTATTTGCCAATGACATTTCTGATAAAGTGTTAGTATCCAAAATATATTAAAAAACTTACACAAGTCAACATCAAAAAAACCAAATAGTTCAATTAAAAATGGGCAGAAGACATGAAGAGACATTCCTCCAAAGAAGATATCCAGATTGGCACCCTGTATCACATCTTTTTTATCCATTTGTTTGTCAGTGGATGCTTGAGTTGCTTCTGTATTTTAGCTATTGTAAATAAGGCTGCAGTAAACACAGGGGTACATATATCTTTTCCAATTAGTGTTTTCTTATTCTTTGGGGAAATACTCAGTAGTGGAATAACTGGATCATAGGGTACTTCTATTTTTAATTTTTTGAGGAGCCTTCATACTGTTTTCCACAGTGGCTGCACCAGTTTACATTCCCATCAACAGTGTACAGGTGTTCCATTTTCTCCACATCCTTGTCAACACTTGTTTCTTGTGTTTTATTTCAGCCATTCGAACAGGTATGAAGTCTTATCTCATTGTGGTTTGATTTGCATTTCCCCGATGATGAGTGATGTTGAGCATCTTTTTATGTTTTGGCCATCTGGATATCTTCTTTGGAGGAATGTCTCTTCATGTCTTCTGCCCATTTTTAATTGAACTATTTGGTTTTTTTGATGTTGACTTGTTTAAGTTTTTTAATATATTTTGGAGGTGAAGTAGGGTATGGTAAGTCAAGAGACAAGGATTATAAAGGGTACGAGGAAACAACTGGAGGTTTTAGATATGTTCACTACTTTGATTATGGTAATGGCCTCCTGTATGTATACATATATCAGAATTTATCAAATTGTACATTTTAAATATGTGCAATGTGTCAGTTATACCTTAACAGCGTTATTTTGTTTCGGCCTTTTTTTTCTCTAAAGTACCACTTTGCTAACAGTCTATATGACACTTGACTTGCAGGGTTTTATTCAGAGCTAGTTTCTAAAGACACCTCGACAATACAATATCCCAAAGTATCTATTCTCATTCATAGGGCATTAATGTAAACGAGGAGATTCTTGGATCGTTCTCCTGCCAAGGATTCAATGTCCGACTGCTATTGCAAAAGAAATGTCTGCCATGACAATGTCTTGAAGGGTCACATGTAGAAGTGCTAGCTCTAAAGAGGCATTTGAGCATGGTCCACCAACTAAAGGAGTTCTGTAGCTATCATGATTTGACCTCAAAATACTCTGTAAATTGTAGCTGCCATGCAGAGAAAAGGACCAAACTGAATACAGATTGACATGTCACTTATCTCCTCTGAGCCTGAGATTTTTCATCTAGAAAATGAGAGCACTGGCCTTGAAGCAGTGATTTCCAATCATTCTGTGCCAGCCTAACACTGGGGGACTTGTTAAAATACAGAATCCTGGGTCTCACCCACATAGATTCTAATTCAATAGGTCTGGGATAGAGCCTGGGGACACATTGTTAAATCCTGGCATAAAACAAGATTTGGGAAATTCTGGCCTAGATATTTTAGGTCCTTCCAGCCGCAACATTCTTTAAGCATTATTTCCAAAGGCTGCAATGAGACCTTCCAAGTGGGGTGTATGACAGCCATAAAGGTCGAATGAGGGTAAAATAGCAGTAGTCTATATAAGGTATACCTTAAGAAGGCCCTAATGCTTAATGTTTAAGGGAAACTCTTAAATTCTACTGATTTGTAAGAAATAAGTTTAAATTTTTTAAAGATTAGTTTCAAGCATGTTATAAACAGATTATTTCTAGTTAATCACTGCATTATTTATTTTTACTAGTCTTCCTACTTGCCAGAGATCCTAATGATTGATTAGGTCTCCTGGGGTCTTCTGCTTATTCTAAAGCAATTTTCTCCCCCCTTATTCGTGGGTTATTTCAGAGCAGAGTGGAAATCAGAGATTCTATAGAGGCAAAGATGTAGTCCCATTCTCTTTGTAGCTTCAAAACAGAATAGCAAAGCTTACAGCAACAGAAAGGCAAAGGTATCTGTAAAACCTTCAGAGCCTGAAAGTGAAAAAATTAATTTCTCCCAAGTCTCATAAAATTAAAGAGCTACAGTACTGATGTCAGCTGTAACAGCTGACCAAATTCCTCTCCAACAAAATCGAAAGGTTCTCATACTGTCACCTCATCTCTGCTTCTACCACTGTGAGTACAAAATAGTATCATTTTTTAGAAATACTAAAGTTCAAATGAAATCATTTCTTCCTCACCAAACTGGTTTCCTTTATTACTTGATATAAGAGATCAATAAACCATTCAAAAAATTAAAGTATTATATAGTTCACCTGTTAAATAACCATGTATTTTTAATATTTGTTTAAATATTCTACACATAGATTAAAATATTTTCATAGTTCACCTGTTAGATAACCATATACTTTTAATATTTGTTTAAATATTCTACACATAGATTAAAATATTTTCATAGCCAATAGCATCAATTTATTGTAGTGGAATCCTGAATTTAGTCTTTATCCTAAAATTTTATTAAAATTCGATACCTCTGGACATAACTGCAATTGAAAATCTGTTTCAAGAAGGATTACATGAATCAAGACAGAAATAGAAAAATATACCTGTTAAAGTTGTGTAAGAATAAATGTGAACAGCATGCAAATCAACTTTTATCTCTAAACTTTATTTCTGATTGTGCCCCAAACAGACAAGCCAATGAATGATTTAATACCTTGGGTATGTTTTGTGCCACTAGGCAAAGTAACCTAATTCTCTTAATTCCTGGAATTGGCTGCTGTTCCAAGACTAGGAGGATTGCACTGAAAGTGGATGTGGCATACTATAATATAATTAATACGCTGCAGAAAGAAAAGTAAGCTTAATTTTATTCAGCAGACAAACTAATATATTTTGTTGCCATTTGCAAACCAAGTTGTAAACAACTGTAAGCTGCCCCATATTCCTTGATCTTTCATACATTCTGTACAAAATCATTCTTCTAATCATGATTCTAAGGAAAACTGTAAGATGGGAAGGCTATCAAGGTAATTTTATAATTTAAATATTCTTGTAATAAACAACATGTTAGTCAATGCACTCCAGAAAGAGAAAACAACTGTCTCCATATTAGCTAAATATACGCACCTACTATGCACATTAATATAAAATTCATGATAAAAAGCGCAAGTGTCAAGGAGGAAATGTCATATAAATAACTTTCAAACTTGTCAGACACACTTACTCTCCTACGTATTACCTCCAGGCACTCCTTACACATTTCTCCCACATCATTTTTTCCTTAACCACTGACATCTATAAGCAAAATACTGTGGAGGCATCCATTTCTCTCCTTTTGCTTCAGTCATCAAATCTGACCTACCCACAAGTTCTCATTCAATGTGGGGCTAACATGCTTAAAACCAAACAACTGCCTTGGGACTCTAGCACCCCTGAACATATGGGACATAGAAAGGGGGGGAAATAACATATATTTATTCATTCCTTTGATAATTAAGTTTCTGTCCAAGGACATTGCTTAGACTCAAAATGTTACAATAAATGCTCTCAACAAATCTTTACTTAACTCACTATAATGACCCAATTCTCAGTTTGTTTTGTAAAATATATTGATGCTATAAAATACTAACTGATAGCCACTCTCAAAGCCTACCTATTACTTCTGCTTCAACCAGCTAAAGTATATGCTGTTTATTCCAAAGCCAGTTTGGCCAGTTATACTTCTCACTATGATACTCACTATAAATGTTAAGTAAACCAATGAAATGATTAAAAAAGAAAGGGCTGTGACTTAACAGGAGCTGCTAAAAGTTACTGTCTAATTAGGGGTAGAAAAGCCAACTATATTATATAAGACTAACACCAGTGGGGGATGGGGGGGTCCTGCAATCATGTACCAAAACACTGGTTTATAAAACAAATATGATGAAAACCTTTAATCAGCAGAGTGATAGTGATACTCAAGAAAAGGTATGACCTTCTACCAAAAGACTGGCAGATCCATCTGTATATTAACTTAAAACATGCTTTAAAGATTTGTTTTATGTTCATAGATACTATTTTTCATTCTTCTCAATTTTATTCAGGTATATGACTATAGATCCTGATAGTACCAGACAAAAAGGGGTTTCTACTCTAGTCAAAAAAAAAAAAAAAGGGTCCATGTTTTTTCAGTGAATCCAAACATCACACTCAATTTCTAGTAACACAACTTCAAAAGGGATTCACTATGCATAAAACATTAAGGAAGCTGAATGGACCCCCTAAATAATCACTTCAAGAGAAAAAAATCTCAAGCTTGTAGTGTAAGGAAAAAGAGAAAAAAGTGACATACACACACCCATATACATGCTTATATATACACACATACATACATATCAAGTTTTGTTGTTGATAAGAATATTATTTTTTTCCCTGGGAATATTACTGAATTAAATGTAAAATGCATTGCTACTCTAATTTGCATGTTAAGAAAAAGGACAAGAGGGCACCTGGGTGGCTCAGTGGGTTAAGACTCTGCCTTCAGTTCAGGTCATGGTCTCAGGGTCCTGGGATCAAGGCCCGCATTGGACTCTCTGCTCAGCAGGGAGCCTGCTTCCTCCTCTCTCTCTGCCTACCTCTCTGCCGACTTGTGATCACTCTCTGTCAAATAAATAAATGAAATCTTTTAAAAAGAAAGGAAGAAAGAAAAAGAAAGAAAGAAAGAAAGAAAGAGGACAAGAAAACAGCCCATCTAATATATAGACAATAAACATGTTGATCTATCCTAATTCTATAAGGAAAGAACACAAAACAAGAAAAATGTAAAAGGGAAGAAATGCAGAAAATTAAATAAAGGCACAAAAACCAAGTCAGGTACAGAAGCCAAACAAAAAGAAATATACAATCAGAACAAAAAAGAAGGGTAACAGGAAAAACTGGAAGACAAAGAACATAAATGCACAAAGGAATAGACTAATACATAGAAATTTTCATAAAATTCAATCATGAGATTCTATTTAGGATAAAGACAATGTCCATGTTATATATTTGCAACTACAGATTCAAATAGAAACATTAGCTGTTCGCATTAAGCCAAAGTTTCCCAGTCTGATTTGCACAGAGAAATGATAAGCTGTTTTTAAAAAATTACAAATAAGTCTTACTCTCTGAAAATGGTCAGTCCTCATCCTCTACAAATCAATTTGCTAATTCACAGTGATGAAAAGTAATGCTCTATTAAGACTTTATATACACCAACATCTGTACATACATATCTAAATCTATATGGCTACTTAAAAAAAAAAAAAAAAAAAGAACAGCATTCATTCAGTTCTCCCTATCATAAATATTCTCCTCTCCATTTCTCTTGCCCCTATTTCCAGAAAGGTTACCATTCTCCTCCAAGACCTAGTTTAATACATACTACTGTGGGGCACTTGGGTGATTCAGTAGGTTAAGCAGCCGACTCTTGTTACCAGCTCAGGTCTTGAGGTTGGTGAGTTCAAGCCCCACACCAGCTCCACGCTGGGTGTAGAGCCTATTTTTAAAAAGAACAAAACAAAACACACATACTTCCTTCATGAAAAGTTTTCTTGGTTTCCTGTCAGCAAGGCATAAACTGCCTCTCTCCTCTGAATATGGAGAATTTTAAATCATTCACAATTATTATCACATTCAAATTATTATCACATTCAAATACCCTTTCTGGAGATGTACATTCATTCATTCAATTTCAAAAAAATGTCTGCAAAATACCCAATTCTCAATAGCTGTAGCATGTCATTTTTCTTTGAGGTAAAAATGCAAAAGTTAAGAAGTGCTTTTTCTTGAGACAACAATCATATTTCAAGACACAAGTACTCCTCATTTCACCATATAAAACACTGGGTAAAAGTGATTATAAGGATAGAAATTTTAAAAGTTTACTAATTTTTTGTACTTCATCAAGGACATTAAGTGAAACTGGCTCTTTTCTTTAAGTTTGTGGTGGTGAAGAATGCAACGGTTCCTAGTACAGTTTGGTGCCATACCACAAATTCATACTGAGGAATCATCAGTTTTACCCACCACCGCTTCTGCGCTATGAGAGCAAGTATCAGCACAACGAAAAAAGGAAAAGAGCATCTTATTTTTTTTTTAAAGATTTTATTTATTTATTTGACAGACAGAGATCACAAGTAGAAGGGGGAGGCCGTGGAGGAAAGCAGGCTCCCTGCTGAGCAGAGAGCCCGATGTAGGGCTCAATCCCAGGACCCTGAGATCATGACCTGAGCCGAAGGGAGAGGCTTTAACCCACTGAGCCACCCAGGCGCCCCAAGAGCATTTTTTTTTTTTTAAAGATTTTATTTATTTATTTATTTGACAGAGAGAGATCACAAGTAGGCAGAGAGGCAGAGAGAGAGAGAGAGAGGGAAGCAGGCTCCCTGCTGAGCAGAGAGCCCATATGGGTCTCAATCCCAGGACCCTGAGATCATGACATGAGCGGAAAGCAGTCTTAATCCACTGAGCTACCCAGGCGCCCCAAAGCATCTTATTATGATGAAAATAGTCCTGACCTTGCAGGTAAATACAAGTCCACAGCCCATGTTCTGAGAAACATCTTACTAAAATTACAAACTCTTTGGGCCAGCAAATTCATTTACTTAGCACAATGCCTTGACACAATAAAGCTGTTACTACAAGGAGGAAGGTTTTAATGAAAGAACACTGGTAACATGGGTAAATAAATATAAACTAATATGGAGGCTACAGAAGTGACTGTATTACCTTAACAAATGCTGAGAAAAAAGAGGACAATGAAGGCCTATCTATCTAACCATTCCCATTAACCAACTAAAAAACTCAACATTCTTCCATTTACCATAGAAACAGAGCTCGTGTTATCTATGGACATTTTTTAAACAATTATCTATTTTATAAGAAATTTAATAGCTCAAGCAAAAGTTAAAAAGTGTTTATACAGGTATTTTTAACCTCTTTTATGGTTATTGGATTATCCACTCTATGAAAAAGAATGTCAATGGGTGCTTGGGTGGCTCAGTCATTAAGCATCTGCCTTCAGCTCAGGTCATGATCCCAGGGTCATGGAATCAAGCCCTGCATCTGGGATATGGAATCAAGTCCCACATCAGGACCCCTGCTCTGCAGGAAGTCTGCTTCTCCCTCTCCTGCTCCCCCTACTTGTGTTTCCTCTCTTGCTGTCTCTCTCTCTCTGTCAAATAAATAATCTTTAAAAAAAAAAAAAAAAATGTCAAAAAATGTTTACTCCATTTAGAGAATCCATTTAACAAATACTTATTTATTTATTCATTCATTTATTTATTTATATTTTACTTATGGTTGGGGGGAGAACACAAGGGGAGAAAGGCAGAGGGAGAGGGAGAAGCAAACTCCCCGCTGAGCAGGGAGCCTGACATGGTACCAGATCCCAGAATCCTGATATCACGACATCTGGGCTAAAGGCAGACAAATAATCAACTGAGCCAGCCAGGCACCCCAAAAACAAATATTTACTGAAGGCCTGGCATAAACAAGGCACTTTATTATATGTTTTGGGCTTACAGAGGACTAAAATGTGGTCAGAAGAGAAAAGGCTGAGAAATGCAAGAAAAGCTAAAATAACATTTTTATAGCCAAAATATATTGAACCATAATGGTCACTTAAAAATAAATGAGTTAATGTTAATGTATGGATTTAGAGAAAATTCATGAAAATGGATTACATCAGAGTGCCTAGCTGGCTCAGTCAGTTAAGCATCTGCCTTTGGCTCAGGTCAGGATCTCAGTGTACTGGGATTGATCTGACACAGGGCTCTCTGCAGGGAGTCTGCTTGTCCTTGTTCCTTTGCCCCTCTCCTGCACTCACTTTCACGCTCTCTCTCTCCCCTGTCTAAAATAAATAAATCTTTAAAAAAAGAAAAGCACCAAAAAAAAGAAAATCTAATTCACATAAATATTCAAAAAAATTTTAGCTTTACTAAAGAAGGAAACAATAAAGGCAAATCATAGCTTTAAGCAAAGAAATCCATGAAGAAATCTGATAAAGCCTACCTGATCCATGTTTAACTTAACCAAGACTGTTAGCATGTCTCCCACTAAACTAAAACAAAAACAAAACAAAAGCTAATACACCAACTGATGAAACTGCCAATAAAGAAAGCCTAAAAACAGCAAAGCTGGAGTCACTTTGCTACAGACGGAAGGTAGACCAGATGGTGTTATTTCTCACAGGTCTGAAACTCTAGTGTTATTCACCTTTAACGCTTAACAAAGAAAGCAGTCAATAAATATGAACTGGTAGGGCACCTACACTGCATGACAGGCAATGCCAGAACAGAATATTCTCTGTACTCACATTTTTTTTGTTAAGACTTTATTTATTTATTTGACAGAGAGCGAAATCACAAGTAGGCAGAGCAGTAAGCAGAGAGAGAGAGAAGAGAGGAAAGCAGGCTCTCCACTGAGAGGAGAGTTCGATACGGGGCTCGATCCCAGGACCCTGAAATCATGACCTGAACCGAAGGCAGAGGCTTAACCCACTGAGCCACGCAGGCACCCCTGTACTCACATTCTTAACCATTACCAGGTGATGAGGTTATTTGGAAAAACTTAAAGAGAACAAAGACCATCTATTTTAGGAGTTAGATAAAACTCTGCATTTGATGAAATTTACTGGATTGCTCTCTGAGAACAGGACTTTTTAAAATAAGCACTCTTTAATATTCAACTTCTCAGAACATCAATGGCTAGCATACAAAACTGAATGTTCTTAATTAATATGAGATATCCAATCACTGATCTTGAATTTATAAGTATTTGTATGAAAAAATTATTTTAAAGATAAAACTAGAATTCAAGCCATTTACTGGAATACATTAAATAAAATATTACTATTAAAACTATAAAAGCATTATTATTTTATGTCATATTATATATTATATATAATATATACAATATATATTATATATGTCGTAATATATTATATATATATCATAATAAAATTAATTTGGTTGACTTAGTTATTGCTAAGTAAACTATTTAAATGTCATCTTAATGGCCAATTTTTTAAATTTTTTTTTAAATATTTTATTTACTTATTTGACAGACAGATCACAAGTAGTAGGCAGAGAGGCAGGCAGAGAGAGGGGGAAGCAGGCTCCCTACCAAACAGAGAGCCCAATGTGGGGCTTGATCCCAGGACCCGGGATCATGATCTGAGCCGAAGGCAGAGGTTTTAACCCACTGAGCAACTCAGGTGCCCCCATTAATGGCCAATTTTATTTAGCTTCCAATATCCAAGTATAATTAGAACACTCACAAATGTGGATCCATGGAATATTAAATACCACCATTTATGACCAAAATTACATGAATCTCATTTTCTTAAAAGCCAAACATATTACATTAATTTTTAATTCTACATTCTCTATATTTTTAATAAAACAGAACTCAAAACCCATTAACTGATTACTTTATAAAATGTTATCATTTCTCTTAACTTCTAAAAACATGAATTTGAGATCAAGAGTCACTAGTTAACTGTAACACACCATGCAATTAAAGATATACAACCTTAGCAATCTTACTTGCCAATGTAAAACACTGCCATTTCAAACAGTTCGTGTCTCAAAGTAAGTCAGTGATATGCTCAGTCAATAGTTAATAATACGTATTTATCTCTTACAACGTTCCAAGGATTATGTTTAAGTGTTCCACATGTATTAACTGCATTTAAACCTCATAACAAACCCAAAAGGTAGGCACAATTATCTTCACCAGAGATCAAAAAAGGAGACTTGGAAAATTTAAAGAATTTGCCCCAAATTAGATGGCAAGTTGTAAGTGGCAAAATCCAATTACAAAGCCTGAGCTCTCAACCCCTACATATTCACTACCTCCCAAACAAGGTTGTCATTGTGGTTGGCTGGAAAAGGGAAGAGGAAGAGAAAAGCAAGTTCTAAATCCAGTCAAAAATTTTAAAAATCCTGGAGGCTCCTGGCTGGCTCTAGTTGATAGAACAAGGACTCTTGATCTTAAGGTTGCTGAGTTCAAGCCCCAAATTTGGGCACAGAGCTTACTTTAAAAAAAAAAAAAAAGTAGTAGGTACTCAGAAATCTATGTCTGATTTGATTAAATCCATTATAGCTATGTTAAAGAAAAACACTAAGTGCTCAAATCTTGGTTTTTAGCATCATTCTCCAATATAAAGAACAAGGTTGAATAGCTGTTTTAGGTCTGGAGTTGTAGGTTCAAGCCCTACACTGAGTGTAGCGATTAATTTAAAAAAAAAAAAAAATCCCTTGGTATGCCTCAGGTGGTTCAGTCAGTTAAGTCAGTTAAGTGGCCAGCTCTTGATTTTGGCTCAGGTCCTGATCTCAGGATCCTGGGACTGAGTCCTGCACTGGGCTCTGCATTCAGGGAGGAGTCTGCTTGAGATTGTCTCTCTCCCTCTCTCTCTCTGCCTCTCCCCCAAGTCACACTCTCTGTCTCTCTAAAATAAATAAACCTTAAAAATGTATTTTTTTAAATGAGAGGATTATGTCAGAGACATAGTCAATGAAAGAGCTCCAAAAGGCCAAAGCTAGAACAATTTAAACAAAATTTAGTACTGGAGGGGTTCCTGGGTGGCTCAGTGGGTTAAGCCGCTGCCTTGGGCTCGGGTCATGATCTCAAGGTCCTGGAATCGAGACCCGCATCGGGCTCTCTGCTCAGCGGGGAGCCTGCTTCCTCCTCTCTCTCTCTGCCTGCCTCTCTGCCTACTTGTGATCTCTCTCTGTCAAATAAATAAATAAAATCTTTAAAAAAAAATTTATTACTAGGTTATAACCCAAATATCCATGACTCCATACAGACAGAAATAAATAAAGAAAGAACAAATTTCCCACACAGAAGAATTCCAAATAATTTATGTATATACTCCACCCTCAAGGAGGTGGAACATTAACTTCCTACTCCTTAAATATAGGTATATGCCTAGTGACTTCCTTCCAAAAAGTATAGTATGATAAAGAGGGAACAAGAGTAACTTCACAGTGGAGAAACCAGACACTATCCTGGCCAGGTGATAAAAACTAGAATCATCAGTAATAAGTCATCTATAAATCATTTACACTTGATGTGATAAGAATGACCCTTTACCTCTGTGGTCTTCCTCCCCCAAACCTATAAACCACCCTAATCATGAGAAAAGTATCAGACAAATCCCAACTGTATAGTCTACAAAATATCTAATCAAGTACTTTTCAAAGCTGGCAAGGCCATCAAAAACAAGGAAAAGTCTGAAGAGGGGACACCTGAATGGCTCAGTTGGTTAAGCATTCAACTCCTGCTGACTCTTGATTTTGGCTCAGGTCTGGTGGTTGTTGGGTTCTGTGCTCAGTGTGGAGTCTGCTTTAGATTCTGTCTCTCACTCCTCCGCCTTTGCCCCTCCAGATTCATGCACTCTCATGCTCTCTCTCTAATAAATAAAATCTTTAAAAAAAGGAAAATCTAAGAAACCTTCACAGCCAAAAAGGAGCCTAAGGAGACATGACAACTAAATGTAATGTGCTATCCTAGCAGTACGGTATCCTAGAACAGAAAAAGAACATTAAGTAAAAACTAAAGAAATACAAATAAAGACTTTAGTTAATAGTAAAGAATCAATGTTGGCTCATTAACTTGGACAACTGCACCATACTAAGTAAGATAAGATGTTATTAACAGAGGAAACTGGGTGTGGGGCATATGAGAATTCTCTGTACCATCTTTGTGATTTTTCTGTAAACCTAAAACTGTTCTAAAGTAAAACATTTAAAAAAAAAAAAAAAAAACAGGCGGACACCTGGCTGGTTCAGTCGGGAAAGCACACAACTCTCAATCTCAGGGTCGCGACTGTAAGCCCCACGTTGGGTATAAAGATTACTTTAAATCTTAAAAAATAAATTAATTAAATTAAAAAAATAAAAATCCATGAGTCCATACTCACAGACTCAGAAATTCCCAAATCCTTCCTAGTATATACTACCATCACTATCATTTTGCTCTAATTTAAGCCTATATTCCGAGGAGAGATTGGAATACTGCTAGTCTCAAGCATTCATTTAAAAAAAGGGAGTTCAAGAGTTTGTATTTGTTTGAGGGCATACACTGTCAAAAAAAGAACTGCTAATGTAGCAATGATCTACCAGGAACCCTATCAAGAAACAACCCATATGGGGACGCCTGGGTGGCTCAGTTGGTTAAGAAACAACCCATAGGACCTAAGTGTATAAAAAAAGGGCTTTGACTTCACTAGAATCAAAGGAAAAAGAATTTTTTAAAGATTTAAGATATGAAGATCATTTTATAATTTTTCATAAAACCTAAGTAGCTAAGTTAAAAAGTAAAATGAAAGCCACCTGTTTCAATGTCAGCTTTAACATGAGAAAGTCCCAAGTAAAATGAAGGATACAGGGATCATTTTAGGTAGAAAAAAGGTTTACTCTCACTGAGAAACAGGCTTGAGGTATTCCAGAAATTTCTCATTTCAGCTGAAAAAAAAGTAAAGAAACAAATAATCATGTCTTTATAAACTCCAATGCTAGTGATTCACAGGAAAGAAAAAAAAACCCTACTATCTGAGACTTATTAAACAGGAAAAATAACTTATCAAGCCCGGTATGCACACTGGAATGCTACAAAAATCACAGAACAACTCATAGGTGTTAAATGTTATGCATTAAGTATAAAGTTTATAGTGTCTGTTATTGGTAAGAAACCAACCACAGGAAATTATGGTTGAATGTTGTATAATAACTCTTCTTTCCACTCTATACTCCACTAGAAAGATCTATACACGTGTGATGCAATGCCTTCTGGATATTATTCCAATGTCCAATGCAAAAATATGCTTTTCTGTTCCTGTACTGAAACACAGCTGTTTCTGGCACACATTTAGTATTTGCCTTCTTTTGTGATACAATCTGACCTGCAGAATGTACCAAGGGCAATTACTGTCACCATACAAAAGAACAATAAGTTAAAACAATATTCTTAGAGTGGAAGTAGAATTATAATTTAAATGAAATTTCAGACTTAATGTATCCAAACAGTTTAAGTTAAATGCAAAAACGAATTATGTACCTAAAAATATAAACAGTTAGGGTTGATTTTGTTTATTGCCTCAAATATTCAGAATTTGGTTTACCTTTCTACATTAGACCCTACAAATTCAACATTTAAAGAGATCAATGAGAAAGTAAAGTATTCTTGTACAGGTGTCCCAAAGCTCTTGCCTATTCCCATTCCCTTCCTTTCCATCCCCTTTCTCCAACCTGATTAAAAACCTAAAAAGAGCCCAACTGAGAATCCCACGGCCACATACTGGGCATCATTGTAGTCCTAGTGATCCTCCTTTCCTCAGGAGCATTCATTTCTAAAACCTTAATGACACTCTGTCACATTCTCTTGAAAAGGAGAGGAAAAACTGCCATTAAAGGCTGTGTTCATTATAATCAGTGACTTCTTAAAAATGTTTGCAGTCAAGCAGTGATGTATCCTTGGGACTTCTTTCAGAGCTTGAGTCTTTTAGTAGCTTCTTAATGTTTTAGGGAGTTTCTATGCACAGGAAATTATGAGAAATGCTTATAATTGCTTAGGGATTTAAAAAAAAAATAAGAAAAGGCAAAAACAAAAGAGAACATGGCAATGTTAAATTTATGTTTTTCCCATTTGCTATTTAAAGTATCTGTCAAAGCAACTTAAATATATTTTTATATAAAAGCAAGCTGACACATGAACTATTAAGAACCTCAAATGGTAATAGAATATTCTCAAAGTAGCATATTACATGCAGAACACTATAAAGAAAATAAGCTACAGAAGAACCAAAATTATTCTATGTATGATGTGAGCAAACAGTCTTTTCCCCAGGTAATAACAGTATTCCTGGGAATTCCCCAATCTAAAAACCTGGATAGATGTCAGAAAAATATTAGGAACTGAAAACCATTTTTGTTTAAAAATAACACAGTTATTTTCATCCCCAAAACAATTTAAAGAGGAAAAGAAAGGGAAATATTCTTTAGTACTGTTTCTCAAAAATTTTGCAATGTTTCATACAGATATTCTTAAATTTGCTATGTTCAATTTACCCAATATAAGACTAGAATTTCTTTAGACAATAAACTATGAAGTACTTGTTTATTCCTTATGCATTTCTTCCCAATTTATAAAACAAAATCCTACATACTCTACAAAATAATGTAAGCTTAATTAACTTTAATGAAATTAAGCTGCTAATTTATTGCAAAACTATAAGCAGAAAATAAAAATCAGACTCCAAAAGTAATCAATTACACAAAGGCTTTGGCTATCATATAGGATGCTCTTTACAGTTAGAATAGAAGGCTTACAACAGAAACCATTCTAACGGGTGTATTTATCTTCAGACTGTATTTAGGAATTTTATCCTCCATTTAATAAATTCAGAGTCCGTTATTATTTAAAATCACACAAGCTTCGCCTACTCATCAATACTGCCACCAAATTAAATCCTAAATGGTAGTGACTTACAAAAACCCCAAAGAATTTTGGGACTTACAGTGAACTCTTGGCTACCTTTCTGAATTGCCTTGTCTCCAGAAAAAAATTAAATCCCCAAATGGATCCCCCCCTTGCCACTCACATACTTGTGGGCCATCTACTTCTTGCCACAAATTTGAACGTGGCCCAGAAAGTACAAAATAGTAGCCTAAGCCTTTGTTTCTCAAACTTTCTAAGAAATGTATAAACCCCTTTAGAGAAGTTTTCTTGAACTTCAAATTGCTCCACAAATCCCTGAGAACCACTAACTTAAGAAACTGAAGTTTGATTCTACGACAAATGTCTTTCAGTTGCGAATTATCACTGCAAAGTGTTATCTTTATAACTGGTACAATTCCTTTTTTAAAAAATCAACACAACCGGGGCACCTGGGTGGCTCAGTGGGTTAGACCTTTGTCTTTGGCTCAGGTCATGGTCTCAGGGTCCTGGGATAGAGCCCCGCATCGGGCTCTCTGCTTGGCTGAGGGGGGCTGCTTCTCTGTCTGCCTCTCTGCCTACTTCTCTCTCTCTCTCTCTCTCTAATAAGTGGATAAAATCTTTAAAAATAAATAAATAAATAAGTAAAGGACTTGGTGATTTGGCGGGGGGGGGATCAACACCACCATATGAACTTTAACAGTTCTTATGGAACTCAAAGACCATCCCCTCCAGGACCCTAGAAGTTTGAAGAACCTAGTCTGAGAAACACTGCTTTATTCAAAATTGAAATAAGAATCTGCTATTCCCTAATCATATTACATATTTTCCCCACATACCCCATCCTCATGAAGCAGTATCTTTCCTTTTCTGCACCCCATTAGCTCTCTTAACACCACTCATCTCTTGTCTCTGAAACTACCAGATCTTTGAGGTCAGGGTCTATACCTGGTTCATCGCTATAGGGATCAGCATACCCTTACAAGGTGACTCCCAAAAGGCCCTGATTATTTGTTGGCTGAATTAATAAATGTGGAATATATTCCTTTGGCTACTATTTTCTCTCAGATTATATAAGTCTTTGTTCTCTTAAATAATCAAAAGTTTACAGACTTTATAATTCCCACAACATGCTTACACAGTTTAAAAAAAAAAACAAAAAACAGAAGCAAGTCTAGCCTTTTTTCTTCCTTCTCTGTATGAAGAAACAATCACTGATAGTTTAAGATACCAGAAAAAGTCAATAAAAGATACAAATATAAACATCACTACCATCAGTGTTCTTATAAGACATCTTTCTAAAATGGGCAAAACTCCATTATAATCAAACACTGATATGTCACAATATATTAAAAATTCACTGATAAATGCTGTGATTTTAAAACTTAAATGTTTTGGGGGCACCTGGGTGGCTCAGTGGGTTAAGACTCTGCCTTTGGCTCAGGTTACCATCTCAGGGTCCTGGGATCGAGCCCCACATCAGACTCTCTGCTTGGCGGGGAGCCTGCTTCCCCCTCTCTCTGCCTGCCTCTCTGCCAACTTGTGATTTCTCGGTCAAACAAATAAATAAAATCTTTTTTAAAAAAAAGATTAAAAAATAAAATACAGTCTAAATGTTTTTGTGGTCAATGGGTCTGAATGAACCAATAAAATCATTGTATATAAATTTTTTGTGATAAGGATCTATAGATCCTTTAGTACATTTCATGCAAAATGAAATAAAACTCATCAAGTACAATAAATTAAAATAAAATAAAGCTTTCTTTTCCTTTCAAAAACCACAAAGGTTTGGTCTATATTAAAAAGCCATAAAAAAATAATCAATTCTAAGTTACTATACAGTAACTCAAATAGGGATGATGGTTCCTCAGATGCTAATAAAAAGCACTATATGAGCTACTACTTTTAATCCTACCATGATTGTCATGCCTTTTACAAAGACAGTCATCTGCATTGTAGGAAACATAAAAAGCCCAAAAGGTTAAAGCTTTGGATATAAAATTTAGCAACCAGACATCTCTATATCCTATTCACTCTTCACTCAACTTCCATTTATCTTTTTGGGATTTAGATATTTGGGAGGGTTTTTTCTAACTTTATGTTTCAATTTTATGGAATAAATAACACACCCACATCTCTATGTTGGACAATATTAGAAACTGTCAGCAAAGTGCTTTTTGTGGGTTTTTTCTTTTTTGTTTTGTTTTTGCTGTATTTGTTAGGTCTCACCTGGTTAAACAGAAAGACAAAGTATGAAATAAAAGTAGTTTTTACAGGACAAAACATTTTTCACCTACAGTACAATGTGTCCATTACCCCTAGAACTTTATTTATAAAGACTGTCTATAGTAGATTTAAGATGAAATACTATTACTTTAAATTCCCAAACTTCCACTGAACTGTTTTTAAAATAGCATAACTTAAAGATGTTTGGGGAATGCCTAGGTGGCTCAGTCAGTTAAGCGTCTGCCTTCGCTCAGGTCATGATCCCAGAGTCCTGGGATCGGGCCACAAATCCGGCTCCCTGCTCAGTGAGGAAGCCTTTTTCTCCCTCCCCCTCTGCCTGCCGCTCCCCCTGTTTGTTCTCTCCCCCTCTCTCTGTGTCAAATAAATAAAATATTTTTTTTTAAAAAGCTGTTTGGGTAGCAATTGTAAGAAATGGGGCTAAATATTAATGGTATGGTTACTAAGTCAATATATTACAACACATTAAAACACGATAAGAAACAGAAGTCCTAAAGAATGATCGTTAGAATAGCCTGCCCCTCACCTCACCTTGTACTTCCTAGTTATTTCAATGTTAAATTCTGGACCTACTCTATTAGGTACTTAAAGTTAACTCAACCTTAAAAGAGAAGCTGCAAATACTTGATGTTATTAGCTATGTTTTTTAAATATTTAAAAATTTAAATAGGTCAATCAATACAGGTACTCACTAACTTTAAATTATATGATCAGAGCACTTGATATTGAGTGAGATTTTCAACTTAACACACATACTTCTTTTAACTTCCTTTGAAGTAAAATAAAAAATAATAAAAGAAATTTTTATTTTAAATCTGCATTTTCATATTACAAGGCCATTGTACAAAAAGACTTATCTTCCAAAGATCTTGTGGGAATGTTGAGCAAAAATTACATTTCTCTATCAAAAGAAACTAGTTTCATATTTGATGAAAACAAGTCACCAGAGGAAATTACTATTGATTTATTTCCTGTTAATGAAGATTCTTCCAGTAACTTACCACAGCTACTACCACAATTTTTAGTTTTAAAAACAGGGTGGGGAAAATAGAGAGGGACTGACTGGTAAGCAGGTATAATTTGGTAATATGGTCATATGGTCAGAAATAAGGTTTTTCAATTTGAGGATCTAAATCTTTTCCAAATCACAATTAAAGAGTAAAATAAGAAAAACAGCATACATATTGACTTAAATGCATTTCTCAGAAAACTAGATACACAAGTACTATAAATTCACTGTCTAAAACCAATTTGAGAAAAAAACATACATCAGAATCTATATGCTTCCTAATTATTATCATAAAATCTTCTATAACCAGCACCCATAACAAAGTAATCTAGGTACCAAGAAACTTTGGCAGTAGCAAAGGTCGTGGTACAAAGGTACTGTATCTATATACAGCACATCAAACAAGATGAGATAAATCAAGCTAAAAGAGGATCTTAAAATAGTATATTTACACTTGTTTTAACTAGTAATTATCCTAAGGTATATAACACGGCCATTAAGGGCTGATGTTCAAAAAGATTTCCCCAGAAAGTGGCAGGTTAGGGCCACGCATTCTGAGCTACATAAGAATACACACAAAGATAAATGTTCGAGGTATTTATTGTGGTAATTTTTTGCCACCCTCCCCACAAAAGAGGGGAAAGGTCAAATAAATTATGATGTGCTTATACAGTATGTTATACAGCCATTAAAACTTTTATTTTCTGAGACTATTATAATAACAATATACTTACAGTGTTAAGGAAAGTACAGGATATAGAATTGTACATGTCATTTAAGATTCGATTTATACATATATGAATATTCCTAGGAGGGAAAATTAGATATACACAAAGATGTTACTAGTGGGTCCATGTGATAGGATGGACTGTGCCTATCTTTATGTTCTTCATACTTTTCCATATTTTTTATATTTTCAATGGTGTCCTATTTTCACAAAAAATAAAAATCATATTTTATATATAACTTTCATAAAATATAAATAAATTGGTATTTATAATTTTTAATGTGTAAAAAACAATTCAATATTAAGCCTCAATCAGCTTTTTTATTTAAAAGTGAATGCATGTAAAAATGTATACTGTACACTTCAACAGGATCTAAGCCCTACTGTCCCAGATAATTACCTACCAACAAAATAAATATCCCCTTTTAATTGTGGGTTATATTCCTTACTTCTAATTGAAATCAGCATCCACAATTCAATTATTAGAACAATTTTTATCCAAAATTATACTGAAATATCTCAATATTTTAAATGAGGAATGCTACTCAAGGAAACACTTATTTTAGTAAGAATTTTTTTAAGTGAAGGATCTATAAAAAACCTACTATTTTAATAAGCAATTAAAAGTTAGGCATGCTCCTCTTCTCTGAACTCTTATAACTTTGTATTTTTATTTATTTATAATAGCCATGAAGAATCAACTTTCAGGCTGCTTCCCTTTAAATTATAGCTTGTTTCACCTGACAATATCTTTATTCTAGAATTCTTATGTTCTGTTTTTAATAGCTCAATCTCTGTTTCTAATTTACAAAATGGAAGAGTTTTTTAATTTTGAAGTATTTTGGTGTATGTGCCTCCCCAAAATAATTTACATATTCACAGCAAACTGAAGATAGATTTTAGAAATACATTTAAGAAGATAAAGCAGACTTCTAAAAAATGTGAAAGTATTATAATAAGGATAGACTATTTTTAAGACTGCAGAGACATACAACAGGAAAAGGAAAATTTTAAACAATGTACTGAACTTTACATTCCTCCATGCCAATTTTCAATGTGGCCCATTTTTCAATCAAGGTCTACATATCTAAAAAGTTGACTTATTAAAATTCTCAATGAATTTAAAAACACTGCTATTAAACTTTTCTTTACTCCATTCAGCCCCTTAACTAATCAAACAATGAAACAAATATTACAAGACGAAGGCTGACAAAAATCATAATGAACCTCTGCGATGAGAAACTAATTGGTACTAAGTACACAATGGCTTACATTTAATCCTGTTAATAACCACACAAAAAAAGAAATAAAAGACTCACTTTTCAGTCATCTCTCTGGACCACTGGGCTAAAATAACAGCATGACTAAATCTGACATTGACCCCGTGGCCCTGCTAGGAGTTAAAAGAATTCCTTTGAGTCTTCTGAGGCCTATTTTCAACTGTTCCAGAAGGGGTGGGCTAGTCATACACACTTGTTAGCCTTCTTTACAGTAACAGGTCAAATTAGAAATGGCCATACACACTGTAACATACCCTAACTCTTACTTTAGACTTTAAGTCTGTACTTTAAAACACCAATACAAAAACAACAATAAAACAGTAATAGTTGGCTGATAAAATGTCATAGATGGATAAAATGTAACTGGAACAATTAGAATATATCCAAGCAATAAAATTACTGGAAATACATCTTTAAAACAAATAATATTACATCTAAACTAACAAGGCTGAAACTGAGACAAAACACCAAGATGAATCACTGATTTAAAAAAATACCTTATGTAAATCTTTCTAGATTTAATCACAAAATAATTTTCAGCAAGCCTACTGAATTAAAACACACCTAATTTCTTTGTGAAATTCTGCAGGTTTTTGTGACATGAACCCACGAATAGCAAACAATGTTGAAGTGGTATAAATAGGTCTGAAAGCAGTTTACTTTTTCCTTTGCATTTTTTTCGAAACACTCTGACTTCTAACAAAGAATGTATTAGCATCTCATATATTCCTCTCTACCTAGTGATTTAACGTAATTATGGATGTGGATTTACTATACTTGACAAGATTTCTCTAGATCTAATATTAGTACTTTTAAATTAAGTATATTTTCTTCATTAAAATAAAATTCCATGCCTTACTCTTATTTCACAACATCTCATCACTGAAAATCTAACAAATCAACCACTAGCATATTTTATATATTTGCCTCGTTTTCACAATTAAAAAAAAATACAACTCCAGTTAATTTACATCAATATTTAAAATTAACAGGTCTACATTTTCTGTATCCTAAAAGCCAACAGATGTCCTTATAGCACAAAGAAATAAAATTATCACACACCAAGGCATACTTTATCTTTATGGCAAATATCTAAATTAATTTTACACAATTCAGTTTCTGTACTCTTATAATTTTAGCTTATCATATTGACAAAATCAAACAAACACCATAGTCAAAGAACTATTAACTGAACATGATGACTTCATTGAACATTAGCAATTAGCTTTAACGTACTGTTTTATTAATTCTGTAAAGGCTTAAATTAATTTAGGATAAAGAACAGAGTTAAAGTTTTAATGCTTATCATAATCAAACTTTGTGAGTATGTCAAAGTGTAAGTGAACTCTCAGAAAAAGAGAGCTCCAGCGCTCTATGTTTTGAAAATCTGTAAAGGCATATAAATCCACCTGTCAGGTGACAGCATTTGGGGGAAAGTTTTCTTTCTCTCCAGTTCGTGTTCTGTTCTTATTCCCTGTCTTCTCTCTTTCACAGAAAGACTGTGGAAATACCCACAATCAACGAGAACAGTGAAATACAAAAAAACCTCAAACTTACCAAGCAATAAGAGAACTACATATTTCACAAACAACCTCTACTTAAAGCTCTAATCAGAGCCTACTACTCTAAACAGAAAACTAAAGCTAAAGTTTCCACACAAAACAATGTAAATTTTACCCTCATTGGCTTACCTTCACAACATTTTCTGGCGTAAAAGAGTATCAAGAATAAAAGTATTTCCATTATACCTGAATAGTTACTATACATGTTTAGCCATTCAGTTTTAAAATAATCTTCTATCCACTACCAAAAGAAAAGAGAGAGGGAGAAGAAAGAAGAAAGAAGAAACACTACAAAACAAGAGTTTCAAATAAAGACTAGAAAAGGCATCAAGCAATGATGGCCTTAAAGAAAAAGTTGTCTGATGATTGTCTGTGAAGTTTTCTAATAGCATGAAAGCACTTCACCAGTTTGTTCTTTCCTTAATAAATTTCAAGTTTGGCTCTACAGTGCTTTCCTACTAAAGCTAAACATAATATAATCTTTACCATGAGCTTTAACAACTAAAAACATTTTACACAAATATTTGTAAGACTAGTAAAATGTGCTAATGGAAGGATTCCTTCTTATTTTTAAAGATGCATACTTTCACAGTTGGATCACTTTCTCAGTATCACAGATTATACCCCGATTCAATATGAATACCAAAATTACTCATATCTAAATATAAATGTTTTCTATTATAACAAATAATAAATAAATCTTTTTAAGAAATATATGTATTTTAGAGGTTATTTATATTTCTCAATAATTGTATACAAACATTGAGAATCAACTTATAAATACCTTTAAAAATACAAATCAGAATTAGGAAGAATAATTTTACAAACTTAAGAAAGCTCTGTAACTATGAAAAAGAGCAGAAATTCAAAAGATTAATTGCCATGGAAAAACACAGCCATTAGACTATTAGGATACATTTCCTTCATAGTTTGAAACTCTCACTAATTTTAAAAGATACGGCTTTCTGAAGTGTCATTTGATAGAAATCAAAATGTGAACTCTAACTAGAAAATAATAGTTACATAAAACAAAAATTCAATAATGTTATTTGTTTCTTGGTAATAACAAATTCTATAAATCAGTTTCATATGCTAGGAAAACTAAAACCCATAAGAAAACACTACAATTAGCAGACACAAAAAGGAGGCTTCCCCTTACCCCAATTCCCAAAGTACTTAACAGATATTCAGAAAGAGAATTTTAGATACCTCACTAACATGGTATATAACCAATTAAATGAAAAACCCTAAAATTAAACCTATCAAAATTAATTCTTTTTTGATCCTATTTATCAAAATTAGAAAGTTCTTTCAGCCTATTACTTAATAGTATGACACGACACCATATTTCATGGTATACTGGGAAATTATTGCAGTTATTTAAAATGCTAAAATGAACCTCTTTATTATCTTCTAGTAATTTAATGAATACAAAATTCAGTTAAATAATGCTACTGTATGATGCACCCTTACAAAACAAATGTAAAACAGAAGTAACTTTGATCACATTAATTTACTACTTTTGAAGTCTTCAAGTATTAATAAAAAATGTTTTGGGGAGATGTTAGGACTAAAGACCACTACTGTTCCCTTAACAGCATAACAAATTACTCAATATTTAATTGCCACAGCACTTCTCCAAGGACTTAACATTCGCCAACATAAAGTTATTTTATAAAGTAAATTTCTTCACATTTGAAAAACAAGCATGTTTTGAAGGAATAAGCACTTTTAAGATCTGGTCAAGTTAAAAATGTATGTTCCTAAGCAATGTATATGAATACATTCATTTGAATATATACATACCATGGACAACAAAAACTGAATGTAAGCGAAACCATGTATCAGATTATAACTGATTTCCTATGACTAGCTTTTGAATATACAGTAATATTTAAATTAAAAATTTATAGTAGCTATTTACGGCTAATTAGTATTTCTAGTTATTTACTTAGTTGAACTATAACATTTTTATTCCAACAGTAGACTAAAATAGAAAATTTGGGGATTAATAATTTTCTATCAATTTCATGATTAAAGCTAACATATCTTTTGAGCTTCTCAACAGCTCAAAAATTAAATTGCTACTGTTGTTAAGAAAACAAAACCAAGAACAAAATTAGTTTTTCCCTGCTAGTCCCCATGGATCTAAGGCCACACAATCTGCAAAACAAAACAAAACAAAACACAAATAGATGGGCTAAGGAAGAAAGATCAAAACAAAGAAACAAGTTAAAAAAAAAAACAAAAACAAAAAAAAACTCTTTCCCTTTAGCAATCAACAAAATAACAAAAAAGAAAAAGTGGAAAAGTCACCCAGAATATATGACCATGTAAGCATGGGCACTCTTGCAGAAAACCAAGTCTGCAACCCAAAGCCATGGGAAATTTAAATTAGAGCAAAGGACCACAATAGGCAGAGAAATTTGTAGAGATAAAAAGGGACTGCTGAGGGTGCAGGTATACTACTAAAGATCTTTGAGATTTTGAAACAAGCTTTATTTGTTTTACTAATTTTTTAAAAAATAAATAACAACTATATATCCACATTATATCATTCTGCCGATTAACTCCCCCCCCACTTAAAACAAAACACATGTATGTGCTATATCTAAAGGAAGAGAAAGGATTCTCATTGCTTAATACTGAGTATCAGCAAATCAAATTTGCTTCACAACTCTATCTCCTTCCATATTTAAATGTTAAAACTATATCAAAATTTAACAAAAGGAGGAAAAGTCAGAGATAAGACCCTTCTGATGGTAATCTAAGTGGTGGCAAAATCACACAGTTCAACACAACTCCCCTTTGCCCTGCAAAAAACTATATGTCAAAGTTAGTTTAACCAAAACAGTCTGAAAATTAGATTATCTATGTTACATACATCAGTTTCATCGGTTAAATCCAGAAGTAAAAAAATATTTCCCAAACTACAACATCTCAAACAGAAGAACTAAGGGACTTCTACAACAACCAAGATAGTCATGGTATTAAGAACCAACACAAGTATTCCACAACTTAGGACCTGATAGATTTTAACCAGTAATTCACCTATCCAGAAATATTTAGATTGAATACTATGAACCTTTCCAGGGAAGTATTTCTTATACATAAAAGCCAATCATACCAGCTTAAAATAACACATTTATGGCAATATTTAAGTCACATTTATTCTCCCACAAAACCTTTATATAATTTTTAAGGCAAACCAAAATTCCAGAGTAAACATAAGATATGGAATGAAGAGCAAAATAATGACCATATGGGAGTGAGGTAATTTTTTAAGTCCTTAATAGAACAATGAAATTTTTTGGCAATTAAAATCCTCCTTAAAAGTGGAAAGCAATTCTATTTCTAAATAAAACCAAAAATTCATTTTTGTTTAAATCAGACCCTTAACACTAATTAATGATTAATACATAAGGAGTAACATATGGAATCACTGTGGTTGCACATTTTTTTCTTTAAAACCTCCCTCATTCAGTTAAATTCATATGCCATTTTCCTCCATGTCCTGAATTCCTCTCACCTGACTTTTCTAAGCAAAATTTTTTTCAATTACTTTAAAAAACTTATTTATCAGTCATAACCAATCTATTTCCTATGCTTTAGAATTTCTCATTAACTACAAATGTAAAGAGTATTAAAAAGTTTTCTAGAAATTTAGGCTTTCTCTCCCTACAATAGGTAATTCTGTTACAAACACTACTGAGTTACAAAGCAAAATCAAATGTGACCTACGTACTTAAAGGGAATTGCCAATAAAAACACTTACCCTCAATAAACAGCTCTAAACAGCCAGTCTTTCTTTTTGAGGTAATTACAAATTAACTCTATATTTAGGCAAAAGGTGGGGGGTACAAATTATTTTCTCACTATAGAATTATACTGTCTTCCTTAAAATTATACTGTCTTCCTTCCTATTTGTAAAAGATGAGGATAACAGAAGATGCTCTCAAGTACATGGTTAACTAATTTTCAAAACTACGTCAAAGCTGAAATTCTAAGGTAAAAATGTCACAAAAATAAAAATTATGTATTTAGCAGGCAAGATTCACTTTTAAATAATCTATTATTACACTGCATTTATATCTGGATCCAAATCTATATTACAAAAATAATTTTTATCCCCAGAACTGCGTCTCTATCCAGAGCTAATGCTATCAGATCAAGATTCAAACACTAAAAAAACAAGTAAAATCTATTCTTTTACATATTCTTAAGTATATTTGTATAATTTTTTTAAAAATGTGTCCTTACACATGGTGTATGCTCAATTAAAGTATTTCTTTATTATCAGAAGAATCAACAACAATTTGGCAAGTAACTCAAAATGCCAAAAACTTGACCATGACAATAATGTGTAACAAAACAAAGATAAACAATGACTGAGAATGTAAAAACTTCTGGCTGAAAAACTTCCATTAACTCAACACTTTTATTTCATTAAGTGTTAACAACCAATAGAGTGTTAGCAATAGATTAGTAAATTACTTTGAAATTAAATATAAATTTAGCAGAGTCTTAAAAACAGGATCTCCTACTTAGGGACATGAATGGTCTTCATTTTTACAAGGGAAAAAAGAGTACATGCTCTCCATTCTATACTTCTGAAAAATGTTTTACAGTCTAATCATATGCAGTTAACATCAAATTTACTTTCTGACCATAAAAATAAACTATATAAATTATACTCATTTCTTACACAAGTGATCACTATGTGCAATAGATTATTTTTAAAGCAAACAGCTATATGAAAATTACATTTCTACCCAGACATCAAGATTCAAGTTCCTATGACTTGTAGATAAAAAATGAAAATGTTGCCTGTCCATCTAATTTTATGCTACTCCAATCCCCCCCAAAATATAAAACTGTAGCTGGTAAATATTTGAATGGCAACTAAACTAGGTTGTTCATTCAATAAATACATGTTATTTTCATATTAAGCAGTTTCTAATAAATTTAATATATCTTATATGAAAATCAAATCGGTTTCTAAAAGAAATATCAAAAAAAGAGTAAAATTTAATTCTCTTCCTAAGTATTTATCACTGTTGAAAAGAAAAGCTACTGTAAATGAATTTAGACTAAAAGTCATAAACTGACTTTGGAAGAATGCATACCTAAATTGCTGATCAAAAGCGAAATCACAGAAATTAGCAAGCAACATACAATATCAACATTCCAAAATGTTATTAAAATCCAACCCAAAACTGCCTTAGCATTTCTGGAATTTCTAATGAGATTTTCAGTCTGCTGAACAATGGCCATAAAAGGCTTTCAAACTTCACTCCATTCACAAGTAAAGTTGAAATTGAACATTTTTATTTCTTCTCTCCCTATGACAACTTCACCATGGAACAGTGAATAACACAGCTCAAGTCATTATGCTAATTAGAAATTAAATAAAAAGATGCCCTTACAATGGTTAAGTGTAAGGTGACATGCTACAACCAGAGACACAGTTCAAAAGCAGCTTTACGAATTGTGTAGTACAGGCTTACAAAAGCTGAAAACATCAGGGAGGGAGCTCCTTGATGCTCTCGGTCACTGGAACTCTAGCATGTGGCCATTTTTCAATTATAAGGCAGAAATTAAACTATACATCAATGAGAAATATGTAAAATGGCAACCCACCCTTATGACCTAAAAGGCAAAGAAACTGTATTTATTGAAATTAAGCTGACTTGTTAACTGATGAATGCAGAAACCGGGGCGGGGTAGGGGGGCAACGACACGAGGACACCACCTTAAAGATTTGAAGATTATTGAAAGCAAAATCTAATTTATTAATGTTCCCAAACTAAGAGAAGGAACAGAATGTGTTCCTTCCCTATGTTAAAAGATGGTAAAGAACACAAGCTATGAGGAGCCAAAGTTTTATTTTAAGGCATGTTCTACTTTGAACAGTCCTGCATAAAATATACAGGGCTAGTCTTGTCTGCTGACTAACCTTATAACACCTGGTCCATTTGAGAGAATTTTTCTACCTGCCATAAAATTATATAAAATATCCAATTTTCTTTAAAGGAAAGGGAGATATACAAACAAGAAACAGGTGGAAAACACTGGAACAAAATAATGACCAAAAAATCTTCCAACAGCACTCTGAACACATACAAAAAATGTATACGAAACATAAATACCCTCTCTCATTTAGGCTAAGAAGGTTTCTAAAAAGACATGTTATTAAATACTTAATCATACCCAGACACATACTAAACTATTAATTTAGCATTAATGGTACCATACAGTCTTAAGTTTCTACAAGGGTTTTCAGCTTCTATTCTTCCTCCCTGCACTTACCCTGAACTGAAAATTCTATGCATTTTTCAAGACACAACTCAAAGGGCTACCTTCCAATTCGGTCTTGTACTTTGCCTATCCATGTAATGATTTTTTTTAAGTCTATTACATTCATCTGGAAATGATTTTGAAATGTGCTAGAGCATCTCTTAAATTTGTAGAAATGTATTTAACTCTGGTTTACAGTGTAACTTCCATATTGTCAGGCATTTTATGGCTTCTAAAGGCAGGGACTACATAGCAATTCTCAAGCCCCAACACCTAAATGGTATATTGACTTGTACACTGCATGTATCCAGTAAGGAACTATTGGACAGATTTTAAGATTTTAGATTTAGTCTAACTAAAATGTCACCGAATCATATAAAATTTATTTAAGTAAAGTGCCATACTAGACACGTTCAAAAGCACTTGGGTTCACAAAAAAAGCTGAGAACTTTCCATTCAAACTACCAAGTGGAAACTATATGCCCATACTTGCCAAAATCATCCTGTAGTTGGAAGAGTTTAGCCATTTTTCTATACATTAATTTAGTCTATCCGTTGTCTCATTTTATCTTTACAACTTTAATAAAATTATTTCTTTACCAATAATGAGATTAAGTTACCCAAAATCACAGCTAGTCAATTGAGGAACTACAACAGACATAATAACTACAACTGATTAAGAGCCTGTAGGTAACCTCATTCAGAATCAAACTTGAAACTGAGACCAAAGGGATGAGTAGGTATCAAGCAAGGTAGAAAGTGATCCAGGCAGAAAAAAGCAGCATTTGTAAAAGATCCAGATCAAATAAAGCATGACCAATTTGAAAAACTGAAATTCAAACAGGTAACCCACTCTACTCAAATTTTAATTAGTTATCAAGTCTTGGTTGAGTGCCCAATAAATGCCAAGGATCCTGCAATTACCTCTAGATGAGTTCTTTATCCTCTGAAATTGTACCCAAAACTTTTATATGCATATTTTGGGGGAGTAAAGGGACTTGACACAAAGACAACTACAACACTGGGGCGCCTGGCTGGCTCAGTCAGTAGAGCATGCAACTCTTGATCTCGGGGTCATGAATTCGAACCCTACATTGGGGGTAGAGCTGACTTAAAAAAATATATATGTATATAAAAGACTTACTGTACTAAGTCACTGAAAGCCATTATTTTACTTCAATTTCAAAACCTGTGGTTTCACTTCAATCAAGCCGTAATTTCACTTCAACTTCATGTTGTAGTATGATGTAAAGAGCACTACTCTATATGCAAAGGTAGGACTTCAATTAAATTCACCTAAGATTTACTTGATTATCCGCTGTGTGCCAAATGTTGGTGAACTAAAGAAGCAATATGTCAAACTGTAATACTGAATGAGCTCTACGTTAATGTAAAATTCTATAACGTAACAGTTACGTACTAGGAATTAATACAACTTCTTCAACATGCTATATTCTTCATTCTTCAAAAGTTACTGCTTTTTAAAATCTGAGTCTAATTTTTCGCTAAATCTGAATCTTCCAAAATTACTAAATGAGAAACAAACATTAAGACCAGGAATAAGTATAAAAGCATGTTTGTGAAAGTGCAATTAGACTATTCCACATGTGTTTGAAAGACTGTAAAAGTATTTTATTCATAAAATATTTTAAATTACTATTCATTCACCTCTAAAATGTGTTTGTTACATACCTAATGTATCTAGCTCAGAGTAGTGCAGACAACCCCAAAATAGTCCACAGCCCTAAGAATATCTTTACATACCACTATGGACTGATCTCCAGGCTACACTGTTACAGAGAGAAAAAAAAAAGGGTAGAGCAAAATGTGGTTAATATACCACTGTTTAAGGAAGGGGAGAAAGAATACAAAGATATATACATATTTGCTTTTTTTTTTTTTTTTTTAGTATAGGAACAAACCATCAATTTTCTCTGAACAGTTATCCATAAGGGGAAGAGCAAAAATGGGGTGAAGACTGGAGAGAAGACAGACTTCTCTGAATATATTATACCTTGTCTTGTTGACTTAAATGTGGAATCTTATAGACATTTTACTAATTATAAGACAAATTAAATTTGTAAAAGGCAATACTGAAAAATAAACATATAAAAGCAAAATGAAACAAATGAACTATCCATGCTTTAGTTTATAGCATAATCACAGGGAAAGAAACCTGAATTTAATTAAGCTTCCAGATCTAACTACCAGGTCATATAAAACACAGAGGGCACGGAATTATATGTTAAACATTACCACAAAATTCAGACTACAGAAAATTCTAGAGGACAACCAATCCAGTTAATACAACAAATAAATTACAAGGAAGAAGAAAAAGAGAATAAAAAAATAAAGATGGAACCTATAAAGGATACTTAAGTTATCAATCAATTACAATAAATGGATCTGATTCAAATAAACTATAAGAAAAAAAAATTGAGAGCCAGGATGGGAAATCTGAATGCTGACTCGGTTTTTGTTTTTTCTTCTTGGGTTTTTTTTTTCTTTTTTTTTTTAATATAGGCTCCACACCCAGCCTGAAGCACAATGCAGGCCCTGAACTCACAACCCTGAGCTCAGATCAAGAGTCAGACACTTAAATGACTGGTCAACCAGGTGCCCCCAGCTGGGTATTTAATAATAAAAGAAACATTGGTAATTTGTTTAGATATGATCAGGAAGTGATTATGTTTCTTAAGAACTTACCTTGCAGAAGTACACACTGAAATATACATACACACACACATACACATATATATGTATGAATGAATGAAATGATGGGTGTGATGTGCTTCAAAATAATACAGGGACAGGCAGTTATAATTGAGAAAAGACTAGTCATAGGTTGGTTTATGGGACACTGAGTCTGATATAACATTCTATTTTTATATACTTTAAAATCTCCATAATAAAAAAACTAACAAAAAGTTAATAATTACTCCTAGAGCTATTAATATCCCTTCCTTATGCAGGAAAATAAGTGGCTTGTTTTTAATTCCTAAAGCACTTATTGTTTCTCCCCATTACTTGGCAATCTTATGTAATAATCCTCCCCAAACTTGAGATCCTTCTCACAAATTAAGAAACACGCTGATTTCCTTTGGTGCATCTCTTTCTTCAACCAGGAGATCTACCTTTCCAATATATGAGAATTTTAAGTCACTTGTACTAGAGATAATAAAAGAAATTAAAGGGTGAGAATTTCAAAAAGGAAAACAAATGCAGTGCAGGCATTGCTATATAAAGAAGCCTTAGGAAAGAGTAAAGTAAGCTAAGGAAATGAAGTCTAGAACTTAGAAATAAATTCCTACATCCCTCAGTAGAGAAAGCTGAGAGCCAGATAAAATTGGGACTAAGGGCCAATGTTTTGGCATGAATTTATTATAAGCAAAGTCCTCATCATTAGTTGACGAAGGGCAGGCTGAACAAGTTATGTGTTACATCCACAAGTCCTCAACGGAACCTCAGGAAGCTAATCAAGAACTTCAAATCAGGAGTGGCTAGGTAGCTCCGAGAGTTAAGTGTCTTCCTTCCGTTCAGGTCATGAACCCCGGCCCACGTCAGGCTCCTTGCTCAGTGGGGAGCCTGTTTCTCCCTCTCCCTCTGCCTACCACGCCCCACTTGTGTTCTCTTTCTCGCTCGCTCTCTTTCTGTTAGATAAATTAAAATCTTTAAAAGAAACTTCAATCAGGGGCACTTGGCCGGCTCAGTCAATAAAGAATGTGACTCTTGGTCTTGGCATTGTGAGTTCAAGCCCCACACTGGGTGTAGAAATAACGTAAAAAACAAAATCTTTAAAAAGTAATAAAAAGAACATCAAATCATATAATCAGAAGAGTATCAAACATTCAGAGGAAGAACAGTTAGGAAAATATGCCTCCAAGTAATGTACTACCTGCCTGACTGTGTATTAAGAGAAAGTACAATGTGTATGCCTCTCACTTGAAACTTAAGTAATGGGGAATGGTCTGAAGTTTCCACAGAACAAGAATGGTTCTGCACTCATTACTACAAATTTAACAATAGTAAATGGGAAATTTGTATGTACTTACATAGTCCTTCATTCATTCATTACTACCTCAAATTCACTAATCCTATTTTTTATAAAGTGTTAAGTTTTCAATTACATCTATCATCAGGACTTTAAGACACTTATCTCCCAAGGTTAAGAAGAGACTTCCATAAATTACTTCGCTTCTTCTTAGTATTAGCTTATTTTTAGTATATACATGTGTGTGTGTATACACACACATATATTACAGGAGCACCTGGGGCTCAGTCAGTTAAGCATCAGACCCTTGGTTTCTGCTCAGGTCGTGATCTCTTTGGTCTTGAGAATCAAGCCCTGCATAGTAGTAGGATGCCTGATCAGTGGCGAGCCTGCTTGATTCTCTCCCTCTGTCCCATCCCCTGCACACATTCAAGTGTTCTCTCTAAAATAAATAAATATTTAAATAATAATTCTATAAATATTATATAAATTCTGTCTCTTCAATGAAACACAATGCCATTTAAGGCTAAAACTATGTCTTTTATCATTTTAAATCCCCTCTGTGTATACTACAGAGTAGATGCCCAATATTTTGATCATTCAGCAATTAATACAGAACAAATACATGTCAAAGAATTACTCTAAATATCATAGGGTAACTTGTGAGTATGGAAAAGACCTGCCTTCAAGGAGTCTTTAATCTCTCCTATCAGACTGATACTTTAAATATGCCATAGTTCAAGGGTTTGGGGAGGAGGAGAAGCAGTATACCAAATAGCTACTGCTATGGTTAAACATCATCATTTCAAAAGTATGTCAGAATTTCTACAAATTTCCATCAACATGAAGAAATCTCTCTAAAGACTACTATATAAACTGAACTCAAATCTATTTACAAACAGGATAATAATGGTGAGAGAGTAAAACCACACTCAGATAAACATCAGTACAGAATATATTGCTTATTAACTAAAGAGAAATAGGATTATGGCATTAGCAGACCAAGGATATAAAACAGGAGATATATATTTGAATATCTGTCAGAGTTTTAAGAGTCAGGCAAGTTAATTGGCAAAACTGCACAATTTGTTTAGATTTGGCTGGAACAAAGAAACAAATCCTAGAAGCAAAGGGATAAATTTCAGTATGTGTAAGAGGAATATACACTGAATGCAAGGAATCAAAAATTACTCAGCGTTCTGGGGATCGAGCCCCGCATCGGGCTCTCTGCTCAGCGGGGAGCCTGCTTTCTCCTCTCCCTCTCTCTCTCTCTGCCTGCCGCTATGCCTACTTGTGATCTCTATCTATCAAATAAATAAATAAAACCTTTCTAAAAAAGAAAAAAAAATTACTCAGAATTACTTAGGTCTTGCATCTAATTGCTAATGTTACTTATTAGTAATGTTACTAATGTTGCAGAAAAGGTGTTACAAATATACACATACACACACTAAACTTTAACAGAACAGCTGTAAGAATCAGTTTCTTTACAAACTCTTAAGTGGATGAAAAGATAAAGGAAAATTTGATGCAAAAAAAAGCCATACTAGAGGGGCACCTAGGTGGCACAGTCAGTTGAGCATCCGACTCTTGATTTCAGCTCTGGTCGTGATCTCAGGGTCATGGGGTCAAGTCCCGCATCCAGCTCCACACTGGGCAATGGAGCCTGCTTAGGATTCTCTCTCTCCTTCTCCCTCTGCCCCTCCCTACCTGCTCTCTCTCTAAAAAGAAATAAAATAAAAGCCATACTAGAAAAACATAAGCCAACATAAACGACAAGTATAAAAACCAAAATACTAAGAGAAAAAACTGTAAGAAATAACAAAGAGCATACCACCAAATCAAAATAGAATATGCAACATCACAAGTCATTGCTAAAAACAATGAAGTTAAGTGGAACCCTCATAAATTACTGTGAGAATGTATAATGGTGCAGCCACTGTGGAAAAGTCTGGTGGTTCCTCAGAAAGCGAAACATGAAAATCCCAGCTATACTAGGGGTCCCTGGGTGACTTGATCAGTTGAGCAACCGATTCTTGGCTTAAACCCAGGTCATAATCTCAGGATTGTGGAATTGAGCCTTAGGTCAGGCTCCAAGCTCAGGGGGAGTCTGCCTATCTCTGTCCCCTACCCTCCCTCCCTCCCCCTACTCACAGTCTCTCTAAAATAAATAAATAAATCTTTAAAAAAAAAAAAAAAAAAAGGAAAGAAAGAAAGAAAAAGAAAACCCAGCTATTCTAGTCTTAGGTATATACCCAAAATAGGTATTCAAATAATACCTATACATGAATGTTCATAGTAGCACCATCCATAATACCCAAAAGGTGGAAATAACCCAAATGTCCATCTACAGATGAACAGATAAACAAAATGTGGTATAACAATGCAATTGAATATTATTCAGCCTTGAAAAGGAATGAAGTACTGATACATGCTACAATATGGACAAACCTTCCAAACATTATCCTAAGCGAAAGAAGTCAGACACAAAGGTCACATATTATATGATTCTATTTTCATGTAATATCCAGAATAGGTAAATCCACAGAGACAGAAAGATTAGTGGTTGCCAGAGTCTGGGAGAAGAAGGAATAAAGAGCTCCATGAGAGCAGGGTTTCCTTTGGTCTGCTTCCATAATACTGTAAACTGAACACTTTAAAAAGATTAATTTTGTGTTATGCTAATTTCACCTCAATAAAAATAAACACAAATAACCCCTCCTCCAAAAATGCAGTTTAAGAACAAACATGCTTCTTACTCTCTACTTATAACATCAAACACTAGAACTGTTTGCCAGAGATCTCTTTATATACCTAATTACCAACCTTCTTTTCCTCACTCCTATAACACATACTTGACTAAATCTACCATTCCCTTTCTTCTAGAATCCTCATTTCCATATGGTTCAGCCACCCTCTACCCTATTCTCACTACTCCTCACCAATCTCTTTCATTTTGCCCTGAGAAACCCTAGTTCTATTGTTACTTCTCAGTTAACCTGGTCCTCTTTCTATGGAAAAATAACCTTTCAATTCAATTTCTCAAACCTTTCAGTGTATTAAATCTGAAATGACAATAAGATAACCAAATGGAAAAATCAGTACGGTAGATATGGAAAACTTGAGTTCAAGAAAAATGGCTCATCATCATGAACACGTTAATGTTTGATGAACCTAGATGTGATGTCAGGAGAAGGCAATTTAAAGAAAGACTGGGCTAAATGCTTTCGACCTTCTGGAACTTCTGTGATGGTATGCCTAGCCCTGGATCATTTGGTTTCCATAATCTTGCTTCAGATTGCCAAATATTATTGGAAAAAGTTATGAAATCCTTCAAAGTGAGTTCATTACAAGCTCATATTGTTGCAATTTGGACTGAATACCACTTCTAAGTAAATCTATTATTGATTTGTTGGCACAATGATTTCCCAACTATGAGCTTCAGACTCCTGGAGACCTGCAAGATTGGTGACCACAGGGGCGCCTGGGTGGCTCAGTGGGTTAGGCCGCTGCCTTCGGCTCAGGTCATGATCTCAGGGTCCTGGGATCGAGTCCCGCATCGGGCTCTCTGCTCAGCAGGGAGCCTGCTTCCCTCTCTCTCTCTCTCTGCCTGCCTCTCCATCTACTTGTGATTTCTCTCTGTCAAATGAATAAATAAAATCTTTAAAAAAAAAAAAAAAAAAAAAGATTGGTGACCACAGTCGGTGCCCAGAGGCATGCATTATATAAAGACATATACATATACATATATATGTACTACTATTTTTCAAATGTACAGACATTGTGGTTAATAAAACCCCATCACGTAAAAGAATACTAAAATAGTAGCTAATATGCATTTTCTCAATTAATAAATACTAGAACTATGACTACAATCATGTGGGAGCCCACAAATTGCTGTGAAGTTTAAAAGGCTGCCATCTTCAAAACACTGGGAATCACAGTCTAAAAGTATTCCTCAAAGGACTCAAGCTTTCCACACTCTAGGCTTCTAAGTACCCTCTGCCCACTTCACTCCCAATTCTGTTTTCATTTTCCTAAGAAAACCAAACACATCCTCACATATTCCCTCATCTGCAATCCATCTGAATTTATTTTCTTCTCTACCTCTAGAAATATCTGATGATTGAGAAGTTAATGGTGTCTTTTCCCTTTTAAGACTAATTCAGACATACACACCTGATCCCATCTCTTAATTGGCCCCCACTATCCCAATCCAACAAACAGGTTTAATCTACCCTCAAAAGGGCCGCCCTCCTTGCCCCCCGTCTATCTAAAAACATTATCAGATCTACCTTACTCTGATAAAACTTCACTTAATTCCACTCTGTGTTCTACCACTCTCTTTCTTTTCTTCCTTTTGCTGTCAACTTCTCAGGGTTGGCCTTTGACACACTGAGCCAGCCATCTGTTTTTGTAAATAAGATTTTGCTGGAATACCTAACCCATTTCTTTAGGTATTGTGGCTGCGTTCCCACAAGGGTAAAGTTAAGTAGTTAGGAAACCCTATCGCCTGGAAACCTAAAGTTTGTATCCTTAAAAAAAGGTCTGTCAGTCACTGGGGCTCCAAAGCATAACCTACATCCAATATCATCATTTCCTCTGAGAACAAGTAGGTACTATTAAAGGTTTGGGGCACAGCAAAGTACTATGAGTAAAAGGGCATTTCAAGACTACTAGTTTAACAATATTGTGCAGGGAATATGTAAAAGATCATTTAGGAAACTACTGCAAGAGACAGGCATTAGGCATACAGGAAGAAAAACTAAAGGGAGTTCTTAAAGGAATTATGCATCAAGACTATGAGAGAGAGAATACAAAGTCCACACCAAAATTTCAATCCTTGAATGATGTGGTTCTAAGAATTTGCATTACCTCCTACAGTTTACTGTAGACTTACAGCTCTTCGGAGCCTCCTATCTTAACCACAGAATTCCTAAAATCTCAATACTAATTTCATATTCTCAGTATATCAAGCATTTCCCATGCTGGCTGCCTGGCTAACTCCTGGCCAAGCAAATCACTTAGGAAGAGGCAGTCCCAACAGAGTTGGCCAAATGACAGCACAGGACCAACGTCTGAGATGAATGCAGTACTCACCTGTGATACCAGGCAGAAAGAGAGGGGACTAAGATTTCAGGTCCAGAACCGGCTCTAGCCAAACAGGAAGAAGCAGCTATGAATTTGCTTATAGTAGAAGCAGAGCGTCTTTGATATTCTGACATACTCTTTCTGATGTTCAGACAGACCACCATCAGAGTAGCCACTGGTAAGAGTCTCATGAGAAACAAGCCAAAAAACAAGACCAAAAGATGAGGAATTAAATGGAGCAGACCCTATTGGTCTTTTGTCTAGGAAAAGCAGTCTTCCTTATTAAATATGGCATTATTTTTCAAAATGGCCAATATGATACTAACCTTCATTTACAGAGTTTTCACATCCAACAAGATTGAGAAGGATATCATCATCTTTATCATCAACTTCACATCCCAGCAGCATCCAGTTTTCCACGTTATCACTTTCTGAAATGGTGCTCTCTTCCTCTTCACTTGAACTGACCTCTATAATCATAACCTCTCGGATTGTACCTGGTATCTCTTCAGGTTTAGGCTTCTCAATACTCCTCTTGCATTTCTTATCAGTCAACTTATTAGAATGAAGAGAGGCAGGAGGACCTCCGGTCTTTTCTTTTGCTTGGATTCTAAAATTCTTTCTTTTGCATCTGTAAATACTATCTTCATCAGACAAAGTGATGACCTCTGACCCATCTGAGAGCTGGATGACCTCACTATCTGAAAGGATAATTAAGTTCTTCTGATTTGTTTTACTACTGGATGATTCAGAATTCCCAGAGTTCTTCTCTTCATGTTCTTCCTCTCTAATGATATTATCAAGATCTTGGGCGTAATGAACTTGGCTGTAGAGCTGAAATTCCACCTCACTATCAACACTCAGTTCACTAGATGACTCTTCACGATAAAGGTCATCTTCATAGGCTTCTATGGTCTCATAACCACCAAACATCATGGGAAGTCAGTAACCTTGATGCTGTAAAAGAGAAAATCATACAAAGAAAATATTTTAAAAGCTCAGATCATGCCTGTTTAATGCATAATGATATCACCTTAGAGCTAACTTCTGTGAAGGCCATCATTGTTCTCAATAACATATTAAAATACCTTTTTCTCTTAAGAGTACTCTTTTTTTGAGGATTTCTAAATCCTGCTATGACCTGCTCTGATAATACCCACCCCTCTCAAATGAAAATTACTCCAACAAATTGAGTGGTAGTTATTAATGGAAATACCATATTTTGCATGTATGCTAGAAAGGAAAGACAGGTTGATCTACTGCTTCAGACACCATTTTTTTCTCTAAAATGTGAAAAATCACCAGAATAGTTTAAGTCATTCTCACTATTCCATCCATTCTTCATCTCTTCCCTGGTTCTGGTTCTGCATCTCATCTTTCCAGGTATGCATTGTCACATGCGAATATTACTTCAACTTTGATTAAAACCCACTCCAAAACAATCATATTTACTGTTTTAGTGCAGATTTCTATTCTCAATTAAAAAATTAATCTCATGGCCTTTTTATCCTTGACTAAAATAATACATAAAAATATCTGATAAACCTTGGTTTACTTTTGTACTAGCAATAAAGATGTGTATGAAAAACATACTAAGGACCTAAAACTGAGGCAAAACTTCTAGCTATAGGAGCACTTTACCTCCCTACTGTGGGCATATTAAATCTTGCTCATCCTTCTACTCAGCTTAAACATCCCTTTTTCGTTTTTTAAGATTTTATTTATTTATTTGACACAGAGAGAAATCACAAGTAAGCAGAGAGGCAGGCAGGGTGGGGGCGGGGGCGGGGAGGAAGCAGGCTCCCCGCTGAGCAGAGAGCCCATCGAGGGGCTCCATCCCAGGACCCTGAGACCATGACCTGAGGCAAAGGCAGAGGCTCAACCCACTGAGCCACCCAGGCACCCCTGTCTTTTTTTTTTTTTTTTTAACATATATGTATTTTATTTATTTACATGAGAGAGACAGAGATAGTGAAAGAGAGCATGAGCAGGAAGGAGGGGGAAGTGTGGGGAGAAGCAGACTCCCTGCTGAGCAGGGAGCCTGATACAGGGTTCAATCCCAGGATGCTGGGATCATGACCTGAGCCATCCAGGCGCCCCAACATCCCTTTTACTGAGAAAGCTTCCCTTGACCCACCAGACTAAATTGTGTCCCTTTTATAGGCTTTTCAAAACACTACAGATCTAATTACTAATCAATGTAAATGTCTCACAAAAACCGATCACAAACCCCAGGAGAGCAGAAACTATATGCACTTTGTTAAACAACAGATTCCCAAAGCCAAGCAGAGTAACTGGTATTTAGCAGGACCTCCATAAATGTCTGATGAATTAATGAATAAATAAATAAATGAATATCATTTAGCATTTGCTCTTCAGCCCTAATAAATCTGTCTAAAATATGGTGGGATGAATTTCACAGTTGTCTCCAACTATTCCACTATTCTCTTATCATTAACCAAATATCTACACAAAAGATGTTTCAATTAGGTACTGATATAATATTGATCAAAATGAGAGCTCTGGAAAAATAACTCATGTTTGTTCAAAAATCAGGGACAGCCTACAAAACAATTAACAATGACAATTTATTCTTTCCACTTCCTTTTTAGCTATACAAATTTAGAAAGACTAGCTGTTCTTGGTTTACTAGTTCTTTGCCCAAAATGTCAGGGTGTTCTGATGGTAGTTTTAGTAATACAACCAGCTAACTCCAAGAACCAAATGAACAAGAGCCAAAAATGCACTACCATCATGCTGGAGTTTTTTGTTGTTGTTTAGAAAAATAAAGAAACCAACTTTTATCATACACCTTAAACTTACACAGTGTTCTATGTCAATTATACCTCAATAAAGCTGGGAGTAAAAATGATAATTACGCTCTGAGTTAATGACACTGTATTGTATACTTGAAATCTGCCAAGAGAGTAGGTCTTTTTTTTTTTTTTTTAAAGATTTTATTTATTTACTTGAGAGAGAGACAGTGAGAGAGAGCATGAACGAGGAGAAGGTCAGAGAGAGAAGCAGACTCCCCATGGAGCTGGGAGCCCGATGCAAGACTCAATCCCGGGACTCCAGGATCATGACCTGAGCCGAAGGCAGTCGTCCAACCAACTGAGCCACCCAGGCGTCCCAAGAGAGTAGGTCTTAATGTTCTCACTCAGGTCCCTGGGTGGCTCAGTGGGTTAAGCCTCTGCCTTCGGTTCAGGTCATGATCTCCAGTCCTAGGATGGAGCCCCACATCAGGCTCTCCACTCATCGGGGAGCCTGCTATCCCTCTCTCTCTGCCTGGCTCTTTGCTTGCTTGTGATCCGTCTGTCAAGTAAATAAATAAAATCTTTTTTTTTTTAATTAAAAAAAATAAATAAAATGTTCTCACTGAGGGAAAAAAAGGAAGAAGAGGAAGAAAATATGTGAGGTGATGGCTGTGTTAACTAATCTTAATGCGGTAGTCATTTTATGTATCAAATCATGATGTACACCTTAAACTCACACAACGGTATTTGTCAATTATATCCCAATAAAGGTAGGGAGGAAAGAAACCAACTGTTAATGCCCTTTTCTTCTAAAAGCCTCAATGCACCTGTTCCATTCTTGCACTGTCCTTAGGTTGCTATGCTGTTGTTGTCACACAACTTAAATGTGGCTGTCTGAATAATAATGCTCATAGCATTTATCAGTTTATATTGAAATGTTAGCCTCAGAGAAATTCAAATAAAAGATGAATTCTTTCCTTTTTATTTAATAGGTAAATTAATTCTAAAATAAGTCAAAGGAATTATACTTCCTTCAAAATCCTCACTGGATCCATACTGATAAAACATAAATAACATAATTCCAGTGCAGCCCAGAAAAAATTAAAAGAGCTAAATTACAGAGTTACAAATTTGTACTACTCTTGGAGCCATCCCAAAGGAAAGGGATTAAGAAAAGAGCCATGGGCACACCTGTGAATGTATGCCAAAAATAAACTACAGAAATATAATAAAAACTGACTTCCTTGGGTCTAGGGGTTTATCTCTTTCCTTGAAATGTAGAAAAATGAATTTAACAATTTAGCCCCTATGGCCTTTAAGAGGATTTTGTACTTTCTGTACTTGAAAATTGTGCTCAGCATAACTTGTTCTTCTTTTTATGTAGCTTATGCTTGCCAGGGTTAAGGTTTGCCTGGAGCTATTTTGGTTTATGTTTATGTTACTACTTTAATTACATTCAAATGCATTTAATTTAAATGTGTACTCGCAGGACAAATAAGAAATAAATATATATGTCTTGAACCAAAAGACTTTCTCAGTTTTTAACCATTACATACAATTCTCAAGCATACTTAACTGGGTAACATGAGGTCCTTATGAGAGCCACAAAATTTTAAGTTTCAAAGAGACCTTTCTGATTATCTCATACTATCTCCTCAATTTTCACATAAGGAAATTAAGATCCAAAGAGATAAGGAAGGCTATTTAAGGTTATGCAGCTGATTAACATAGGTAGGAGAGATTCACATTCCCCTGGCTCTCAGCCAAGTGTTCAATAAGACTTTTTCATTGAATTTTCCAAAATACTTTCAAATAAACATTAAAAAAAAAAAAAAACCTTCTTTCAAAGTTACATCTTTGTTGACCTTAAACATCTAAATTTACCTTAAAAATATCCATTTCAGTTTCCAGGAGAGTGTAAAAACTATGAAAGAGGCATTTTAATTGAAAGGAACAGTATACATCTGAATTTGTCAGTTTCCTATCCAAGAACCTTGCAAGTTGATACTCAGAGTATACCAATCCCAGGACCAAAAATGGTAGTTCCCATGTAAGAACCTACAACACCAGCTTGAGAATGAAATTTATTTAGATTAAAGTGGCTTAACAAATATAAAACATCTATAGAGAATAACTGCAAAGGCTTTCACCATTCAAAAGTGGGTGTGGTTTTTTTTCCATTCACTAAAAATTTTTAAACTACACAACTTAAGGCTTATTTAAGCTTTCAGATTTCACTACACTATTTTTAAAGCCAATACCTCTGCTCTAACAGTATATCAATTGGTCATTCTGAGCCTTTTGCTCTTATTTCCCTTCAAAGAACTTCTGGCCTAAATGCTTCTTCTTGATGACATAGGTATAAGATTTAAATCAAATTTACAGCTTGATTTTAAGTCCAATGCTCAAAGGAAACTGATTAATAAACAGCTGATTTTCAACTTAAAATTTCTGACATACTCTTAGTGAGCTATCCTGAGAGTGACAGATTGGGAACACTACTGAGTTTAGTATTAAAATTTCTGTCCACTCTTCACTTTGAAGCAAATCTGACTGTGGAGGGAACCAAATGTGCAAAACAAAGCTCATCCAAAAAAAAAAAAAGGAAGACAGAATACAAGATATTGGTGGGAGAGTATTATGCTAAATTTATTCAAACAAGTCCAGCTGTTTGTATACAATCTTTTTATGGTAACAAATCCGATCTCTAAACACTTCCCTCACCTTTCTCAGTCCCTTCTTGACTACACAGCACCTTAGCCTTGTGGCTATTTTATAATCTTGACTTCCCCTCTTCCTCAGTTCATTCCCTACCCTCAGATTCTGGAAAACAGCAATACCGTCTCCAAAGCCTAATGCTGTCTGAAATATACACAGCCCACTTCAAAGTCTTTGACGTTGACAGCCAAGTATTCAAAACACAAAGTCAAGAGCTTTGGAAGGGGCCTGAAAGAGTCACTAAATTGCACGCTCTCCTAGAGAAACGGGCTCTGAAAAGCTTGTTTATCCACTGAGCGTAAAGATCTCCTGTGATCTTAAATAGAAATAAATTCAGCCTAAACAAGAGATTCCTAGAGTCACCAACGAGTCAGAAGTGGAGCCGCGACGAGAGCCGAGGCCTGCTGATTTCCCAGTTTTCCCACAGCATCTGCAGCTCTTAAAGTTAGAAGTTAACTGCGGGGTCACAGAATGTGCGGGATAAAGCAAATATTAGTTAACACATTCCAAATCTCCCTGTTTTACATGGGGAAAGGGGCACAATTCCCTAAATTTTTCTGGTCCCACAGCTGTAGCTGCTGCTTCTGACAGCAGAGGCTGGAGTTGGGACTGTCCGGTCCTCAAAGGCCGGGCTCCCTCCGGGCGGCAGGACCTACGCGTGTAATGGACTGACCGGCTTCCCCCCAAAAAACAGGGGAATTGGAGGAGGGGAGAAGGAGTAACAGGCTGAAACGCCACCCCCACCGAGGCCATGGGCGCCCAGAGCTTTTTGAATCACGACCTCGCCCTTGGCCGGGTAGAGAGAAGCGAACATCCCAGCCGGTCAGCCGAGCCGCGTGAGGCAGACCACCACCGAGGGGCCACGAGCTGCACCCTGCCCTGAGCGGGGCCAAGACGAAGGACACGGAGGCCGGCGAGGGTACACGCGCTAGTTCCACAGCCCAGCGGGAGAGACGGAGGGCAGGCAGGGGTCCCCCGGCCGCGGGTGGCTGGGGGTCCGTCACACACATACTCACTGCCGCGGCTGCG
Organism: Mustela erminea; assembly: GCF_009829155.1. Taxonomy (NCBI): domain Eukaryota; kingdom Metazoa; phylum Chordata; class Mammalia; order Carnivora; family Mustelidae; genus Mustela; species Mustela erminea. The sequence continues at coordinate 34,432,140 of NC_045625.1, forward strand.
ACCAGGAAGCACCAACCAGGAACCAAAACGCGTAGAGGGACGGGGAGGGGCGAGGACAAATGAGGTAAGGAAACAGCGTCCGCGCGGACCCGGGAGGAGGGAAGGCACTTCCGGGGAAAACACAGCTCCCGGGAGTCGTCTTCCGTCCCCGCCCACCCTACGGGCCCTCTGTGCGCGTGCGTAATAACTGTTAACCCTTTTTCTTCCCCGCCCCCGACAATCTTTTGGTTTGCCTTCTTTGCTTTGCCCCTTCCCCTTCGTGGCTTCTTTCAAAGATACCTGGGCTGCATCTGTAATGGGTAACACTTTGTTTGAACGATTTGCACGCAGGAGATGCTTCTCAGTAGTCAAAACTAAGGGAAAACAGGCACGCTTTCTGTGCCCAGAAAGAAAACTACATTTCCCATGATGCCCCTAAGCTGGTTTCCGGATGGGTTCCGCCTCCTCCTTGCTTGACCTCTGGGGCAGCCGCTTTGTGCCACGTGGCGTAGGAGACAAACTGAGACCAAAGTAGGGTAGAAGTGCTGGGTCTGGTGGCGCGTTTCCCAGCCCGCAGGGGCTCCTCAACCAATGAGAAACCTTTTTGACAGAGCCTGGCATCTAGCGCTAGGTGACCTTAGGCAGGTCCTTTCCACCTCTAGTTTGAAGTTGTATTTAATTCGCATTGGGGTTGATTCTGGCTTTTTCCTAAAATTCGAAGCATTAGATTTAACTTTGTGAACCTTGAAGAGCTGCACCCTTTTTTTTTCCTTTTTTTTTTTTTTTTTTTTTTTTTTTTAAAGTAAGCTTAATCTTAACCTGGGTCTTGACTGGGAGATGAGTCACTTGCTCTACCAACCGAGCCAGCCAGGCACCCATGAAGAGCTGCACTCTTGCCAAAGATTGAAGTTAATACTTGCCCTTTGTATGCCTCCAGAGGCTACAAGATTGTGTTACAAGCCTCTGGCTTCAGTTCCTCTTCTTAACGCCTTATTTCAGTACTTAGTAGTAATAAACCCATCTGTACAACTTTACATGATGACAAAGCACTTTATCCCTTCATTGATCCTTGGCAATAGTGCTGAAAGATAAGCTTAACATTGTTTCTTCTGCGAATATAGTGGTAAATTTTTTAGTCTCTGGTCTCCCGGACCTGAGTCTGGCTGGGAAAACAAAATACTATTTGGATATAGCCTAAAAGTGTAATCAGAAAATAATTAGAAATTTTAATCAACACTATGGTAACGATGTTACAGAAAAATAATTAGAAATTTTAGTCAACACTATGGTTACAATGTTACAGGTTACAATGAAAAGGTAAGATTGGAGGAACCATTTTACAGAAGAGGAAACATGCTTAGAAATAGATCATAGAGGGGCGCCTGTGTGGCACAGTCAGTTGAGCTTCTGACTCTTGGTTTCAGGTCAGGTTGTGATCTCAGGGTCCCTGATGTTGAGCTCTGTGTGGGGCTCTGAGCTCAGCAGGAGTCTGCTTGACATTCTCCCTCCCACTCCTTCTGCCGCTCCCTCCCCTGCCCTTGTGCACACTCTCTCAAATAAATAAATAAAATCTTAAAAAAAGAAAGAAAGGGGTCAAAGAGATTCCTAAATTGTTTAGGTAATGTGTATGGTGTAGAATAAAAGATATATCTTAAAAAATAATTTGTTAAGCTTTTATCAAGTGCCAGTCTTACTCAATAAGTGCATTATATATAAAACCTTTATCAAATTTTAACATTTTGAGGTTGATATTTATTTATTTATTTATTTATAAGTAATATATACACCCAACATGGGTTCAAACTCACAAACCAGAGATCAAGAGTCACACACTCTACCTTTTAAGTCAGCCAGGTGACCCTTGAGGTTGATTTTAAATTCCCATTTCACAAAAAAAGGAAACAGATTCAAAGGTTAAGGAACTTGCCCTGGGCCACAAGGTTAGGAAATGCTCCTGATTACTGTACCCAATCATCCTACTATTACTCATGTATTCAACAAAGATTTACTACTTTACCATGCTCAAAATGCTTTAGGTACCTCCTTTAGGTTATGTCATAAGATCTGTAGTCCTTTGGATGGCAAAAAGGGCACTTCATGAACTGACTTCTGCCTCCTGAGCAGTTGCCAGAAGACACTATGCTCTCCACATCTGTAACTTTACAGAAGACATTCTTACTACCTCCCACTTCCCTTCTCTGTCTTTCTAACATGCCCCAACTCACCCTACTGTGCTCAAGCCCTGGGTCTTCAGGAAGACCTTCCAAGTCAGCCAGACAGAACAGGCATTCCTTGACCTGGGCTATCCTACACTTGGGACAAATCTCCATCCAGGCAGTTGTATTGTGTCTGCCTTCCTGTTGTCTCCCAGCTAAATTGTGGACTCCCTGAAGGCAGAAGCCTTGACATTTTTATCTTCGTATCTTTACCAGCTAACGTAGTAGTTGGCAGACAGCAAGCACTCACTAAAGATGTTAAAGAAATGAAGGCAACCTACAGCCCCATAGGCTCTAGGAAACCAAGTACTAGGTGTGAATCCACCAACTGTCAGATCAGTGGGAAAACTATGTCATGATCCCAGATAAATGGAATGCAGTGTTGTGGTCCGACATTAAGATGGATATAGGGGTGTCTGGGTGGCTCAGTAGGTTAAGCATCTGCCTTCGGCTCAGATCATAATCTCAGGGTCCTGGGGTGGAGCCCTGCATTGGGATCCCCTGCTCAGCCGGGATCCTCCCCGCCGCCCCCGCCAGCTCATGCACTTGAACTCTCTCTCTCTCTCAAATAAATAAATAAAACCTTTTTAAAAAAAAATTTTTTTTATTTATTTATTTGTTAGAGAGAGAGTCAAAGGGCCAGAGGCAGAGGGAGAGGCAGGCTCCCCACTGAGCAGGAAGCCGATGTGGGACTCAATTGCTCCAGTCTCCTACTGCAGTCATGGGGAAACTGAGGCCAAGAGAGAAGAGACATGCCAGGAGTCACGTAGCAGAGGCACAGCTGTGTCTATAATCCAGGTCTCTGAGTCTCTTCCTGTGCCACACACACAGTCGCTCTGTTTCCACCTCCCACAGTCTCTAGTCCACACTGCTTGAGATCATGAGTAGCACTATGCAAAATACCCTGAAGCCTCTCTCACAGAGAATGTTCTAAAGAGCCCATTTATTTGAGGAAGGAAACACCTGTTTTCCCCCAAGACAATGGCATATTGCATCAACAGTGAGCAGCTGAATTGGGGTGAGGGTCAAGGACAAAGCAGAAATCTGCTGCGGAGGGCCAACAAGATGGGGGATGTTCTATAGCAAGGCCTGGGGGAGTGTCACATATTACTCATCTTTACCCTCCCAAAAGCAGAGTGGGGGAGCTACCTCCTTTCTCTTATTCCAGTTAATAGGTAATATCTGGTATCTCTGAGAACTAACCATTGTAACCTCTTATATAATATTTTTTAAAAGATTTTGTTTATTTGGGTACGGCTGGGTGGCTCAGTCAGTTAAGCGGGGCCTTTGGCTCGGGTCATGATCCTAGGGTCCTGGTATGGAGTCCCACATCAGGCTCCTTGCTCAGCGGGGAACCTGCTTCTCTCTCTGCCTCTGCCTGCTTGTGTACTTCTCTCTCTCTCTCTCTCTCTCTCTGATAAATAAATAAATAAATATATAAAATCTTTTTTAAAAATTTATTTATTTGAGAGAGAGAGTGAGAGAAAGCAGGAGAGGGGAAAGGGTCAGAGGGAGAGGCAGACTCCCTGCCAAGCAGGGAGCCAGATGTGGAATCCCAGGATTCCAGGATGATGACCTGAGCCAAAAGCAGTTGCTTAACCAACTAAGCCACTCAAGTGCCCTCGTTTTGACCTTTAACAGTTATCTTTAGATGATTATTCATTCACTGAGAGCCTACTATGCAAGAGGCCCTTGCTTGCCACTTCAGGTACACTGTCCTCTCTCCCATCCTCAATCTGCAAGGGAGATGTTAATAGATTTTACTACTATGGAAACTGCAACTTGGTAAGGTCATGTTACTTGCTCTAAATCACAGAGCTGGGATTCAAACTCAAGTCTTGTCTGAATCCAAAACCCATGCTCTTTTCTATGCCCAAACCTGCCTTTCAAAACTAAACTGTGTGAGGGTGCAGACTATGGTGGCCTATTGCTATCTCCATACCCAGCACCTAGCCCAAGGCCAAGCACAGAGTGGGCTCACAAAGAACACTTGTGGAATGAGTGGATTTGTATGGGATGTCTGCTAAACGAAGGCCTGGGTGCAGTGTGAACCATGTTGTGGGACCACAGCAGAGGGAGAGGCTGGAGGCTTAGAAGTGGAGAAAGCCTCCCTCTGCTAAGGGAAAGGTCAAATAAGTGATCAGTTAAAAACAAACAAACAAATAAACAAAAACAAACAAAAAAACAGCAATCCAGCATTGTAACAGCCAAGAATACTAAGAAGCAATTCATGAAAGAAATCTGAATGGCCACAAACTATGATAAGAGGTGTCTAACATCACTAATGATCAGAAAAATGCAAACAAACTCCTATACAGTAGATTGGTGTACAAATTGGAAAAGCGTTTGAGGGAAGCTATTTGAAGCATCAAAATTGTAAACTAGCTATGTCTTCAAATGTAGGGACAAAGATTGTGATAGAAAAAATGGGAATAACATAAATATTCATCAGTAGGGAGTACAATAGTTTCTGGCTTTTGCTCCGAGGAGGCAAAGGTGCAACTATTTTCGGTCTTCCCAAAATCGGGTTCATCCAACACCTGCCACCTCCACCATGCCACCTAAGTTTGACCCCAAAGGGATCAAAGTCAAATACCTGAGGTACATTGGTGGGGAAGTTCAAATCACCTCTGCCCTGGCTCTGAAGATTGCCCCAGGGCTGTCTCCAAAAAAGGTTGGTGATGACATCATCAAGGCAGCTAGTGATAGGAAGGACCTGGAATTACAGTGAAACTGACCATTTAGAGCAGATAGGCCCAGGATGAAGTGGTACCTTCTGCCTCTTCCCTGATTCCTCAAGGAACCACCAGGAGATAGAAAGAAGCAGAAAAACATTAAGCACAGTGGAAATTACACTTTTGATGAGATTGTCAACATTGCCCAACAGATGCAACACCAATCTTTAGCCAGAGAAATTTCTGGATCCATCAAAGAGATCCTGGGGACTGCTCAGTCTATGGGCTGCAATGTTGATGGCCCCACCCTCATGACATCATAAATGACGTCAATAGTGGTACAGTGGAATGCCCAGCTAGTTGAAAACTACAAAGGAAAATATTTCAACAAAGGATAATTTGATGACCAAAAGGGAAACAAGGGAATAGGGAATAAATAAATAAGGCTACATCTCTACTACCTTTTAAAAAGTTATGCTACTTTTGGGGGCATCTGGGTGGGTTAGTCCATTAAGCGTCTGCCTTCAGCTCAGATTGTGATCCCACAGTCCTATAATCAAGCCCCAAGCCATGTTCCCTGCTCAGAGGGGAGTTTGCTTCCCCCTCCCACACTTCCCTTCTCACACTGCCTCACACACTGTTTCTCTCACACACACACTCTCTCTCTCTCTCTCAAATAAATAAAATCTTACCTCCCCACAAAAAACTATGCTGCTTTTTAAAGAATGAGATGGATCTGTATGTACAGACATAGAAAGATATCCAAGACATATGGTTAAGTGAAAAAAATGCAAATTGCACAACAAAATGTGTATTACACACTCATTTTGGTATATTTTTAAAGGATATACATGTGTCTATATACGGATATGTGTGTATGTAAGTGCACAGAAAAAATACTGGATGTATACCAATCAAAAACAGAGGTTATTGTCCTCTGGAGGGAAGTAGGGATGGGAATGATGAAGAGGGACTTTCATTAAAAAAAAAAAAAAGTGATGTGATTCATTGAGAACAGCATATCACTTCAGCAGTATTCCTACCAAATTTCTTTTTTTAAAGATTTTATTTATTGATTTGATAGAGAGAGTGAGCAGGAGTGGGGAGAGAGGCAGAGAGAGAGGGAGAAGCAGACTTCCCACTGAGCAGGGAGCCCAGTGCCGGACTCGATCCCAGGACCCTGAGATCATGACCTGAGCTGAAGGCAGACGCTTAACTGACCAAATTTCTTCCAAAAAATTACATAACCTGAATATATTCATGAGGAAACTATCAGACCAACACAAAGCAAGGGATATTCTACAAAATACCTACTTCACTCTTGAAAAATGTCAGCGTCATAAAATACAAAGATGAGGAGTTACTCCATGCCAAACGAGAGTAAAAGAGACGTGGTAGTTAATAAATGCAATGCATGACCATATCTTTTCCCATAAAAGATGATTTTTTAAAAGATTTTTTTTGTTTATTTGACAGACAGAGATCACAAGTAGGCAGAAAGGCAGGCAGAGAGAGAGGAAGGGAAGCAGGCTCCCCACTGAGCGGAGAGTCGATGTGGGGCTCTATCCCAGGACCCTGGGAACATGACCTGAGCCAAAGGCAGAGGCTTTAAGCCACTGAGCCACCCAGGTGCCCTTCCCATAAAAGATGTTATTGGGATAATTGGCAAAATCCAAATAGGTTTACATGTGGTGACAGTGCTGTATCAAGGTTATTTTCCTGGTTTTTATATTTATATGACAGTTATGTAAGAGACCGTCCTTGTTTTTTTATGCTACTCACAGTGAAATACTTGGAGTAAAAGGGCATTGTATCTTGGGGCTCCTGGATGGCTGTCAGTTAAGTGTCTGTCTTCAGCTCAGGCCATGATCCCGGAGTCCTGGGATCAAGTCCTGTGCTAGGCTCCCTGCTCAGTGGGGAGCCTGCTTCTACCTCTCCCTCTGATCCTCCCCACTGCTCATACTCTATCTACCAGATAAATAAATAAAATCTTTTTATTTAAGATTTTAAAATTTTATTTATTTGACAGAGAGAGAGAGAGTAAAAGAGGGGATACAAGCAGAGGGAGTGGGAGGCAGAAGCAGGTTTCTCGCTGAGCAGGGAGGCTGATGTGGGACTTGATCCCCGGACCCTGGGATCATGACCCTAGCCGAAGGCAGACACTTAACGACTAAGCCACCCAGGTGCCCCAATAAATAAAATCTTAAAAAAAAATTTTTTCTCTTTTCCTCTAACCCTCCCTCTTTCTAAAAACAAGGGGGCATCATGTCTGAAACTCATTCTCAAGGAGTTAAGGAAAAAATTGTGTTGGGGAAGGGAGAAGAAAAGAGAAAGAGGAGAATGATGACACAAAAGTGGTAAAAAGATACCATATTGAGAATCTAGGAAAAAGTATATGAGAATTCCTTGTACTAACTTGTCAATTTTTTCAGTCTGAAGCTATGCCAAAATATAAAATTAAAAGGAAAAATACAGAGAGTGAATCAGAATTTGCCAGCTAGAGGGGCCAGAGGAATCTCTGGCAAAGGAACAAGATAAGCAGAAGAAATTGACAAATGTGAGTCTCCTCCTCCTAGAAACCACCAGTGGCTCTGGGTGTCCGGGACGTAGCATAGTGTGGGGAGAAAGGGAGACAGAGGACAGTAGGTTGATGAGCAGCTGAACCCACAAATGGACCCATTTCGCTGCTAATATTAGAAATGAAGATATTAAACCTTCTTTACACCCAGCCTCAAGCCCTGCAAAAAATAACTTGTTTGGCTGCTCAGTCATTTCATTGGTGATTTCTCTTCATACCCAAGGGGAAAAACCCCTAGAATAATGACCAAAGGGGACATCTAGTACAAGGCCCTCATTCTGTAGAAGGGAAAACTAAGGCCCAACGATGAGAAGAAACTTGTAAGTTCCTAACAAAAGTTAGTGTTAACACTGGCTTCCAATGCACAATCCATCATTCCTTCTGTTCCCCCAAAGTCTAATAGGTTGAGGCAGGAATAGAGTCTGATAAGTGAAATGAGTGAATGTTGCCCTTTAAAGTTGGGGTGTTCTTCATTTGCCACAAATACAGACTTAATGCCTGTACAATTTTAAAATGTAATTATAGAAACTGTTGTCACTTAAAGCCCATGCGTTGCAGCTGGTAAGTGATAACCAGTTCAGGCTCCTCGTCTGAAGCAGCAATCAAGGTGATTCTCAGGAATTCTCAATGACATTGGTACCCATCTGGATTTGTTGAAAAGTTTAACATCCTTTTTTATTATTCATGATTTTGCAGTTCTTCAAATTGCAAGGTGATGGAGAGAGCACGCAATTTTCACCCAGGCTATGAAATCATTCTTGAAAATTTGGACATTCATATAGATGACTTTTAATTTTTCTTAGAGACTGCTTTTCCTTATAAAATCATGAAATTTAAAAATACATATATATACTATAAATTAAACTACATAAGTGATAATAGTCACATTACAATAAAATCCTAGGACACGAAGCTAGTATTTCAAGAGCTCTATTCTCATTTGTTATTATTCCTAGTTGGAATTGTATTCCTCAAGGCTTGGATCTAAGTGAGTATAAGGACCATTGATCTAAGGACCATTGACTAGCAAAATCATTGAGATTCTAATTTATTTAAGAATCATTAGATTCCATACAAGAAATCTCGAAGCATGTCATCAGTAATGCCTTGAGAAGCTGCACACTCCAAAGACATACCTTTATTTTAAATGTCCATGAATGCTGAACCCACATATTCTAATGTAGGAAAGGACACACATAATCAGGGACAGACCTTATATAGGTGTCATTCTATAAGGTATCAACTTTCTTCACCTGCTTCTCCCAGACTCCAGCACCATGCCTGCAGTTTTTAGTCCAGACATGTCCTTGTAACAACATTATCATGAATTACTTTATCAGGATTTTGCATTGACAACAGAAAAAAATTGAGAATAATCAAGATCACCCTATCAAATGAATTATATGCAGCTGACAACAGTCAACTTAAGCACAATTATATAAAATAAATTACAGAGTTTATGCTTTGTGTCTCACCCATTAGTATCCATTGTTTCTCATTAAATTGGTGAAACCATTCACAAGGTGGGGCATAAAAGGACTGTCACTATTCTGATAAGAGTCCATGTTGTCTTCTACCTTTTTTCTGGACCTGATATGCTTCTAAGACTGATCCCAGTGTGCATTTGTGCCATGATTTTCTTGTACCAGATCTATGAATTGCAGAAGAGGCTACCTTCTGATCTGTAATACCTCAAACTTCACACTTTCTGCACAGTCTTCAACAACTAGATTTGCCTGGCCCAACACTCCGCATTCTTGCTTTGCTACTAGACAGATCTATTACAATCCTGGAACCACTGCACACTTTCATCAGAATGTTCAACGCTTCTGTCTCTCGAAAATGGCTTCTTTCCCCTGCTGTGCCGTTGCTCTGGGAACTTACTCTCTAACCTTCTCTCTTCTGTGCCTGTGCTTAGCTGTTGTGGGACAGGGAGAGCTTTTATTGTTTGCCTCAGTTTCCTGGCACAGAGAGGAGTCTATCTACCTGACCAAACTTTACCCCTGAAAAGCCACGGGCTGCTTAGTAGACATGAACTCTGATTTGGCTCAGGTAATGTTATCAAAAGCTCTGGTTTCCTGTCTTCAAAGACCATTTGGACAAACTGTGTGAAATGGGAGTAGGAAAGTAGTGGGCAGAGGTTATTAGGAGCTACACTAGGCAGCAGAGGGTAGAAGGTACATCTCTCTAAGAATAAAAAAATAGATGTAGTCTGCAAGGAGGACCATCGTCAGGTGAGGGCCAATGAAGTCAACACAGATGCTCACCACTGAAATGGATCTCATGGGGTACTGGAGCAGGAAGAAGCATCAAAAGTCTGTGTGTATTTCGGTGGGGGATGAAGGTAGCACTTACAGCCAGTGGTGAATATATGGGCTATTCGATAAATGGTGCTGAAAAACCTGCAAACATGAAGTCAGAGCCCACCTCAACTCATTCAAAAAATAAATTACTGGGGCGCCTGGGTGGCTCAGTGGGTTAAGCCGCTGCCTTCGGCTCAGGTCATGATCTCAGGGTCCTGGGATCGAGTCCCGCATCGGGCTCTCTGCTCAGCGGGGAGCCTGCTTCCCCCTCTCTCTCTGCCTGCCTCTCTGCCTACTTGTGATCTCTCTCTCTCTGTCAAATAAATAAATAAAATCTTTAAAAAAAAATAAATTACTGACAAATCACCTAAGAATTAGAAAAAATATTCTAAGTGTAGTACTTTAAGGAGAAAGAAAACACTTAAAAATTATTTTAAGATTTTATTTACTTATTTGACAGAAAGAGAGAGACAGAGAGCACAAGCAGGGGGGAGCAGCAGGCAGAGGGAGAAGCAGACTTTCCACTGAGCAGGGAGCCCGATGGGAGACTCGATCCCAGGACCCTGGGATCATGACCTGAGCTGAAGGCAGATGGTTAACCAACTGAGATACCCAGGTGCCCTGAAAACATTTAAAAATTAAAAGACAAACCACAAAGTGGGAGAAAAGATTTCTCTCACATATACTAAATGATATTATCCAAAACATATAAAGAATTCTCACATATCAGTTAAGAAACTAAATGCCACCATAGGAAAAGTGCCAAGGATATGAACAGGTAGTTATAGACAGAGAACTAGAAACAGCTGATTAACACGAGATGATTGATTTTCATAATAATCAGATAAATGGAAACTAAAAGAGAATACAATTTTTAATAAATCAGACTGACACATTTTATTTTTTTAAAAGATTTTATTTAGTTATTTGACAGAGAGAGAGATATCACAAGTAGGCAGAGAGAGGGGGGGAAGCAGGCTCCCCGCCGAGCAGAGAGCCCGACACGGGCCTCAATCCCGGAACTGTGAAATCATGATCTGAGCCGAAGGCAGAGGCCCAACACACTGAGCCACCCAGGCGCCCCCAGACTGACACATTTTAAAAGACTGATAACCTTTATGGTTTCATTTATTCAAATAAATATTTATTGGGTGTCTACCACGTGTCATGTATGGAAAAATTATGAGAAAAAGAGACCTAATCCCTGCTTTATGCCTTTGGGTCAAAAATTAGTCCATACTATTCTTACAAGTAGTATATAGTTGGATCATATTTTTTATCCATTCTGCCAATCTCTGTCTTTTAATTGGTACATTTAATCCATTTTCATTTAAAGTGACTTTTTATTTTGTCATTTTGCTATTTGTCTTCTAGATGTCTGATATCTTTTTTTGTTTCTGAATTCCTTCAACACTGCCTTCTTTTGTTTTTCTTTTTTTAAAAAAAAGATTTTATTTATTTATTTGACACAGAGAGAGAGATCACAAGTAGGCAGAGAGGCAGGCAGAGAGAGAGGAGGAAGCAGGCTCCCCACTGAGCAGAGAGCCTGATGCAAGCCTCAATTCCAGGACCCCAAGATCATTACCTGAGCCAAAGGCAGAGGCTTAACCCACTGAGCTACCAGGCACCCCAGCCTTTTTTCATTTTTCATTTAACCTAGTGTACCATTTTGATTCCCTGTTCATTTCTTTTCTATAAAATTTTAAGTTCTTTTCTCATTGATTACCATGAGGGTTATGATAATACCTAAATTCATACCAATCTAGTTTCAATTGATACCAACTTAGCTTCAATAGCATACCTAATCGGCTCCTAACAAGTTCTCTCTGACAGCTCTAGGAGAGTACCCTTCCTTGCCTCTTCCTAGCTTCTGAGGTTCTCAGCAATGCTTGGCATTCCATGACCAATAGATCCCTCACTTTAACCTTAACCTCTGTTGTCACATGGCCATGTTTTCCCTTTGTGTCTCTCTCCTCCTGTTATCAGGCCACCAGTCATATTAGATTGGAATAGGAGCCCACCCTACTCCACTACGAATGTATCTATACAACTAAATATACATGCAATAACTCTATTTCCAAATAAGGTCATACTCTGAGATACTGGGTTTAGGACTTCAACATACATTTTTGGGAGACACAATTCAACCTACAACAATTCTGGGACTGATTCATTGCAGTCCTAGAAGAGAAAGTCATATACGTATATATTCATCAGAACATTTTGTTGCAAGAAAGCAATAAGTGACCAGAAAATAAAGAATCCTGAACTGGAAGTAAAAAAGAGGGGTGTGGTCCCAGGTGTGACATGCTTTTGCTGTGCGAACTTTATCTCTATGTACTTTAATTTTCTTGCCTATAAAATGAGGAGCAAGAGTTAATGATTGCAAGGGTAGGTCCCTTTGAGTTCCCAGATTCTAAGATCTTCAGTATATGGTTTCAGTGCAATAGATTGTTTATAACTAATACTGTGGGCTTTAAATTGTTTAAACTGATTCCTCAGACTGCTTATATTCAAGGTCTGTCTGGGCTCATTTCCAATTACTCTCCCATTGTCCATGAGATAGTTTAGTTTACTATCTAAACTAGTTGAAAATACCTGGAGGATTCACTAGTCACGTTTAGTTTAGTTTACTATCTAAACTAGTTGAAAATACCTGGACGATTCACTAGTCATAATTCCAAGTGTCAAATATGAAGACCCCATTTAAAATGCCCTAATTAGGGGCGCCTGGGTGGCTCAGTGGGTTAAAGCCTCTGCCTTCCGCTTGGGTCATGATCCCAGCATCCTGGGATCTAGCCCCGCATTGAGCTCTCTGAGCCATGGAGAGCCTGCTTCCTCCTCTCTCTCCCTGCCTGCCTCTCTGACTACTTGTGATCTCTGTCTGTCAAATAAATAAATAAAATCTTAAAAAAAAAAAAAACCTCTATAATTGGAGCCAGATGTTTCTTCTAAAGCAACTATATTCTTTCATCTAGCCTTGGTGCCAGGAATGCGTCTCAGAGAGATGCAGATAGAAGCATGTGTTAGGGGTCACAGGGGGAAGGAAGGGAGCAAGAGGACTGAGGGTTGTGCTGTATGATCTCCCTCATCATCCCACCTGTGAGCTTCCATTCATCCCTGCCCCACTTACCTGCAGCCTGGACAGCTCCAGGACAAGTACCTTGTCTTATTCACCTCTGAGTGCCCCCACACATGTATTAGCCCCAAACCAGGACTGGCTTAGAACTAGTGTTGGAGGAAGGAATGAAAGGAAGGAAATCAGTCATAAGACAAGGTTCATCACTACTCTACTCTCACCCCACGCCCTCCTCTGGCTCCCTGAACTCAGATCTAAGAACTCTCTTTTATTTTTTATTTTATTTATTTATTTTTTAAAAATATTTTATTTATGTATTTGAGAGAGAGACAAGGAGAGCACAGCTAGGGGGAGGGGCTGAGGGAGAGGGAAAGGGACAAGTAGGCTCCCCACTGAGCATGGAACCCAACGTGGGGCCCAACCCTGGAATCATGACCTAAGCTGAAATAAGATGCTTAACCAACTGAGCCACCCAGGCTCCTCTAGATACTCTCTTTAAACAAAAAATGTAGTAAAGGTACATAACATAAAAATGTACTACTTAGCCATTTTTAAGCGTACAGTTCATTGGCATTAAATATATTAACATTATTGTATTAAATATACTAACATCAGCACCATCCATTTCCAGAATATTTTCATCTTTCCAAATGACAACTCTGTACTCATTAAACACTACCTCCCTATTTCCCCCTCCCCCCAGCCCCTGGCAGCCACCACTCTACTTTCTGCCTCTATGAATGAATTTGACTCTTCTAAATGGCCTCATACAAGTGGAATCATACAGTATTCGTCTTTTTGTAACTGGCTTCGCATCACGTCTCTCTTAGCATAATGTCTTCAAGGTTAATCCACATTGCAGCATGTGTCAGAATTAGGAACTAACTCTTCCAGAGAGCCACAGAGCCCTTCGATTCCCTTCCAGCTCTGGGATCCTCGAGCTCTGTAGGAATATACAGCGGTTTTGGTTCAAGAAGAACAAGGACTACATGAATCCAGCCTTCCAGATCTTTGTCATCCCATCTTTCCAACCAGGTTTGAGGCCTGCTTGGCCCTCATTCATTTGCTCATTTAACAGACACTTACTTGAGCTCCTGCTAGCTCCCATCCCTGCTCCCAGCTCCTAACACAGAAATATTATGGAGTTCACGAACACGAAGGGTGGAGGATTCATATTTAACGGAAATAATGAGAAAAGCCTCCAGAAGCGACTCCATAAACCTTGTAAAGAGGAGTAAGTAGAAAAACCATTTGTGGCAAAACCAGGACAGGGGAAGAGCATGGTGGGCAGGGGGCTCTGCCAGAGCAGAGGGCTAGAGACAAGCCCCAGCCATGGTGACATTGCACATAAGCTGCCTGACTAGAGCACAGCCTGCTGAGGGTTGGAGGGAGAGGGAGAAAGCACCATGAAAGAATGCTGTGGGGAGCTACAAAGGAAGGCAGAAGCCAGAACTCAAAGACCACGTATGCTACCTAGGGAATCTGGCTTTATTCTCAGGACAAGCAAGACCCAAGGAAGGTTTTAAGAAAGGTAACATGGTCAAAGGCATGCTTTACTCAATCTGTCTGGCAATAGTGTGAGACTAGAGATAAGACACCAGTTAGGAAAGTGTTGCCTTAGACTGGGTGCGGAGTAACACAGTCACGGGGAGATGGGGCAGGAATGTGCTTGAGCCGGTTCCCACCAGCCCACGAGAGCCGGGTGCAAAATTCAGGAATTTTGCAAGCTGGTTGTTAAACACAGTCATTGTTAAAAATTAAATTATGTAAACTTACAATTAAATAAATTGTATGTTTAACATGGAAATAAATACTCAACATTCACTACTTGGTAATTATTACATTATCTTTCTGTTACAGCAGTTTGTGTCTATCAGATCTGTACTTTAGAAACCCTAGGTAAGGTATGCTTCTCTTCGCGGCAATGTTCTCAGTGACATCACACTGGCAACTTGAAATTGGCCATTGGGGGAATATTTATACCATGAGAATTAGTAGCTGCTTTAAATCCAGACTTTTTTTCCCCCTGAGAGCCATTTATTAAACATTTACCAGGACACCTGGCTGACTCAGTCAGTGGAGAGTGCAACTCTTGATCTCGGGGTTGTGAGTTCAAGCCCCACGCTGGGTGTAGAGATTACTTAAAAATAAAATCTTGGGGCGCCTGGGTGGCTCAGTGGGTCAAGCCGCTGCCTTCGGCTCAGGTCATGATCTCAGGGTCCTGGGATCGAGTCCCGCATCGGGCTCTCTGCTCGGCAGGGAGCCTGCTTCCTTCTCTCTCTCTCTCTCTGCCTGCCTCTCAGTGTACTTGTAATTTCTCTCTGTCAAATAAATAAATAAATTCTTTAAAAAAAAATAAATTTAAAAAAAAATTTTTTTTTATTTATTTATTTGAGAGAGAGAGAGAGCATGAGAGGGGAGAAGGTCAGAGGGAGAAGCAGACTCCCCATGGAGCTGGGAGCCCGATGTGGGACTCGATCCCAGGACTCCGGGATCATGACCTGAGCCGAAGGCAGTCGCTTAACCAACTGAGCCACCCAGGCGTCCCAAAATAAAATTTTTTTTAAAGAATTTATTTATTTATTTGACAGAGAGATATCACAAGTAGGCAGAGAGGCAGCAGAGAGAGAGAGGAGAAAGCAGGCTCCCTGCTGAGCAGAGAGCCTGATGCGGGACTTGATCCCAGGACCCTGGGATCACAACCTAAGCCGAAGGCAGTGGCTTAACCCATGGAGCCACCCAGGCGCCCAAAAATAAAATCTTAAAAAAAAAAAAAACCACAGGGGTGCCTGGGTGGCTCCGTGGTTTAAGCCTCTGCCTTCTGCTCAGGTCATGATCCCGGGGTCCTGGGATCGAGCCCCACATCAGGCTCTCTGTTCAGCAGGGAGCCTGCTTCCTCCTCTCTCTTTGCCTGCCTCTCTGCCTACTTGTGATCTCTGTCAAATAAATAAATAAATAAATAAAATCTTAAAAAAAAAAAAAAAACAAAAACAAAAAACCACAGTGATTGGTTGAATGTGGAGGAGGGGAAGAGTCATTGGGAAGGGGGTGGAACAATTTATTAAAATAGAGAAACCAGAGGAAGAGCAGATTTTTTTAAGGGAACCACTTTTAAGCTTGTTCATATTGAGTGCCTTTGCACATCCAGGTGCTGAAGTCTGGTAGGCAGCTGGATGTAGAGAAAAGAGCTCAAAAGGAAGAGACCAGCATATGCATGTGTTGTATATTTGGGAATCTACAGTCAAGTGATGACAATGGAAACACCAGATGGAAATGAGCTAATTCAGGGATGATGTGGAGAGTGATAGGACACAACCCTGTAGGTTGGATCCCAAAGTTTAAGAGGCAGACCAAGTAGCCAGCAGCAAAAGATCAAGGAGGAAAGATCAGATACCAAGATAATATGGTAAGAGAAGTAGGAAAAAAAACTGGAAGACAGTGGTGACTTCCAGGGGAGACTCTGAGAGCCAGGATTGATTGTGGGGTCAGATAACATCAAGTGAAAACTGAAGAGTCCACCAAGCAGCAGTAAGAGGTGCCCAGAATCCATCTTCAAAGAAGTCTGGTTGAAGAGGTGGGAACAGGGGCGCCTGAGTGGCTCAGTCCAGTCGGTTAAGCGGCTGCCTTCAGCTCAGGTCATGATCCCAGGGTCCTGGGATTGAGTCCCACATCGGGCTCTCTGCTCAGCGGGGAGCCTGCTTCTCCCTCTCGTCTGCCTGCCTCTCGGCCTACCTGTGCTCTCTCTCTGACAAATAAACAAAATCTTTGGGAAAAAAAAAAAAAAAGGAAGAAGAAGAAGAAGAAGAGGTGGGAACAGAAGCCAGAGTGCTTGGATTTGAGAGGAAGTGGGAGATAGGGTTACAGAAAAACATGTGGCAAGTCTTTGGAGGCACACTAGAGAGGAAGCAACATGAAGATTTGGGGAGGGGCACCTGGTTGGCTCCATTGAACAGCATGTAACTCTTGATCTCAGAGTCTTGAGTTCAAGCCCCGTGTTGGATATAGAGTTTACTTGAGAAAGAAAAAGGGGGTCACCCGGGTGGTAGCTCTGTCAGTTAAGCAGCTGACTTCAGCTCAGGTCATAATCTCAGGGTCCTGGGATTGAGCCCCACATTAGGCTCTGCACTTGGCTGGGAGTCTGCTTGGGAGTCTCTCTCCCTCTTCCCTTGCCCCTCCCCTGCTTGCCCTGGTGCACACTCTCTGTAAAATAAATAAATAAATCTTAAAAAAAAAAAAAAAAGATAGGAGAGATCTGAGCTCATTTATGGCTGTGGGAAAGTGAAGAAGAGGTCAGGAAGGCAGGAAAGACTCATAAAGTGACCTTCCAAGAGAGACAGAAAGAACTGGAATTGGCATTTTCTTGCATACTGTGCACACAAATCACCTGCAGATCATGTTAAGATTCAGATACTGATTCTGCACGTCTGAGGTGGGGCTTGAGATTTTCCATTTCTAACATTCTCCTGCTGAAGCCAATGCTTCTGGTCTGTGAACCACACTTTGGGTAGCAGGGAGTCTCGAGTTCGAAATTGTAATTGTGCGTTCTTTTGTCTGTCTCCCTCTGTGGACCCTGAAGCAGAGTCCTTCCAGATAATCCCTATTGTCTAGCACAGTCCCTGTAATATAAAAGTTTGTTGAATGTATTGACTATGTGAAGATTTGTCCTTGGCATCATCTATAACTATGAAAAAGCAGGGAAAAATACTAAAAGTCCAATAACACAAGAATGGACAAGTAAATTACAGTACAAGTATAGTTGGGAATATTCTCTTTTTTTAAGATTTTGTTTGTTTGAGAGACAGAGAGCAGGGGTGGCTGGTGGCTGGGTGGGAGGGCAGAGAGAGAGAGAGAGAGAGAGAGAGAGAGGCAGACTCCCAGCTGAGCACAGAGCCCTACTCTGGACTCAATCCTATGACCCTGAGATCATGACCTGAGCCAAAGTCAAGAGTCAGATGCCTAACGGACTGAACCACTCAGATACCCCGATTTTGAAACATTCTTAAGTAATTAAAGTAATCATTGTGAAATCCATATGATAATATAGGGAAATTCCTGGGATAAAATCGTAGTAAGTGAGTTTTTACTTATATTTTGATGGCCACTGTGTGAAATCATGCATTTGGACAAGAACAAGAATGGCACAGAAAAAGCAAGTTAGATACATTGGAGCAACAGAATCATGAATGAATTTTTGCATTTAGGTTTCTGTCAATGTTGGAAGAATGCAGGCCAAAACAGAACAAAACAAAACCCACTGTTACACATATGAAAGAAAATCAGACATGGATCTTCTGTGGGAAAATCAAAACAGAGAGGAGTAACTTCTACACATGGCAGCTTAGATTTCGGATTACATGTATTTTTAAAAAATATATATATTAACTTTTGGGGCGCCTGGGTGGCTCAGTGGGTTGAAGCCTCTGCCTTCGGCTAAGGTTGTGATTCCAGGGTCCTGGGATCAAGCCCCGCGTCGGGCTCTCTACTCACCGGGGAGCCTGCTTCCCTCCCTCTCTCTCTGCCTGCCTCTCTGACTGCTTGTGATCTCTGTCTGTCAAATAAATAAATAAAATCTTAAAATATATATAATATATATATTAACTTTTCTTTGCACATTCTTTAATTCTGACAGCTTTTCTCTTCCTTTGTCCCTCTTTCCTTCCTTTTTTTTCTTTTCCTTATGCTTCCCCTCTCCCCTCCCTCTCTTTAAGACATGGCTCCCTTAAGGAATTCCCATTCCCAGTGATATCTCATCAAAGGAACACATGAATAGTTGACATTATGTAATGCTTTGACATTTGGCATTCCCAAGGCATTACCCCACCCCTGATGCAGAATAAGTTGTCAGAGCATGAAATTGGTATTTTTACATATTCTTAATGTACAGATGTCAGTCTGAAAACCATTCACTAGTATTATGATTACATTCTTTGTCTCATTTTCTTTCTATGCCAAGATCTGTTCCTGTGATTTCTTTTCTTTTGGGAGTTTCAAAGAGAGAAGACAAAACTTTAATAATCCAGCTTACTGATGCTGCCAAAAGGTAAAAGTAAACTTTTAAGACTCTCACCATTTCTGGCAATGAGACTTCTGGCTCAGGAGCTAAGATGTAACAAGAAGGACCAGATGCAAGCTAGAAATACAATCAGTGGCCCGAGAGCTCATGGTGCCAGATTCTTCCGTTGTGTTCCAAATCTAATCTGCTTGAGGTTTACAAGTTTGTTATTCTGTGTTAAACATGGAAATGAATGGCCCAGGTTTATGGGAGAAACAGCGTGTCTAAAAATAATCTCCTTGTAGAAAACACACAAGATAAGAACCGGAAGAGGTTTAGAGACACTCCTATCCATCTTCCTACATACGCCCCTCTAGAATCCCTAACAGATGGGAAACCGGTCTCTGTTTGAACACCTTCAGGGATGGCCATATCATGACCTCATGAAGCAACCCATTTCATATTTGGATGTTTGGCAAATACTGTTCAGCACCCTTTCCTCTTTCCAGAACAGCACCAGCTTCCTTTGGGGAAGTGCTACTTCTTTACTCCATGTGGTTCTGACAGGACAAAGAGGTGGTGTGATGCTTCTCCCCTTCTGGCTTTGACTGCTTCCCTCTCATCTTTGACTTTCCTCTCCAAGCTAGGATATGGGCAGCCTCTAGCCCCAGGTGCTGGTCAGAAGTCTGTTGACCCTCCCTGTCAAATCAGGGCATTTGATGACTTTTCATGGCTCTTCAGGGACTGAAGGCAACCTTTGTGTTTCCCTCACCTTCCATTTCCTCTTAGGGCCTTTAAACCATACAGGCTTCAATCATGCCTTGCATTTTTTTTTTTAAGATTTTATTTATTTGTCAGAGAGAGAGAGAGAGAGTGAGAACAGGAAGACAGAATGGCAGGCAGAGGCAGAGAGAGGAGCAGGCTCACCACTGAGCAAGGAGCCCAATGTGGGACTCGATCCCAGGACGCCAGGATCATGACCCGAGCTGAAGGCAGCCGCTTAACCAACTGAGCCACCCAGGCATCCCCAAGCCTTGCATTTTGAGGTCTCTGGTCCTAAGCAGCCTGGCGCTCTCCACCGAATGTGTTCTAGAGCAGACGCCATGTCCTCAAGAGAGAGGATCTACCCTGCCACTTGGGACCTAGAACAGAAGATCTGAAGACAACTGTTCACTATTCTTCAACAGCAGCCCAAGTGACCACAAATCCACTAAAATGTGGACACCTTCCCAGTGATCCAGAGAATAGCCACCTGGGATGACCATTTACTGTGTGCTGGGCAGTCTGCCAGACCCTTATTTGCTTGTTCATTTTTCATCATTATAACACACCCTGCAGACTGGGCATGGTTGTCTGCATGTTTCAGACAGGGAAACAGATCTAGAGAAGTGACTAGAGAGGTCAAGCAGCTTGATCCAGTTCACCCAGGTAAAGGGTGAGACTTACACCGGGCTTGAGGAGCCATCCCTCACTCCTGTCCCTTTTCCACTACTACATATGTTTCAGAAACCAGAAAGAGAGAGAGAGAGAGAGAGAACCAGAGAGCCACAGAAAAGTTTCAAGTCACATTTTGCTTTTCATCATTTTAAGCCCACAGCACCAACTTTGTTTTTTCCAGCACCAAAGAAATATGTATAGTATACATATATATATATTTTTAAAAGATTTTATTTATTTATTTGAGAGAGAGACAGTGAGAGAGAGCATGAGAGAGGAGAAGGTCAGAGAGAGAAGCAGACTGCCCGTGGAGCTGGGACCCCGAAGCGGAACTCGATCCTGGGACTCCGGGATCATGACCTGAGCCGAAGGCTGTCCTCCAACCAACTGAGCCACCCAGGCATCATATATATACATATATATATATATATTTTAAAGTTCATTTATTTAAGTAATCTCTACACCCAATGTGTGGCTCAAACTCATGACCCTGACATCAAGAGCTGCATATTCTACGGACTGAGACAGCCAGGCACCCCAAAGGAAGAAACAGTCTCACATTTCTCTTTTCCTAGCCTCTCCTTCCTGTCTGGTGCCTCCTATTGGCTGAACCCAAAAGGAGGTAAGAGGGTAAGAATTTCTGGTTGGCAAAGCCTACAGAGGTCAGCCTGTCAGGGCACGAGAAAGGGGAGAGAAGGGTGGAAAGTGGGTTTGGAAGAGCCTCTGTTTCTCTTGAAAGCATTTAGCACCTTTCTGAAAGGTTAAGAATGATAGAGAAGAGAGAGAGGAATTCTAGACGTGAAGTCTTCATGGAAGAGGAGCATTTGAACTGGGTCTTGAGGATCTTTGACAGGTATGGAGAGAAAAGGGGCCTTCCAGGGAAATGGACTGAATATTGGCTTATTCATATTGGCATATTAGCATATTGAATATTGGCAAAACTGAATATGGCATATTCAAGGAGCCATAAGCTCTCATCGTGGCCAGAGCAGAGGGCAATGCATGAGAGGAGGGGAGGGTGATATCCAGAAGAAAGGTGGACCAGGAGCAAAGGTAGATTTAGGTAGATTAAGGTAGTAATTAAAAGTGAACTCCAGACACAGAGCCAGATGGCCTGCTTTGTATCCCAGCTAAGCAATTTGAAGTCTGTGTGACCTTGGGCATGCTACTTAACCTCTCTGTTTGGGTTTCCTCCTCTGTAAAATGAGCATGGTACCAGTTTGTACATGACAGTACCCACCTTGTAGGGTTGTTGTGAAGATTAAATGTGTTAAAATAGAGGAAGTGCCTAAAGCAGAGCCTGGCACCTAAGAGGGGTACTATGTGCGTTGGCTGCTGCTGGTGCTGATGGTAGTGGTGTCATTATGAGAACTATCTGCCTTCAACCCCCGGGTTTGGGTACAGCACCTGGAACGTGACCCACGATCACACAATGTTTCTAATGCAACTGTGTGACACAGGTTCCCTGCAGCATGAGCCAGCTTGCTCATACACACCTATGAAACTTGAACGTGAAGAATGTGTATAGAAGGGGGTGCAGCAAAGCCACCAAGAGAAATGCATTGCCTCTTCTTTGTTTCAAGGCTATTGCAAAGTAATCAATGAAGAAATGGAAAGGACATGGGCCCGGGGATCAGGAGAGCCAGGGACCTACCTGAGCTCTGCCCTTAATTCAGTAGGTGACCTTGGGCACGTCCCTTCCACTCTCTGGACTTTACGTTGACCCTCTGTAAAATGACGGGGGAGGATTATGATGATGTCTTAGGGGCTCTCTTCCAGCTCTATCATTCTGTAATTCTAAATCCCTTTATAACAAACTCTAGGAGAGGAGCTTTGCTCTTGCAAATGGAGTGTAAAGTTAATCCTGCCTGTGCGGAGGCTAACTAATGTGCGTGTGTGGTTTATCCTACTTCATTAAACCCTGACTCCCCACAGAGCAATGCAGAAGGCAGCCCAGGCAGGTAATACAGAAGTGTTGCTGGACTGGGTCTCCTCATGGAAAATGATTTCCCCCCACTTTCTCAGGTTTATCAACACAAAGCCTCTAACCCCCATTTTCCACACTGTTACTTTGTCACTGTGTATATTCAGACCCTCACAGGTGTGGCAGGATGGGTCCTGGTACTGATTTATGTGCACAAGCCCCCAGCCCGCCGCCACCAGCTGCGGATGATACCATCATTTTACCTGAGAAGAAATGGCAGCTCAGATCAGTGGACTTGCTAGGGGAGGTACATGGGGTGGGGGGTGATGGAGGACGTGAGGGCAGCGTGACTGTTGACCACATGTTGGAATGTTTGCCAAGGGGTGGGGAAAAAAGGAAAGGTAATTGGGCAGCTCTGAAGCTAAAAATCTGTAAAAAATTTTTTCAAATTCCCAAGTCACTTTTTCCTAAGACTAAAAGAGCCTTTCTCTAAGACAGTCTAGATTGCCTCTTGAGAATAAAATTGAACAGTAACTGTCTTGAACTCCCTCCATTTTTTCTTCTTTTGTTATGAAATATAGTACAGACGCTGAAAAATGCATCAAGGACATATCATTTAATGAGTGATTAAAAGTGAACGCTGGCAATTCCCACTCCAGACAGGAAACAGAGTATAATGGTCAGTGAAAGAGGCCAGACACAGAAAATACATCCAGTATGATCCCACTCACATGAAGTTAGAAAACAGACAAACTCGATGTTCGGGCAAAGTAACCAAACTTTTTGCTCACTGCCACACAGTGTATAGACCTGGCAAGCTTTCTTCCTCTTTCACCTCCCTGAGCAAGGAACCCACCCACTAAGGACCAAGAGGCACAGAGATATTGAGTGTTATAGCTGGAAGATACCTCATGTGACTTGTATTCATTCATTCATTCATTCATTCATTCGTTCATTCATCACTTAGGTGCTCTGGGGTCTTACTATGTAGGCGCCTCTGGGCTGGGAATGGCGGGATGGCGTATAACGTGGAAGTACCTTGCACAAAACTACCCCAAAGGATCAAGGAAAACTGGAATGAGCTGAGTTGAAACAGGGGGAAGCACTATGGCTCTTGGAAGTGTCTGGCTGTCAGCCAGGACATACCCTCGTGCTCCTCTGAAAAAGAGCCAGCCAGCTGGAGCAGGACCAGGAGAAACTACCTTCACCTCAGAAAGAATGAGTAGGTCATTGCAGATGACCACAACCAAACCTTCCTGCCAAACTCTGTTTTCAAAGGTCAAGTACGTGGCTGTTTATGCACAAATGGGTGAACGCCAAAGGGGTCAGAAATTAAGCTTCAGAATGTCAAAGAAGGATCCAATGCCCTAGTTCAGTGAATGAAGAGAATGAGGTGCAGTGAGGTGAATTTTCCACACGTCATCTGGCTGGCTTGATCCACTGGTCAGGACTAAAATCCAAGTGCCTGCCTCCCCAAACAGTTCGTTTCCTCAGCCCAGATGAGAGCAAAAGTATTTTTCAGGATGAATTTTTATAATCATGGGTTTTCATGGTCATGGAATCATGAAGAGGAGAACGTAAGAGCTGGAAAAGATCTTAGTGCTAATCTCCCCAGTCCAGTGGATCCAAACTAAGCTGGTCATCAAATCACCTGAGGAACTTATTTTTTAAAAATACAGATTCTGGGGATGCCTGGGTGGCTCAGCTGGCTAAGCATCTGCCTTCATCTCAGGTCATGACCCTGGGGTCCTGGGACTGAGCCCCATACTGAGCTCCTTGCTCATCGGGGAGCTTACTTCTCCCTTTGCCTGCTGCTCCCCCTGTTTATGCTCTCTCTCCCTCTGTCTCTGATGAATAAATGAATAAAATCTTTAAAAAAATTACAAATTCAGGGGCGCCTGGGTGGCTCAGTGGGTTAAAGCCTCTGCCTTCGGCTCGGGTCGTGATCCCAGGGTCCTGGAATCGAGCCCGCATCAGGCTCTCTGCTCATGGGGGAGCCTGCTTCCCCCTCTCTCTCTCTGCTTGCCTCTCTGCCTACTTGTGATCTCTGTCTGTCAAATAAATAAATAAAATTCTTTTAAAAAAAAATTACAGGGGTGCCTGGGTGGCTCAGTGGGTTAAGCTTCTGCCCTCAGCTCAGGTCATGATTCCAGGGTCCTGGGATAGAGCCCCGCATCAGACTCTCTGCTCGGCAGGGAGCCTGCTTCCTCCTCTCTCTCTGCCTGCCTCTCTGCCTACTTGTGATTTCTCTCTCTGTCAAATAAATAAATAAAATCTTTTAAAAAAGAAAATTACAGATTCTGGGACCCCAGTCCACAGAGATTGGGATTTAGTAAGACTGGAATTTAGGAAGACCTTGGCCATCTGTATATTTTTTTAGCCCCCTGTTGATTCTGACGATGAGCAGGTGGGACATTCACAAGCCTAGAGAACTCTCTTCAGTTGACAGAGGAAGGAACTGAGGCCCAGATTAAGGAAGGCAGAGTACCTGTGCTAGGTGACACCTTGTTTCATCCTACAGTCTTCAATTATCCAGGAGAGAACGGAGTCACACTGTTTAACTAGGGGCCTTGATATATTAATAATGTTTCCCCCCAACATTGTTTTTGTGGTTAACACATTGTATTTTTTGAAGCAGCTTAAAAGATTCCTCGCCACGCGGCAAGGCACTCGGCTTTGTGCAATGTTTACAATGACTTTGTTGTTCATTAAACAAATTTACCCAGACTAACCCAACATGAAAAAAACCATCTTGTTTACAGAGAGATCCTGACAAAAATACGTGTAGCAAAGACAGACAAACACACATAAACCTGGATTGCCGAGTGGGACATGATTTGCTGCCACATCCAATTTTTCTCATTAGAACTTGTTTTATTTGAACATGACTCAGTACCCCGTGTAAATGCAAGGCTGTTAATCTTATTACTATATGGAAAACAAATTAATTAGTATGCATGCTATTGGAGATGAGTTGTAAGGTCGGTGTTGGAAAGATTAGGAAAATACACTCATTACTCCAAATGATATCTGATATACACGTCTGACTTCCACTTCAAGATCGGTTCCATTATATGGGCAACAAATATAGCTAATAAAAATCAAGCTTTTGTGCTCAGCATCTAAATGCTGAGGTTGGTCCGAACATGCATACCGGCCTTCTTTGTTTTAAAACAAAGGTCAGTGAGATGAATAACTCCCTGTCTCGCTCCCTCTGCCCAGACTCACATGCAGCACACATGCCCCTTCTCACCTCCTAGCTCCCACTCCAAGCCAAACCCAGCAGAGTGACCTTCTTTTTCTTCAACATGGTCCCCGCACTGCAGACACTCCTCCCTGAACACTTTCTACTTTTTTGCAGTGATCATCCAGAGCACACCTCTTTTTCCCAGGGGACTCTGCCTCTTGAGGGTGGAGACTTGATTCCAGTGGGAGATTCAAATGCATCTTGATCAGAATACCAGGCTACAGGGGGGAAAAATACAAAGAATGAGGAAGCTCTTTATGTCTCAATGGGGAACAATCACCAAGATATATTAAGTGTACACATATGGAGTACATGTGTGGAAGTGTGATGGCAGCATTGATTACCAGATTACCAGAGAGGGAACACTAGGTAGTTGAGGGACAGAGATAGGAAGAGACTTTTCCTCAGGTTCCTTTTGTACCTTTTGAATTTGAGCCATGTGTATATATTACCAAGTCAAATAAATAAATAAGACTCATATTAAATTTAAAAATAAAATCTAGTGGGCAGTGCCTGGGTGGCTCAGTGGGTTAAGTCTTTGCCTTTGGCTCAGGTCATGATCCCAACATCCTGGGGAGCCTGCTTCCCCCCACCTCCGCCTGCCTCTCTTCCTACATGTGATCCCTGTCAAATAAATAAATAAAATCTTAAAAAAAAAATCTAGTGGAAAGGAAATATTTGCTCCAAAGTAACCCCAAAACACCAGAACAAATAAATAAGAGCAAATGTCATTTGGGGTGTTAAGGACTTCAGGAAGTTCTTTAATAAATAACCCTCTTTAGGGGTGCCTGGATGGCTCCGTGGGTTGAGTGTCCGAGTCTTGATTTTGGCTTGCATCATGATCTCAGGGTGGTAGAATCAAGCCTTGCAAGGGGCTCCATGCTCAGCGCAGAGTCTGCTTGTCCCTCTCCCTCTGCTTCCCTGCCCCCAACTCTTTATTTCTCTCAAATAAATAGAATCCTTTAAAAAAAATTAGCTTGTTGGGGCACGTGGGTGTCTCAGTCTGCCTTCGGCTCAGATCACGGTCTCAGGGTCCTGGGATCGAGCCCTACATGGGGCTCACTGCTCAGCGGGGAGCCTGCTTTCCCCTTCGGTCTCTGCCTGCTGCTCTGCCTACTTGTGATCTCTCTCTTTCTGTGTCAAATAAATAAATAAAATCTTAAAAAAAAAAATTAGTCTGTTTAACTCTGTGTTACCAGACTTGTATCACCAGAGAGCTCAAAAAGAAACACAAAGTATCCAGTGTTTACCAAATGGTGTTGACTCTGAAATCCTTTTTAACATACTCAGTTTTTAGTATCTCACAAAACACAAGTGATCCACTAGTGTGCTCTAGGCAACATTTTACTTTTATTTTTTTAAGATTTTATTTGTAACTAATTTTTACACCCAACATGAGGCTCAAACTCACAACCCTGAAATCAAGGGTCACATCCTGTACCTACCACCCAGTCAGGTGCCCCTCTAGGCAACATTTTAAATTAAGGTGTAGAAAAGAAAGTGGACACTGACTCTATTGTCAACTCCGTGAACGGACCTGGACAAGTCCTTTCTCTTCTCTGGGCCTTGCCAGTTTCCCCACTCTAAAATGAATCCACTGTGGGGTACTTGGGTGTCTCAGTCGCTAAGCGCCTGTCTTTGGCTCAGGTCATGATCCCAGGGTCCTGGGGTAGAGCCCTGCCTGCATCAGGCTCCCTGCTGGCCGGGAAGCCTGTTTGTCCCTCTCCCACTCCCCTGGCTAGCGTGCCCTCTCTCTCTGTCTTTCTCACTCTGTCAATTAAAAATAAATTTTAAAATAAAATAAAATAATGGGGTGCCTGGGTGGCTCAGTGGGTTGGGGCCTCTGCCTTCGGCTCGGGTCATGATCCCGGGGTTCCGGGATCGAGCCCCGCATGGGGCTCTCTGCTCGGCGGGGAGCCTGCTTCCTCCTCTCTCTCTCTGCCTGCCTCTCCGCCTACTTGTGATTTCTATCTGTCAAATAAATAAATTAAATCTTAAAAAAAAAAAATGAATCACTGTACAAGATCATTTCTAACTTTCCTTCTAGCTCAGAAGTTCAAAGACTCCTTGGCAACAGTACATCAAAGATCTCCTCCAAAGCAAACCTAGGCTTTGAGTAGCAATTGGAGGCAAGGAGGTTTATAATGCTTGCTAAAAGAACTTACAAATGTACCTGGTGGGAATGTATTTTCCCAGCTTCTCCCCAAATCTCGGGGATAGCAAAAGCTAAGCAAAATGAAACAAAAAGAACCCCTGGCAAATATTCCAGGAGGTTATAAGAAACCAGTGCAATCATCTTTTGTTCATCGTGGCTACTGATATTGCCAAAGACTCAACACTTCCATTTTTCTCTGTGCCTCCTTGGCAAACCCATGAATCGAGACTCTGTTTCCTTGGCTATAAAGTGGGTATAGTTATTGCTTTGCTGCTTTCCTCAAATTCTTGGTAAAGACATTTAATTTATGACACTAACAAAGCTAAGAGAATAGAGAGGCAACGACAGGTTTGTCAAACCATTTATTTGATGGGGAAGAATGTTGCTTATCAAGTTATCTTTTATTTTTCAGAAGATTGTCCTTGGTTGGGGCAAGACTGTGGTATGAAAGCATCATACTCATCCATTACTGGAGGCAAAATAAATTTATAAAATGTTTTCACAAGGTGATTTGTCTATATATTTCAAGAACTGGTCAAGTTCTGAACTGAAAATCTAGATCTGGAGATTATAGGAAATAACAAAAAAAAAAAAAAGAGAGAGAGAGAAAGTGAGAGGTATGAAAATGTGTACTTTGAGATTATCTGTGATAGTGAAAAATTGAGTCTTTCTAAATACATAATACTAGAGAATGATATATCTATTTAAAAATGTATTAAGCAGGGTGCCTGGGTGGATCAGTGGGTTAAAGCCTCTGCCTTCGGCTCAGGTCATGATTCCGGCGTCCTGGGATCCAGCCCCACATTGGGCTCTCTGCTCAGGGAGAGCTTTCCCCTCTCATTCTCTGCCTGCCTCTCTGCCTACTTGTGATCTCTGTCTGTCAAATAAATAAATAAAATCTTTTTTAAAAAATGTATTAAGCAGTCATTAAAATAATTATTAAAACATTTCTTTAAAAATAATTATAAAGACCATGCAGCATTATAATCATAAACTGTTAAGTGAGAAATGTGTGAATACAAGCTGTAATTGAGCTAACAAATTACCTATGTAAATTTTTCTAGCATGTAAATAAGGGCAGAAAAGGAATGCTGAACAGTTCATTTGTTAGGATGGTAGGATTACGGATAATTTTCTCCCCTTTTTAATTTCCTTTATTGTTATAACAGTGTAAACTGAAAAAAAGTCTGGAAAAAAATACAATGAAAGCAACAGATAGGTACATTTTGTCATATCCTTTGTAAATCCTTTCATTGAAGAAAGGGATTAAATGTGGTTTACCATAGAAAATGATTAAAAAAAAACCCACATATTGCATTTCTTCTAGACTCTTCTACCCTTCTGAGAATAAGTTAAAATTTAAACACCAGAGCTGGTTTTTTTTTTTTTTTTTAAATCCAGGATTATCTCATCATTCTATTTAAAACATATAAAGAAAGAAAATACACTCTTTTTTCTTTTGGATGAAAATTTTCCTCAGCCAAGTTCCATATATCTGTTCTTCTCTGTCAGTAGAGCTTGGGTCCTTACTCCTACATTGTGCAATTCCCAGCCTGTAGGTCCTCCATTTGGTTGTACAGACACTGGTGGAGAAGGTCCATTCGCATTGAAGGAATCCCAACCGCTCCTGCTTTGAGAAATGAGCATACTAATTTCTGCCCAGGCTATAATCTGGATCCATTGTCAGGATCCCCTGAGATAATGTGTGTAGGGTGACAAAGAATTGCTCTGTAAATCCTTCAGAACTGCATACAGTTGGATCTTTTTCCTTTGGGAGTCAGTGCAACATAATGGAGGACACACAGGGGTAGAGTCTGGGTCAGCGTAGGGGCTGGAGGAAGACTGGGTTTTGGGGAAGTGGTATAATGTTAACTATTAAGAAATTTGTAAAGTCAGAACAGGCTTTCAAATTCCAGCTCTTCCATCTCTTAACTGGGTGATCCTGGGCAAGTTTCTGTGCCCTAACTCATGGTGATAATGTTGTAAACTGTGATACACAGGAAATAGTGAGCACTCAAGAAACGTCAGGTACTCTCATCAGTACTCCTTTCCCCGGTAACTCACTGTGGCACCTCCGGCCAGTCTATTTCCTTCTCTGGGCCTTAGTATATCCATCTGTCAAATGGGACAAGGGCTTGGATTCAGTGGCTTTTCAGGGCTGGTTTAGCATAAGCAGGCCAAGCTTGTGGTTTCAGAGTGGTGGTTGTACCAAGGTCCCTTTAAAGATAAATATACAGGGACGCCTGGGTGGCTCAGTTGGTTAAGCGGCTGACTCTTGATTTCTGCTCATGTCATGATCTCAGGGTCATGAGATCGAGCCCTCAAGCCCCTGTGTCCAGCTCTACGCTAGGTGTGGAGCCTGCTTTCAATTCTCTCTCTCCCTCTGCCCACCCCCTCCCTCTCTCTCTCTCTCTCAAAAAAAAAAAAAGATAAATTTACATAAGAATCTATAGCCAGTAAGGAAGTAGTCAAGGGAATGGGTTTTCAGAAATCTTCTGCAGATGGGGCTCTCAGTCTCATAATCCTGCTTCTGTGGGGGAAAAAAAAAAAACTCCTGCTTCTGCTTTACTCTTTTTTTTTTTTTTTTTTTTTTAGATTTTTAAGAAGTCATCTTTGCATCCAACCTGGGGTTTGAACTTACAACCCCAGGATTAGAAGTTGCATGCTCCACCAACTAAGTCAACCAGGCACTCTCTGCTTTATTCCTGAATGTGCTTCCCTCAGCTGATATTGCCAAACCACTCTGCCTGGCTGGGATTATTCTTCCAACGACATAGAGGGGATGTTGAATCTCCCCTCCCACTGTTTGAACAGATAGTTTCACAGGAACCTTAACTAGGTTACTTTGTTCTTTTTTGAAGGCAATGACCCCCAGAAGGCAGAACTACGACCAATGGACAGAAGTTACGTGAAAGCTGATGTGCACTCCATGAGGGAAAGAAATTCCTGGCAGCCATTCCACAGTGAAAGGAGCTAGTGAGCTCACTGTCCCTGGAGGTATTCAATCTCAGGCTGAGTGTTTACTGGAATGCTGTAGAAAGACCTGCCTGGATACAGCTCATACAATTTAATGAGGTCCTCTACCCCAAGTGCCCATGCTGTTAATGAACTATTTACAGATTTAACTAGCAATACATTAATTGATAAACTATTGGTTGTACCATGTTAGAGATCTGGCCTGTTCTAATTTCTCTCAGAAGAGAATGCCCACTGAAAGACTCCTGAGAGTAGGGCTTTGTGAAGAATCTGACAGAACACAGAACTTATGACTCATCTTCCTGCGCCTTCTTTCCCAGAGTGAAATTCTTTCTATAATATACAGGATGTGTGTGTGTGTGTGTGCGTGTGTGTGTGTGTGTGTGCACAGCAGAGTTCACCTCATTAATGCCCTATTGACTGTAATTATGTCTTTTCATTTTCCCTCTAGGATCTGAGGCTTTCTTCCCCATCCAGCTCTGCCCAGCTGTGTGTTTCCCCAGCAATTCTAGATCCGACATTGTCTTTTCAGAAATTTAGCAGCAATATCATAACAGCTGTTAACCTATGGCTCTTGGATGTGCTTGAGTTGAATTTTGTTGTTCTTTGCTTCCTCTCTTACAGTGCTGGCAAAGGATACTCTGAAAAAACCCATAAATTTTGTAGCGTGATTTCTGTCGACCTCCTCCTATACAAACATTCACTCACAACTCCTGTCAAATGCTGGGCCATCAGCTCCTCTACCAAAGGAGAAATATATTTAGTCGACCAAACAAGATTTTTTCTTTTTCTCTCTCTTTTCCTCCTTCCCTTCCTTTCTCTTTTTCTTTTCTTTCTTTCTTTCTTTTTTTGAGAGAGAAGAAGGGGTGTGGGTGAGGGAGAGGGAGAGAGAGAGAATCTCAAGCAGACTCCCCGCTGAGTACCAAGCCAGATGTGGGACTTGGTCTCACAACCCTGAGGTCATGAACTGAGTGGAAATCAAGAGTTTATCGCTATGGGCTGAGCCACCCAGGCGCCTCCAAACAAGATTTTCTTTTAACAGCATTGGGGGATATAAACCCATCCTAACAATATTTCATGAGGTAATAACCTAGTTATTCTATCATTGGATCCTCACAACAGCCCATAGATGTAGGCTGAGTGGATGCCAATTAATCTCCCCAACATACAGGTTAGCAAACTGGGGTGGGGGGCAGAGAGGTGATGTCATACAGCAAGGATGTGGTAAAATGGGAGTTAGAGTTGTGGGCTGCAGAGGCCCATCCAGAGAGGATCTCCTTTTTACCACATTTATTCATTCATCAGACTCTCAGATGAGCATCTTTTATGTGCAAGTCCTGTGTTGTTCTGGGGTTTTAGAGATAGACAAGATACTGTCCCTGCTCTCATGAGAGAAAGGCAAGAGGACAAATTGCTATCATAGTGTGACAAAGGCATTCACAGAGTTGGGATACCCAAAGGGAAACCAATATGGTCACTGACAGAGTAACTCCAGGCATAACACAGACACGAAACCTCACAGAAACAAGCAATAGTGATGTCTCCTCAGCCAGAGAGGCTTAGCAAGAAAGATCTTGCAAATTTCTGAGGGAACTTGATATGTTTCCCTGGTATCACCTGGGAATGGTGGGTGAGTGGGCTAGAGTTTAAGGTTGCTCTAATGCAGGGGTGTGTGGGTAACTCGGCTGGTTAAACATCCGACTCTGATCTCACTTCAGGTCTTGATCTCAAGGTTATGAGTTCAAGTTCTAGATTGGGCTCCATGTGTTGGGCTGCAAGCCAGTCATGGAGCCTATTTAAAAAAAAAAAAAAGTTGCTCTAATGCAGGCTTTACTGTATTTCCTTAGGGACTCCTTTTTCTCAGCTGGTCCCAGTCTTGTCATCAGGGAACACTCTACACTCCCTGTCACTTCCAAAACAGACCAAGCAAGCATTTTCTACCTCTAAGCCATTGACCACACTGAACCCTTGGCCTGCAGCAAACACATTTCTCTCCAACTCAGTCTTCCAAGCTTGGATCAAATGCCACCTCCTTCAAGCATCATAGATTCCCTCTAATAGGAAAGGACTCTGCCTTCCTTTCCTAACTGTCTTTTATTAAAAACATAATCATGTTCTACCCTGTATTATAGGCTTATTTCTCCAACCTGACTGTAACTGAAGGGCAAGAGAATCTTGTCTCTAAGACTAAGCACTGGGCTCTTTTTGTTGAATGGGACTGAATGAAAAGAGGAGACAGTTCTCTGGTTCTTTTGTGACACACTGGAGATGGTTTGTAAGTAGAGTTTTCACTTTGGGAACCTGGGTACTGTGATCTGATAAGTTCTGGATTCTCAGTGTTTGGATAGGTGGAGACCTGGTGAACAAGGCAGGAATGAGTGCATCCCAGAGGTTCAGTCCTTGCACTGGAAAAGCTTTTAAGCCTGTGCTTCCCAATGGAGGTTCCCTGTACCTCCTGCATCTGACTTCCCCGAGGAAGTTATTAAACATTTGGGTTCCAAGCTTTGTCCCATACCACGAAATCAAGCTCTTCAGTGTTGGGGCCCAGGGATCTGCATGCAATTCTCACACTGAAGTTTCGAAGTTAGCATTATTGGGACACCCGGGTGACTCAGACAGTTAAGCGCCTGCCTTCAGCTCAGGTCATGATCCCAGGGTACTTGGATCAAGGGAGCCCCTTGTGGGGCTCCCCATTCAGCAGGAAACCTGCTTCTCCCTCTCCCACTCCCCCTGCTTGAGTTCCCTCTCTCGCTGTCTCTTTGTCAATAAATAAATAAAATCTTAAAAAAAGAGAGAGAGAAAAGAAAAGTTAGTGTTACAGCCTGAGAGGAGTGGTAAGGACTGGACACAGAATGCTCTATTACCAATGCACAGGAAAGGGAGAACTCAGGGGAGAGTGTCCCGCAGCTGGAGGACTTACTAAAATGTATAAAGAACATTCCAAGCTGAAGTTTCTTTGTTTTTCCTCAGGCTGGAGGGGTTTTGCTTGTTTGTTTGTTTGTTTTTGTTTTTAATGAACTTTGCCAATTTTCCAGGTCAAAGCTGATACAAATTATGCTTTCGTGTATATCCTTCCTTTGGTCCCATGACCTTTCCCTTACCTCTCCCTTTGGCCCTTGGGGTCCACTCACTCCTCTAGCAAAGGGAGAGTATCGGCAGCTACTACTCTGGCCATGGTAAGGGAGGTGTGGTAGAGGCTTCTCCATCATATCCATCCTCCTTACTGTGCTCCACTTCCCCAAACCAACTCCCACCTCCTTCCCTCAGAAGCCCTTGCGGTTTCCCCACCCAAGCCCTTGGTTAGCTCTTTTTGTAGCTTCTTGCTGATTGTTGGTATCCAGCAGCTTCACCCTTCTCCCCATCCTTATTATCTAGCAAAGTCCTACTCATCCCTCAGCATGCATCTAGGTCTCCCCCTGAGAGGTCTCCTCTGACCTCCTCCCCTTCCACCATTCCAGAGTCACCCTGCTCAGTTCCCCCACAGCCCCCTGTGCTTACCCCCATCCTCACACTCTTATGGTCCGAGTAGAGATCTGTCTCCTGTCTGGACAGGGTCCGGGGCTCAAGCAACATTGTGCCCTGGCTCCCGGCTCTTGGCTCCCGACACGGGGCTGAGCGCTTCTTCCCAGGGCGGTTCTGAGGGTCGAATGACCGCTGTGTACACTCACTGAGGGCTTTTCCGCAAACGCTCTTGCTCTCCTCCCTCAGCCCGTGACAGCTGAGGGCACCGGGCTGGCCCACTAGGCCGAAGGGACAAGGCACCCTCAGTACCTCAGGCATCAGATACCCCCACGTGGGTCCGGAGAAAGAACGAAAGAAGGCTATGTCCTTGGAGCTTGCGCCCCTCTGGCCTGGGAAGCATGCAGCTCCACCTCCCCCAGGCCAGCTGGGAAACAGCTTTCACCTGGGTGGCCAGAAGGGCTTTAGGATAGAGCTTTCTTCTGTGTTCCCGAAGCTGGCCCTGCTGGCACAACCCGGGCATCAGGCCCGCACTGAGGGCCTCAGAGGAACCAAGTGCTCGCTAAACAGGGGCAGGCTTTGCTGAAAGCTGCACGGACAAAACCCAGCTCTGAGCTTAATTAAAAAGAGTGCTTAATCCCTCCCCCAACAAATGCAGATCTCCCACAAAGGAAAACAGGAATGCCAGTGGCCAGGGAGACCCTCAGCCTTATAAACAAGTGATTCGGGCAGCACAGGGCAGCTCCGCTATGATCTGATACAATGACCATTGTCAAGGAGGGCTGTTTTTCCATGTTTTTGTATCCTTTTCTTCGCATCTTCTTTTGCTACCTAATTTCATGCATCAGAGGTCAAAAGACAAAAGGTCAGTCCTGGTGTAGAGGCAGCAAACTCACCACCACCAGGAACGTTTGTCCAAAGGAGCGCTTTGAGGCACCGCCTGGGGACACCGGCAGGTTTTCATCTCTGCCTAATTCTCTTGTGTCACTTCACAAGGTTCGCGAGTCTATGTGCAAATTGCATGAGAAATGAGACACCAACTGCTGTACCAAACTAGAAAAAAAAAAAAAATCGCCTCTCTTTCAATCACCAAACTATTTCCATCTCATACCTTGTAAGAATTTGTGCCTCACAAGGAGCCCATCTTGGACTCTTAGCCTGCCTTGCCACAGAACTCACCAATACGCGTATCAACTTATATTGTAAATAAACAATCTGAAGAGCTATTCCTTAGCGGTTTTTTTAGGAGAATTTATAAAGATCTCTCAAAAAATTACCGTTTGTCCTAAAAATTGCTTTCTTTGAAATCTGAGAAGCATTTTTAGTATGAATAATTCAGTATGATTCTTTTAGTATGAATTTAGTATGGATATTTTGTTCTCGACCTCCAATTTTTTCACTGCCCCATTTTGGATTCTTAAGTAGTAAGGTAGTGCTACTTTCCTAGTTTCCTAGGTAGACAACTTATGTATTGTAAGGAAAATATAGCATCATGATTTCCCATTAGAAATATCTTCATATTTAAGGGTGAAAACGATTTTCCTGTTTTATGTTCAAAACCACCACATACCATCTTGGCATGCCCAATGGTTTTCATCTTATTGAAAATAAATTTAGGAGACACCTTTAATTTTTCCTTTTGTAGACAATTTTTTTGGTCAATTGGCATTCACTGTCTGAAAGTCTGGCCCCCACGCCTAGGACAAAGTAAAGGAGAAGCTAAACACTTTGGGAAGTGTCTCTGGTCACTAGACTCTAGGGTTGCCTGCAGCACTCACCTCAGAGGCCCTCTGGACCAAAGCCCAGCCAGCTCCCTCTTTTGCATCTCACTCTGAGCTGGGTCCTGGAGGAAGCTACCAGCAAATTAGCTGATCAAGTTGCTAAATATAGGTAATCAGCAGCAAATCTGGAAGATTTTTAGAGCCCCGTTTTATTTCAGGCATGTTCTCAAATCCTGTAGTTCCCCTTCCTCCCCAGGACTGCACCTCAAAAAGAAGGAAAGAAAAAAAAAAAAGAAAGAAAGAAAGAAAGAAAAAGCCGTGCACAACCTGCCCGGAGGGAGACTGAAGTATTCACTTGGCGTTTTGCAAGGTCACACTACAGGCTCCAGGGAAAGAGCTCCAGTCCTGCTGTGATCCTCTGCCCTAGCTCTGAAGTTATTACAGAAAAACTGGGAAGGAAGTAAGTGAGAACATTGAGGGCCTACTTACGGGCGCGCTTCGCGGTTTAACACTCTGATCTACGCCCCAAAACTCAAAGAATCGTTTAACCTATGCACGCATTCAAAATCGCTTGTGAAGTAGTCTCTTTTATGTTCCAATACTTCATGGAATCAAATTATATCACATTAAAATGTTATTAGTTTAAAACATATTAAAGGGGATGTAAGTCTGGGCTGGCGCATGAATATTTAAAGCTCACATTACGCGGAGAACTATTGGAAGGAGAAGGGGTGGGAAAGCCAACAGTTCATCGTATAAATATTGATGGAAATAAAACGTCCTCCGTATAAACTTTCTTTAGCAAATTAAGATTTTACTATTTACACATTACGGTATTGTTAAATTTAAAAGGAACTCTAAGAAGAAATAAACGGATTTACACTCGTTCTCAATGTTAAACAATCAGTGCCAGTAAATCTTTCCAATGCCCCGTTTTGAATTCTTAGGTAATAGTGGATTGCTGGGAAGTGTAGGCAAATTGTAAATACAACTGACAGCCCGTTTTCCATAGTCACATATCGCGAATGTAACTCCGCGAGAGTAAATTTTATCTCAAAATTCTCTAAAAATAGTCTTCAAACCTCGTCTCTGTGCATATGTATACGGCATACACTTAACGTCTGCCATGTGTACCTGTGCACTGGAAACCAATAGTGGAACTGAGTTTAATTACTGGATTGAGTTGAAATGAACCCATGCAAACGACCCAGGTCTGCCCTCTTTGAGGCTTCTCTCTATAACGCTTTTAATTAAAGCAATAAAAGGAGTAAAGTAAGGCAACAATAGCAATAATCCACCATGAGCACCAGGTTCCCCAACACAGCCACACCGTTATTTTCCACCTCTACCCGACTACTTCTGGGTGGCGAGCCGCCAACACATGGTGCTACCAGCAGCCAGACCTCGAAGCCCTTTATACGCAGAGGATCCCATTGGCACCAGAACTGGGCATTTTGACCCAAACCATTCCTCAGCCCCTTCCTGCCGCCGGCGCCGCTAGAAAACTTGCGGCGGCGACTGGCCTGTGTTACGCGCTTTTTGCGCTCCGCGCCCGGGGAGTTGCCAGCAGAGAGGTGCCCCGGTCCACCCGAGCGCCGCTCCTAGGCAAACCCCAAGCTTATACCGCGAGGGACCCACTCGCCGCGCCTCGGCGTCCACCCTCAATCCTGACACCCTCCAGGCCCCGGCAAACGAAGCAGGGCGGAGCTGGGCATTAGGGGCGCCGCCTGCGGAAGGTGCGGTGCCACGTGCGCGCTGCAAGGACCCCGAATCCTGCAAGTCCAGCTGCGGCCTCAGCTGCTCCCCGAACTGGGCCCCCAGCTTTAGGGCGGGGCCTCCTCCTCGCCTCCAGCCTGAACGTCGGCTCCCACCCACTCTCAGCGAAGGCCCCAGCCCAGAGTCCCAGGGTCAGAGTCGTTCCCCGCGGCTTCTTACAGGGCTCGCCCAGAGCGAGGCCCAGCGGCGGACCCCGCTGGTCCAACCTTTGCTGGATTCTGGGCTGGGGATCTCGGGGGGCGCTGGGTCGGAGCCGAGCCCCAGTCCCGGCTCCACAAGCCCTGGAGTCCTCGGGCGTTTCCTGGCCGAGCGGAAGAGCCGGAGCTAAGCTCCTCTGCTCCCGACGTCGGCCTCCCCCTCCCTAGACTGCAGCGTCTTAGCTGGAGGGAAGCTCACAGCGTGCCTAGGCCAACCCCTTCTGCGACTCTTTTCTTTTCCTGTCACTCTCTGTTCTCGGTTTCTGCTTTCTCCCTCTTACAGAATACCAGAGCGCGCGGGAGCCGGAGAAGCCTTCACACCAGCCCCTTTCCTGGGCCTCCAGTCTGCCCTTCCCCACAGTCTCGTCTCTCCCTCGACATATTTCTGTCTCTATAGATTCTCCCCGCATTTCCCTGCAGGTTTAACCAGCGTGTCTCTCTGCCTCTCTAAATCTGCCTCTCCTCTCCCTTTCTCCCTGGTGTAGCATTAAACAAATCCAGGTGTATCGAGGTTCGAGAAACGCCGGCAACGTGGACAGAAAGAATGCCTTATTCTGTCCTTGTAACATTTCCGGTCACTACAGTTTGGCTTCCCCCTTGAGATGGTGCCAGGGCCGGTACCGCCTTGTAGGCCCCAGCTACCGAGGAGCCGGCTCGCTCTCTCTCGCTCTCTAGCTGAGTATGCTTATGTTCGAGTGTGGATTTATGTGTCTGTGTTTGTAAACCAGGGCAGGCTCTCCAAACCGAAAGCTGAGCGGAGTTGGGTTTCTAGGATTACAGGGCTGCGGGCAAGTGAGGTGGGGGACTTTTCGGGGGTCCCGATGCCCATCTGCGCCTAAACTCCACGCGTCCCTAGCCCCCCGCCAAGTAGCTCTAGGGCTGAAGCTTCGATTCCGCGTTGTCCGAAGAGGTTCTCCACCTGCTCCGCGGCGGGGATCCGCCCCTGGGTCCAACGCGGCTGGAGTCAGGGAGGTCCGAAGCAAGCTGGCCAGACGCAAGGGCAGATCGACCCACAGCTGACAGGGTGCGCAAGGGAACGGCGGCTGGGTCTGGGTACCCCGCGGTGGTGGTGGTGGGGGTGTCTCTGTGAATTCTGAGCCTGGCACTGGTGCCGCACGACCCGCAGGGTTATGACTAGGGGGCGGGCGCCCCCTCGGGAAAGCACATTTGTTTCTCGTTGGTCTGGAGCGCGCAGAGTACGACGCGGCTGCGATGGGGTCGGATAATTCCGAGCACCGTGAACCCGTCATTTTTGATGCTTGGCCTAATCCTCTGCCCTTCCTGGGTTCAGACAGTAACGGAGTAGTGCCCGGTGTCTCCTCCTTAAGCCAAAAGCCCCACAAAACCAAAACACACAGGCAAAACTCCCTAGAGCATCTCACAAACACAAAAACTAAAGCCAACACACGAAAACGCACACCAAAACCCCCATCCAAACGCTGGGCGCGTAAAAAACAAAATAAAAACCAAAGAAAACAAAACACAAACAAACACAAGATTCACCTAACGCAAAACACACAGACGACACCCACGAATACAAAATCCAACACATCAAAACACCGCGCAGATGCAACAGCCTTCCAAAGGACACACAAAAAGACAATCTCCAAGGACAAAGTACAAAACACATAAAATTACAATCCACAAGACAGAAAACAAAAGCCACCGAAAAGACCAAGACTCACAGAGCCAAACCCTCTAAAATGAAATCCACGAAAAATACACACGCAAAACACCCGAAACAAAAGACTCTTAGATAATGAAAAGAAAATTCACGGGAAACAAACAAAAACAAAACAAACCCTCTAAATAGAAAACAACCCCAACAACTCCCGCCCCCAGCCTGGGGTGAAATGTCAATTCCGGGAGGGCTTTTGATCTCTGGGCGCGGACAGGCCGCTCCTCCTCGTCTCTGCCACCCCGCGCGGGATAGGCAAGAGGGCGGGAAGCAGGGGCTGGGGCTGGATAGCGGAAGGAAGAATCGAGCTCTCGGAGAGGGCCAAAAATCGAATCGCCCGGGCCAGGACCCGGACTCGAAGGCTGCAAAAAGGAGGAGGCGCAGGGGGACTGCGCGGATTACTTGGTGGGGGGGCCGCCGGGGAATCCACAGCCACGTTTCCGATTGTGGCGAAATCGGCTCAGTGGATAAGAGATGTCCGGTTCCCGCCAGCTTCCCCCACCCCCCTTTTCTCGAGCTCTGGGCTCTTCCCCCTAGGTTGCGGCCCAGCCTCGTGACCACCCCCTCCAAAAAACAAACAACACTCTCGCTGAGAACGATTCACTTTCCGAAACTGCCATTGTCCGGAGGGCCAAGAGTCCTCCCGCAGAGCGCTCCCCCGCCCTGGAGAACCTTGCCCCTGCGACCACCCCACAGCGGGGCCCCACAGACATCCAGTGGCCAAGCCTTGCAGCTGGACTCGGGACTGGGGAGGGGGGTAAGAGAGTGAAGTTTTCAGCCTGGGCCGAAGAGAGCGGGCTGGACGTGCCACACCGCTGCCCCGTCTCTGTCGGGCTGATTTCCCCTCTGGAATCAAGTCCTCGGGCTCGGGCACGCAGCAACGCCTCAGGGCTTGAGGGCAAAGGGATTACATTTATGGGCCGGGGTAAGGTGTCCAGGACTCCCGCCAATCTCCAAGACCTCCCGAGATGGTTTTGCTTGGCCCCGGCGCCCAAAGCGGAGGCCCGGGTTTTATCTCCAGCATTTTACATATGCTCCGGGCCGGAATGGGACACGGTGTGGGGAGGGAGCTCTGGGAACCAGCAGGCTGAGTGGGGACCTAGGGACTTTAGGGTTCTGGCACTACCCTAAAGTCAGGAACCCGGCAATGGTATTAGAGCTGCAAATTGGGGGTGGGGTGGCTGAGAGCTCTGGGGGCGGGCGCCGCCCTAGGGGTGAGTCTGAGGAAACTGGAACGCCCCCCTCTATGCCTGGCGACACTACTTGCCTTTGCACCCCCTTCAAAAACACCTGCTGGGCAGAGTGGTTAATTTTTTAAAAAAACAAAAACCGGGCCTGCACCCGCCTACGCGGCGGGGCTTACGCCTAGAGGGTTCACCCGCCTCGCACACCCTGCACTGGGCCGCGACACCGAGACGCAGGGATTTGTAAAACGTGCGGCCACGAGGCCAGGTCTTCCCGCTTGCCTCCGGTCCTCACCTTCCCGTGGGCGCGCGGGGCTAGCGCCCGGCTCCGTTTAAAGCCTTCCTTCCCTCCCCCCAACCCCCTATAAAAGTCCAGGGCGGCGCGGCAGCGGCACTGCTGCTCTCCCGGCCTCCCGCACTGCTCCGGCCCGGCCCGGCCCGGCCCGCCCCGTCTGGCCAGCTGGACAGGCCCGGCCGCACTGCGCGGACACCCTTTCCCTGCTCCGGCCCGCAGTGCGGGGCGGCACGCTGGGGGCGCGGTGTGTCTGGGGACATCTTGTGATGTTGGCGAGAACAGGACATGATCTCACATGGCGAGAAGCTCTTTAGTTCCTTAATCATTTCACGGTGCCTTCGGACGCTTTTTTTCCACCTAAAACGTTTAGTTTCAGCTCAGTGATCAGCTACCCCAGCTCGGCGGGGGAGCGGAAGGCTTGAATTATTCCGACCTGTGAGCGGTCCCTGGCACCAAAAAAAAAAAAAAAAAAGAAAAGAAAAGAAAGAAAGAAAGGAAAGAAAAGAAAAGAAAAGAAAGAAGGAAAGAAAAGAAAAAAAGAAAGAAAGAAAAGGAAAAGGAAAAAAGAAAAGAAAAGAAAAAAGAAACAAAAAAGTGGAAACTTTTTTCCCCTGTTAACTTCAAGTTCTGAAAAAATCAAAATGGATTTAGAGAAAAATTACCCGACTCCTCGGACCGGCAGGACAGGTAGGACCGCGATTCGGGCTCCAAGGCGTGCTAATTCCAGGACCCAGGCAGCTCTGGTCCCCACGCATGTCGGCCCTGGGGGAGG
This sequence comes from Mustela erminea, assembly GCF_009829155.1. Lineage (NCBI taxonomy): Eukaryota > Metazoa > Chordata > Mammalia > Carnivora > Mustelidae > Mustela > Mustela erminea. The sequence goes on from NC_045625.1 coordinate 34,473,783, forward strand.
GAATGAGCGACATTTTCTTAGGGATTGACTGCGTGTGTCTGCCGCGCGTTTGTATGTCTTTTCACCAATTTGTTCACACACTTCTGCATGAGCCCAAAGTGTCTGTGACTTTGTGTTTTTCTCTGTATCTGAATGTTTCTGTGAGTGACTATCTGGGGGTCTGGAAGTTCGTTTGGGTCTGTGTGTTTACATAGGGGCTCAGAATGTGCATGAGTGACGCTGAGTTTGTATGTCCCCATATATGTATTTTCACAATGTGTGTGCCTAAGAATTCATGTGCCTGTGTGTATGTGTATCCTTCTATTCGTGAGTGTGTTAGTTCATGTTTACGTGTTGGTGGTTCTGGGTACTGTACTCTAAGTATCCAAAATGTGTGTCTGTGAGTATTACGTATGTATGAGTATGTAATTTGGATAAGTGTCTGAGTGTATTCCTTTAAGGGTCTGTGTCCACCTGTCATATCCCAAGTGTTTTGGGGAGTGAGAATGAGGGGGTCCCACTGACCCCTCCATTTTTGGATGTCAGCAGCTGTTCACTGTGTCCATGTCAGCGTACACAAAAGTGCCTGCCTCGAGGCACAGAGATGGATCTAGGGCTGTGGGGGGTCCGCTGTGCTAAGCCTGTGAATAGTCAGGCTCAGGTCACGTTGGGAGAAGCAGAAGTGGAGGTGTAATTTCAGGGCATGCAGTCCCTCGGTGTGTGGTGTGCACTGCTTCACTCTGTGGGCACTGCTAAGCCTACCATTTGTATAAAACCATCTCCTGTGGCAGGCACAACCTTGGCAGGGGAGGGCAGGCAACCCACAGGCTAGTTGTGACATTTCTAGGGACCTCCAATCTGCCTTTGCTTTCATCTCGACAAGGCTTTGACAATGGTGTGTGTGTGTATTTTGTGCTCAGGTTTTATGTTGTGGGCGCTGCTCCAGTGGAGGAGAGCACAAGTGGGTGGACATGTGTGCCTGGCTTGGGCATCCAACTCTGGTCCATGTATGCACATGGGCCTTCCTGGCACAGGGCCCGGTGTGCCACCCATAGGCCCAGGTAGTGGTTAGCAGAGTGTGTTTATATCTAAGAGGAGGTGGCAAGCAGTAGGAGGCCTCAGTCTGTCCTGAGATTAAAGATGAGTATAGGAGCCCCTTTTACGCATTAGGCCAAGTACACCAACCCCCACCCAAACACACTCCTGGCCCTGCTAGCAAGAATTATTCCACTTTCCTTATCCCTGTGGATCTTTGAGGCCTTACCTCCACCCCAGCCTTATATACAGGTCAAAAAGCAGAGAGAGGGGTGGACTTATACTCCAAACCCAGGACAACTCTGGGTATAGATACATTTCAAGAATTGTAACAAGTGAGAACAGAAATCTAAGAGGTGGGGAATTAAAGAAGATTCCCCAGGGTAAACGTGCAAGAAAGGGAATCTGGGAACTCCCTCTGCTCCATCCCCATCTCCCCTCCCCGCTTGGCTCCCTTGGTAGGTGGGACTTCCAGAGATGCCATCATCAGATCCAGGTGTTCTGTGTATGCTAGGAATGGGTCAGAGGCACATGAGGATCTAGGGGAGTGTCTGCCTGGTTGGTGTGACTGCCTTTCCCTTCGGAGAGCTGTCTACCAAGAATGTAATTCAGGGCGGTCGATGGGCTCTTTGATTAGTTCAATCGCCTGAATAATCGTTTAATCAATAAAGCATTTCATTCCTCAGTAAGGCGGACCTGGGTGGGGCTGGGGGGGGGGTCCTAGTCTGGCCTGAGTTTAAAAATCTGGAGAGCCACGCCCCCTCTTCTCCTTTGGGCTTGGGTAAGGGCCACCTGCCCTGGAAAGGGCAGAGCTCCCAGGTGACATTGCACTTCTGCCTGTCTGCACCTGCCTGGGCCCCAGCAGTGGGGAAGAGGAGAGAGCTGAGAAATTAGCTGGGCAGGGGCATCCATGTCTGGTTTTAGGGGTTTTATGTGGGTTTCTCCCATCTCCCAACTTGGAGGCCTTTTTTGAGCCACTTGACCTCCTTTTCCTTCCTTCAGAACTGTTTTCCATTCCCTCTCATGACCCCAGTTTCCCCATCTGTACAATGGGGAAGGAGTATATATACCATTTTGGCTCTAAGCCCAAGATTGGGTAAGGTCAGCCTTAAACACAGAGCCACTTAAGGATCCTCCTGTCTAGCCTCTTCATTGTGGTACCAAAAAGAAAACAAAAAACAAAAAACAAAAAAAAAAAACCTGATACCCAGAGAGAGGGGCAGGGACTTGTCTGACATACAGCAAGGGGTACGGAGGGAGTAGGATCAAAAGGTGACTTCTCTGTGCCCTTAGACCCCCTCATTCTTGCTGGGAGAGGAGGTAGAGCCTCCTCTCCCAAGAGCTCTCTTGGAGAAAAAGGACTATTGGCCAAGCTGTCTCAAGAAACCCAAGGCCAGGAAGGCCAGGAGTTTTTTTTTTTTTTTTTTTTTTTAAGATTTTATTTATTTGACAGAGATCACAAGTAGGCAGAGAGGCAGGTAGAGAGAGAGAGAGAGAGAGAGGAAGGGAAGCAGGCTCCCCGCTGAGCGGAGAGCCCATGCAGGGGCTCCATCCCAGGACCCTAAGATCATGACCTTAGGCTAGGAGATTTTGAACAGGGTCTGGGCATTGGCATCCAGTCCTGCAGCTCTGAAATGAGTGTGTTGGAATAACAATCCTCCCTCACCATGGATCTTCATCTTTGAGAACTTTGGGAGGACTCATCTCAGGTTTCTCCCCATTAGACATATAGAGGGAAGCAGAGCCCTAGAAGAAGGGGCCGGTAGTGGAAAGTCTTTGGGAGAAAGAAAGAGAGTGCCAGAGCCCCTGGCCTGCAGGGTGCACTGCTAGTGATAACAAACCCCACAAAGGCAGTTTACATGGTTCTCGAAAAATGTGGTTAAATTCTTCTATGTTTTCACCTACTTAAATGATGCCTACAGAAAGATCCTGATCCAGGTGCAGGAATTATACAGGAATCGACTCTGCCCAACTATCTATGTAACCTGGGTCAGTTGCTCTCTCTCTCTCTCTCTCTCTCTCTGGTCCTTTAAAAATGAGTCAGAGAGGGGGCACCTGGCTGGCTCAGTTGCAAGAGCATGGGACTCTTGATCTTGGGGCTGTAAGCTGGAGCCCCACGTTCGGTAAAGACATTACAAAACAAAACCAAATCTTGGAAAAAAATAAAATAAAATGAGGGTTACAAAGAGAGGACCTACCAAGTTAGGACTGTTTTGACAGGAGCGTCTCTGATTCTCCCAAACTGAGCACCTAATCTGAGCCCTGGAGGCCTTGCTTCCCACCCACCCACCCACCCCCCACCCTACCCTCCACCAAGCAAGAGCAGGGATAGGGGCTGGAGGAGTCGATTTCAGGCCCCTAGAGCCCTGGAGCAGCCCCAACCCCCAGACTCATCTGGAGCGGCGGACTTGGTGGAGAGAAAGGGGAGGCAAGGAGGGAGTGCGCTCTGAGTGAGAGCTGGTTGCTCACTGCAGATCAAGGTGGAGGTTCCTCTGGAGGTATTTTGGCTTCTCAATTAATTCTCAATGGGCTTTCTTTCAATACCAGAGCTTTCAAAGGCAGTTGGTCTTCTATAAATTGAGTTTCTTCCCAGATGGTTTCCTTTCCCAGTGTCTGTCTCCAGCGCTTAGCACAGGGCCCTGTCCAAAGTTGTGCGGTTGGGGCAAGGTAACCCGGTGACTGTTACACATCGAGGCCCGACCGGGTTCAGCGCAAGGGCGTTAAGACCAGCTCCCTGCCAGTCTAGTCTGTCTCTGTTCGCTTGTCTCCTCGATAGTCTCGCTTAGACTTGTGGGCTCGTGAGCTGTGAGCTCTCAGAGGCAGGACTGCGGTGCAGAAGCCCTGCTCCATCAGGGAATCGCTGTGTGATCTCACACTAGTCATATTACTTCTGGGGGCCGCTGTTTGGTGGCCTGTAAGGCGGGGTAGATGGCCAGGATATCAGTTCTGGGGGTGCCTCTCGGCATTAGAAGTTCCCGGAAGATGGCCCGCTTGGAGGCTGGAGGCAGTGAGGAACCGCTAACTGAAGGAAAACTCCTTCTGTCCTGGGCACCTGTCGCCCTAACCGGCAGGCAACCCAACGCCAGCTTAAGCCGCACACCCTCTGTTTGAAATGGGAATCTAAGCTCCTCTTGCTTGGTTAGTATCTGTGGTTCCATCCCACCCCGGCAGTACTCTGATTCAGTCCCAGCCCCACAGGTATCAGGAGGAAAACTGGTTTGTGCCGGTATATCCTACCTAACTGGATTCTTTATTTGGCAGCCCACACCCCATCGCTCTACCCCAGACTCCCAGCCTTCCCAAGTGTGGCTCTGTAGAGGCTCTTCTGAGAGAGTTTCCCAGCCCACAGACTTTCCTCTACTTTAGATTTTCTATGTGACCTTGGACAAGGCCCTCCTTGGCCCTCCTTGGCCCCATCTGTAAAATGGGGAAAACATTGCCTCAGGGCCCTTTTCTGCTCTAAGACTTTAGAATTTGACTTTCTAGACCTGAAGTCAATGAGCGGGGCTGGAGGTGGAGGTGTCACTGGCTGCGTCCCTCCGGGAGTCCCCCCCAGTCTCTCCAGGAATGCTGAGCTGCCACATCAAATTCTAGTTACTTTTTATCCACCCTGCGCCCGTGGGGTGGAGAGAATGTGGGAACCCTAACTCACCCGGGTTCCTCTCTCCTTTTATGTTCTTCCTGCCTGAGGCGGAGGTGCGGTTGAGGGGCTGGGGGGGAGGATGGGGGCCTGAGGATTGGGACCTGTCGGGTTCCAGACAAAGGAGAGAGAATGCAGCCACTCCACCCCAGTGCACACTGCAGCCTTCTGGGCCCCCAGAGGCCCTCCTGGAGCCGTTTAACACAGCTGTGCCCTGGAAGGGGTGGGGACGGTGTCAGCACCGGAAACTTATCTACCGGTCAGGGGCAGCTGGGTCTGGGATGGTAACAGAAGGTGAGACTGAGGGCCTACACCAATGTAGGGATGTAAGAAATGGGGCAGAGGTAGAGAGAAGGGAGACTGAGGCAGAGAATGAACCCAGAGCCCTCTCAGGGTCAACCAGTGCCCTGTCTTCTTTATAAGCTCAAGTCTGGAGCGACCATCTCAGAGCCCCCCCCCCCACCCTTTTGTGGACTTATATTAGAGAATCGTTAATTGTGAATTAGAAATGGTGGGTCTTGGGACAACTGCATGAGCCATGGGGCAGTAGTCCTCAGTGTCTTTTCCAGTACTTCCTGGGTATAGAATGGCTGTCATGGGCTTCCTTTTCAAAGTCCATTTCTTTGATTATGATCCCAGGGCCTCACACCCCTGAGAAACTGAGACTACCTGGTCAAAACTCTGCCCTTCTGGACCAGGAAAGTCTCCTAGGCATCCAACCATTTTTGTCTTCAAAACAACAAGAACTTCCTGGAAGAGGAAAGATGGAGTTTTCTCTACAGCAGCCTGGTAGCATGCCTGGCTTGGCGCAGCCCTTGCGTATAGAACTTGCCTGCCTACCTGCCAGCTTAAGGGACCCTCATTGGCACTGGACTGACATGACTGGCTTCATTTAATTCCCAAGAAGCTTTGCACCAGATGCAGAATTACCCCCCTGGAAACGAAGCCTTCAGTTGCACACCACTAGCCCCAAGGCGACTATCAGCTCCTGGTCTGAGGCTGGAAAGAAAGACTCAAGGCTTCGTGCTTGGACAGCCTGGTCCAAAGCTTCAGTTAATTTCCTCACCCAGGAGCACCCTGATTACTAACTTTAAAGGAGTGTGAGATTTCTTTCCCCTCAAAGTTTCTGCCTTTCTTTCAGCTCAGAATTATGGTTCCCTGGGCGGGGGGGGGGGGGAGGGTAAGATTGAGGGAGAGGGGTGGACGAGAAGGCGCCAGGAGCAGCTTAGTAGGTGATTGATAAAATTGTGAAATGTTTCCTCTGGAAGGAGCCGCCATTGAAGACTAGATAAGCCAACTCTACCCATTTTACAGATGAGAAAACTGAGCTCAGAAGGGGTAGATGTGCGCACACCACGAGTCTATCCTGAATCTGGTGGTGCTTAGATTGAAAACCGGATCTCTACTGCGCTCCTATTCTTCCTCCAACATCCGCGTGTGTTTTCAGGAGACAATCTCCCCTCCACCCCCGCCCCGTACCCTTCCTCTCCTCATCCCCACTTTGGCTGCTCCAGTCCCTTAGCGTGTCCCAGGGGCCCCACGCTGCGGCAGGAAGGTCTGGCTCCCGCGGCGTCTGCGACGGGACTCTCCAGGCCCTGTGTGGATCCCCTTACCCCTCCCCCAACCCGCGCTCCACTAGGCCTTAGCCCCGCGCGTTTGTCAATGAACGTGGCGCCGCCGCCTGGGCCCCGCCCCCCATTCTCTCCTATTGCCCAGGTATCCGCTAATCAGGCGGAGCCCGCCGGTTGTTCAACCAATGGGGCGGTGTCTCGGGCCAGGGCCGGCTGCCACAGCTCTGATTGGCTTGATGAGGCGTGATTGGCAGGTTAGCCCCCGCCCCGCCCCCGCCCGGAGGGAGGCTGAGCCCCGGGCGGCGCTGTCCACACGCAGCGGGTCCTGAAAGCGGCTCCGGGGCGGCGCGGTGGCGCACTGTGCGCGCCGAGCAGGCGGAGGGCTAGCGCCGGCGGTGGCGGCGGCGGCGGCGGCGGCGGCGGCGGCAGCGCGGGCAGTCAAAGCCGACAGCGGCTCCATCTCAGCACCGGCAGTCCCGGCGGCCTTGGTGGAGGGGACCTTTCGCTATCTCCGTCCCTCGCTACACGCCGGGGCAGGCGCGGCGGCCGTCCCGGAAGAGGCAACAGAAAAACGTTGGAGCCAGACCCCTGAGAGAGGGCAGGGGGGCTCGAAGAGTTGGTGGTCGTGAGGCAGATACTCAGGCGTGGAGGACACTGTCGCTGTTGTCCCCAATCCTGGTCCCAGCGATGGGGGTGCATCGGGAGCCGGGGGAACTTTAAAGGCAGAGGGTCCGGGGGTGTGAGAGCTATAAGCTCCTGGGGACTCAGGAGTCACGGCCCCAACGTCAGTGACGGAAGCGTCTCCGAACCCGCCGGGGCCTCAGCGCCGCCAGAGAGGAAGTTCTTTGCAACTTCGTCTGAGACGTCGGAGAGCCGAGCGGAGCGAGGCTGGGGCTGCAACTCCAAGCCCCAGAGACTCAGAGAAGCAGAGAAAGAATCCGGTGGAGACCGAGGGGTCGAGAGAGACTCCAGAGGCAGCGAGGCCGTGGAACCAGCCTGGCAGCCCGCGGGCCTCGCTGCCCCTTGAGTGAAACCAAGGGCCGTGTGTCCCGCAGGCCTCCTCGAAGCCGCTCCTACCAGAGGCCGGGGGCTCCTTGCCGTCCCGGAGACGGGCCCCTACGATATGCCCCCAAAGCTGCCGGTTCCTTGGCCGCATCTACTCTGGCCCGGCTCCGCAGCCGCTGCCTGAGACGGCCCAGGAGGGAAGCCACCAGGAGTTGGGCGCCCCACACCCAGCCGGACTGCACTAGCGCCGTTTCCCGCCTCTAGGCGCAGCTCTCGGCTATCTCCAGCGGAGCAGCTCTGAGAGAGGCCCCGGAGCTCCAGCAGCGTTTTCTGAGCTCAGGTCGCACAGTACCCGGCCTGGCGGCGTGGCTCCCTAGCCGCGCTGGGCAGCCCCTTGGCGCCGGGAGGCGGCGGCGTCGGCCGGCCTGCAGTCTGGAGCGCCCCGATGGAAATACACTGTAAGCACGACCCGTTTGCATCCATGCATAGTAAGTAGGCGGCAAGCTCGCTTCTCTCACTCTCCGGCCGGGACGGGGTTGGGTGTGCCGGACCGCGGGGCAGATGCCAGGGCCGGAAGGACTCAGGACTTCTGTAGCAACACAGTCAAGTTGGCAAAGTGCAGTGTTCTCAGGAAGGGCATGTGGAACAACGCGCCTGGTTCCCCGGGCCAGAGCACCTGGCACCGGGAATCCCGCCTCCAGCAACGGGTAGTGTAGACTTCAGCTGCAGCCTCTTGAGGGGCGCAGGGTGAGGCTGGGTCCGGCAGCAACATTTCAGCATGTTGGGAGAATCATAGCTCGGACCTGAAGAGGACTCCGGGACTGGCTAGTTGGAGGGCAAGAAGTTGTAGGGAGAGGTCAGCCTTAAGTCTAAGACAGCGTCCCACACCCCGTCCGCGGTAGCGCCTTTTCAGCCCTGGAGCTGATGAGGACTGATGCTTGGAGGAAAACTGGGGCCCCAAGCAGTGCCTGTGTGCTTATATGTGTGAAGGAAGAGGCTGAGAGGTAGCAAGGACAGAAAGTTCAGACCTCTAAAGGTGTCCTGGAATTGGGTAGTGGGATTTGAAAAATCAACGAAGTGGCAGTCCCTCAGCTGAGCTTAAAAGCTGCCAGTTCATATGGAGAAACCCTTAAAGACATGATCAAGTCCTTCTCTTCAGGACACTTGCCACATGATGGCTTCTCCCCTTTAAAAAAAAAAAAATCAAGAAGTCAGTTAGTCATAACAGGCGTCCCCTCCTCCCCCTTTCAGAAAGCCGGAGGCTTGTGTAGGAGACGGGAAGGGTCATCCTGGGCTCTGGGGAGGTGATCCAGGCTGCCTGACCCGCGGGGATCTGTCAGTTCACCCTTTAGCACAGTCTTCTGTGAGATGAGCGCTCCTCTCACGGTGAGTTAACGCCGGATTAGATTCGGAGATTTCAAGGAAATTCCAAGTGGAACGAATCGTGTTTCCCTTCTGCGGGCTGCAGAGCTGGGCCAGAGCAAGGCGCCAGGCTTTGGCGGCATCCAGTGGGGTGCCCAGATCTGGTCCCTACGGGCGGCAGGTCAGGGAGTTGCTCCGGACTGGGAGTTTACCCCAAGCTAGGTTCCTCTAAGACAGTCCAGGATCCTGCTCACCCAGCCGTGAGTCCCCTGTTTAACAAAGGCAGCATAGACCCGGCTGGAGAGAAGGCAAGCTTCCCTGGCGAAAATGTCGGTTTCTGCCCTGGAGGGGGGAGTGTCCTGGTAAGCAGGGAAATGCTGATCTAAGCCTCCCGGGCTGGTTGCGGCAGGTCAGTTTCTCTTTGTGTCAATTTTCCGAATGCAAGGTAATCCACCAAAGCAGTAGGGAGATTTGCGCAGAGAAACCGCTTTCACCGGTCCTACCCCAAACGATTCCTCACTATTTGGGGCCTGTGCCAAAACGGTTTCCAGTCCATGGTGACCCCAGCGCTCCCCTCTCCCCCCAGCAGCTGTTGCCTGGGCAGACTTGAGCCGTGCTCCGGGGAGGATCTGTTCTCTCAGAGCAAGCGAGAAAACAAACGAGTTGGGGTCAATACTCTGAGAGGGGTGTAAGCCTTTAGCTCAGCCAAGAAGCGAATGGGGGACAAATGGGGAGGGCTGACCCCTGCAAGTCTCTCTTCACCATTCAGAATCCACAGACCCTCACCTCATCCTGCGTAGACACCAGAGCCCCAGGGGTTCCTGGACGCTTGGGGAGATAGCATCAGAACCAGTGGTGTCCTGGCAGTGCATAAGGGTGGAGAAGGTGGTTCCTTCCAGATACCCATTAGCCAACTGAAAATGCCTGTCTCTGTCCCTCCTTGTCCTGGCGTTCATCTGCCCATTCCCCTTTCCTAGAGAAGTGCTCCCTCCTCCTGTTTTCAATCTTCTTGGCAGCATGGTGGGGGCTGGGCCCCAACCAGGCTAGCTTTTAGAGCTGGCTTCTCTGGAAGTGCCCTTGGTCTGATGCCTAAAGCTGTTTGCTTGTACGGTGTAGGCCCACCTTGGGCCCCAGTTTGTTGGCGATTGTCGAGGTGTACAAGTAGATCCTGGGAGGTTGCTGGTGTAGTAGGGGCTCAGACCAAGTCCCACTTCCTTGTCTTCCTGCCTGGCCCTGGTCAGTTTCTTTGGGGGGGGGGCATCCCATTTGGAGCAAGACAGCTTGGTGGGGAGGTGGTATTGGGGGAGGGGAAGGGACTGCCGGGAAACTGGCTTTTGTGTTCTCTTGCCCTTACTCCCTATTCTAGATTCATCATTTTCATCTGTACAGTGGCCTTCCACCACCCCTGCCTAGATGTTTCCTTACCCCAGGTATTTTTCCAGTTATAAAGCACTTTTATGGCCAGCCTCCTACCTGAGTGTCATCTGAAACTCAGCTAAACCCATTGTACAGAGTATGATATTGAAGTCAGAGAGACAAAAAGGCGGACAGGAAGGTTGCCTGGGCAAAGCTGGAGCTGTTTCTGGGTCTCCTAGGATTCACAGAAGGGGAGAGGGCGGGACTCAAGATTCCAGAGAGAGGGCAGTGCACTGTTTGAGTGAGTATACACATGTGCAAGGCATTTTCTCTGGTTTAACTAGATCTGCCCCGAAGACCCGACTGTCTATCTGTGTCAACGCCTGTCTGTTGGTTTGAGCCCTTCAAGGAGATTTCATCCCTCCTCTTTCCCTGTGTCCTTGTTTGCATGTCTGTGTGTCCCTTGTTTATCCTCTCCAATGTCACAAGGAGGAATGTCAATAACCCTGTGGGGTTTTGGAGTTGGGTCTTCCTGCTGAGTTAGCAGAGACCCTCATCCCACAACCCTTTACCTAGCCATGGTCTTTGGGGTTTGGATTGGACCCCTGGTGGGTAGTACATCCTTGTCAGGGTCTAAGGAGCTTCCATGCAGGCCAGCCCTCAGAAACCAGAACCACAAAGGCCTTGGGTGTATCTTCAAAGTTTTCCCCCCCAATCTTCCTCCAAACCCTGCGTGGCTTGTCCTATGGGGGCAGGCCTGTGTTTCCCTTGTACCTTTGTGTCTGTTTCCTGGTCTTTGCCTTGATTTGTTTGTATCTGTCTCTGTGTCAGGCTCTCTGAAAATTCTACTTGTCCCTGAGAGGTGTAGCTGGGAACATGCACCCCTCAGGGGATGAAACCTCACGCAGCAGGAGTCCATAGGAAGTAGAGGCTGGGACTTGGGTTCTCTGAGGAGATGCAGGGCTGGAGCAGGGGTCCCAGAAAACAAAGATTCTTCTCCACAGAAGTCCTCTGTCTTCCAGATGCCCCTTTACTGGGTTTCCTCCATTTTCTCTTCTGGTCTTCTTGTCTCCCACCGTACACCACACTCACCTTTCTTTTCTTTGCCAGTACTAGCTGATCCATTCTTTTCTCTCCTCCTCTGCCTTTCTAACCTGAGACTTCCCTTCCTCGCTCTCTGTCCTTGCTGTCTGTTTCATTTAGTTTCCGCGCCTTGCATCCTCCCCCTCGCTTTTCCTCTTTCCTTTCCCCATCCTGCCTCCCTCTCTCAGGCTTCAGGTTTTACTTCTTTCCAATCTTGGGGTAAGTGGGAGACATTGCCTTCTCAGACCAGGTAAATTACCTCCCCACCACCCTTGAAATGCTCTATTGGCTAGGACTGTGACTGAGGCAGAGAAGACCTAGCCAAGTGAGTTTGGGAGTCTTTCTGGGAAGTTGAGGGGGATAGGGCGTTCCCAGGTCATCCTGAGTCTAGTGTGAACTCTGTGCTTATATGGATCAGACTCTGGAAGAACATAGGTAGCCTTGTCTTTGTGGTCAAAAGTAGAGGGTTTGGGACCTGCTGTCAGCTAGAGTGTTTAACCCTTGGGATTTTTTTCCATGATGCAAAAGTTCCCAAAAGCTCACAAATGTCCTGGAGGACTGCTCTTGGAATTTAAGTCCTCTGAAGGTTGCTCTGCGTTTTGGGCAGAAAGTTCAAATTGCCAGGGGCATAGGGAATAAGCAATTGCAAATGGGTCTCAAGGCCTGGACTAATAGGTTATCTCAAAAGTGTTCTGGACGCTTTTAGCTTCCTTTCTGTCCTCAGATGAGCTTGTACAAATTCTGAATTTACTTTCTTCAATCCAGCCTGTTCTTTTTTTATCAGGTGCTCCCAACCCCAGAACAAAGACTTTCTAAGGCCCTTGACCACGGGTGGCTGTCATCTTTCGGTTTTAGGTGAACTATACAGTTTTGTTTCTAACTACGAAATCCTGTTTGGGATGGTTTTCTTTTTTCTTATGTCTGGGGTGTTTTAGAACGATCAAAGCCAATTAAAGCTCATTTTGAAAATCAAGAAATTCAGCTAAGAATTGGAATTAAGTACCGTCGTTACCTATAAGATTGTGTTTTTCCTTGAAATCAGCCTGAGCTCAGAAATTCTGGGAAATATTCAGTTAGGAATCTCTTGGAAAACGGCAGTGAATTGCTTTGGCAGTTTTGAGGAAATAGGTTATATTATGGGTGTTTCCCCCCCTTTTTTTCAGATGTTCATAAACCTAGATAGATATTGAGTGTTGAGGGGGCATAGCTAAGATGAGGAGGCTATTTTATATTTTAGAATTGGAGTGTGTGTGTGTGTGTGTGTGTGTGTGTGTGTGTGTGTGTGTGTGTGTGCACGCGCGTGCGCGTGCACATGCGAGTGAGAGAGAGATGACTGAGTTGCCTAGCTTCCCTGGTATAGTCTAATCCCAGGCAAGTTCCAGTTTAGATGGAGCTTTCCCCATCGGTGGCCTCTGAGCTACCAGCAGCATTGGTAAATAAATGCTTGGACTTGGATTTTGGCTTTTGACTGTCCTCAGCAATGTCAGTTAGTGGCTGATTAACAGCTACGAGGTCAGTGATGTTGCTATACTGGGTCACTCTGTGTTTACTGGTTCTGCTCTTCATTTACTTGGATCCCTGTTTCCCTCCAGATGGACTTTGATATAAGAGAAGGGAGCTTATTGGGTGGAGAAGATACTTTCCCAGACTCCTTTGGCTTAAAATCCATCTCAGAGTGCTTGTAAAACCTGGGACTCGGAAGCTTTCTCCAGCTTCTTTATCCCCACCCCCCCTCCAAATCAACTTGAAGCTACTTATCAATTGCAAAAACACTTCAGAATTTCCAGGGAAACTCTTTATAATAAATCCTGGTGTGGTAGAGTGGAATGTGATCCTCTGACCCATTTCTTTTGTGTGCTCTGGGAGGGTACAGTGGTCAAGTCTGCGTGTTATCCTCCCCTTTTTTGTTTATTTTTCCCCTTTATTGAGGGATGAGTCCCATCTTTTTAAAGAAAAGAGTTTTTGTTTCTTTGTTTGTTTGTGATCAAGGCAGTGGTTGGATTTTGTTTCAGTACTCTATAGACATTATTTAAACAAAAATTTTTAAGTCCTTAGCCCTTGAATCAGATTGCTGATTAAAAAAAATTTTTTTTTTTCCCTGTGAGATCTAGTTTATTGGAGTAGTTCTTTTCACTTTTACAGATATTTGTTAAAAGGAAAAGAGTTTTGTTTTTAAAAATCTCTTTACAGTTACAGAGAAAACATATTTTCTCCCCAGGATCTTCCTTAGATCCTAGCATCGTGCATGTAGTAAGTTATGTTTCTAGTGTAGATTGGGGTCTTTTACACACTCCATTGTTAACAAAAAATTACAAGGTGCAATTAAAGGAAATTACAATTTAGCAACTAAAGGAAACATAGTATGGGGATGTTTGTTATCAATGGCCCAACTGACTGGCTGAAGATGGACAAAGGCAAAGGTTAATTTTAAAAAGCAAGGTGTTCGTGAAGCCTGCACGATCAGACTCCAGGCTCAAGATAGGCAGCCTGCGGCCATTTCTGATCAGAGAGGCTCTGGGTGCTTGTTAACAGCGCTTCTATTACTACTATGTGACTGATTCTAACCACCCTTTCCCTCCCCTTTTTTTCTGATCTGTTTCAGGACATGGAGGAGTGAATCAGCTTGGGGGGGTTTTTGTGAATGGACGGCCACTCCCGGATGTAGTCCGCCAAAGGATAGTGGAACTCGCTCATCAAGGTGTCAGGCCCTGTGACATCTCAAGGCAGCTTCGAGTCAGCCATGGTTGTGTCAGCAAAATTCTCGGCAGGTAAAGGCAGAAGCTGCAGGCTTCCCTTGATTTTTTCAATAACGACCTAAAACATGACCCAGCAGCTGTCCAATGTGCCCACGTTGTATTGAAAATCATGGTAGCACTTCGCTAACATGCCTAATACTTTAGAGTTTGCAAAGCCCTTTCAAGGCCACTCAAGTCAAAGGAGCCCCGGGAAACCCCCATTTCGAGTGCCTCGTGGAATGGGGTAACTCAATCAGAAAGAATGACACGTTTTCTGAAAGCCTGGTGAATTATTCCAAAGGACCCACGAAGAAGAGGTTCTTGGGAATTTCCCTTGCACATCTTGGGTGAGCCCGGGGCCTGAGCAGGGCTGGGTGGAAAATCCACAAGTTATAAAATCACATTATCAATATTTTATTTGAATGTTTTCAAAAAGCGCATTCCATTTTTAAAAGTCAGCTTTTATTTTCAGTGTTGGGGTATCATCAACCTCCTTACGTTGGGCTGTAGTATTTTCCTCCTATACGTTTTGTTTCCTTCATAGTGACACGCATCCTAAGTGTATATTAGAGCGGGGAAAAAAACCCCACCAAACACACACTAACTCTCGAAGCTGACATTTCCAAGTTGCCACTTGACCTGTCGATTTGCTGCCAGCAAAATACCAACAATGCCAATTCTCCCAGAGGGCTAGATAGCCCAGCTTTTGAGCATGCCTGTTTATTTTCTCGGGAGAGTCTCAGTGTGATCCAGAGAAGCATGTTTAAGAGGAGGAAACAAATCTACAGAGGGCAGGTGACTGACCCTAGTCCACCCAGCCAGTCAGTCCTCTCGGACTGGGAGGAGGCCTCCAGGACCCTTAGACCATCGGCATCTCAACACACCCCAAAGCCAAAGCCGCAGGTTTTTTTCTGGGCATGTGAAGTTGCTAGAGGTTTGCCCTGGCAGCCGGAGTATTCTCAGGTCCAGCTGTTCAATGGTCTCTCAGGATTTTCCTCCCAGGGTCAGAAAGCAACCTTGGTCCTGTAGCTTGCATTATGATTGGAGAACAGTTGCCTGAATAGAAAATAAATATTTTGAAGTATGTCAGTGACATTGTGGTTTTCTGCACGCTGTCTTCCTTTCATCTGCTAGAATTTAAGAAATTCTCTTAGATGGAAGGAAAAGCAGTTTCTAACCTTGGGGAGCATTGCTGGAGGCCAGGGGAAGAAGTCTCAAGACCAGGGGTCTGGGATTCCCTTTGGGGACTTTGACCCTTGCATTTGTTCCTTATTCCTTGCCCACCCCAGGTCATCTCGCAACCAGGGAGGAGGCTCTGGGCTCCACTCCTGTTTAGCACTCAGGAGCAAATGAGCCCCAGCCAGAGTTCAAGGAGGAAGGCTGGACATCAGCCTGGTACTCTTGTTAGATGGTGGTTGTAGGCAGGAGGATGAGAGTGAAAATAAAAGAAGAAAAATTGAGAAGAGGGAAATGAAAAGAGAATGATTGATTTTAAAACAGAAAATAAAATAGAGCAATAAAGACAAGACAGAGGAGAGAAAGAGAGAGAGGAAAGAAATATTTTAGACTATCTCAGTGTCAGACTTTGAGAGCCAAGTGGGTCTTAGCTATCTTCTTGGGAAGCCTCTTCATTGCGCAGAGGGAGAGCGAGCAAAAAGAAGGCCCTCCCTTTGTTTTTGCTGAGACATCCGTTGCTGAGCGGACATCTTGCTCGCTGTTTGAAATCTTCTCAGGGTGAGACGCCAAGCCCTTCTCAGAGGGGATGTCTAGATGCTGGGTCGTCATGTTCTAGTGCCTGGGAGCCCTCCAGACCGCCCCTGGAGACTGAAGGGGACAAGGACCCTCCCCAGCCCAGTCGGCAGCCTCCAGAGGCCCAGAATAGATTTGTCACTAGGTAGAGTGGCACTCGGAAGTTATGCGCCGCTCGGGTGCCTGGCCGTTTAAGTTGTCAACAATAAATTGGAATTTCATAGCTCATTATTTTCATAACTAAGAACCACAGTGGACAAAATGTCACTCTAATTAGAACTGCCTTTTAAGAAACAAGTTCAGCCCTAAAACAGTGTGACTGGGAATTTCTGAACTGGGGCTGTTCCAGCCACTGACTTTTTTTTTTTTTTTTTTTGGTCACCGAAGAATTTGATGGGCGCACTTGGAGTGACAGATTATAGAGAGTGTGTTGTGTGTGGTGGCCGTGGTTTTCAGAGGCTGTATGACAAGGCAGTCAGAGTCCCTGGGGCAAAGACCCCCGTCATCTTGGGAAGGTGGCGGTTTGCCAGGAGTGTGGGCATTCAGTCCACAGAGCTCGAGGCTCAGGAGGGGCTCCAGAGGCACAGCCTGGTGGCATGTGAGGCCCATTTAAATCCACCCAGAAAGCCTGGCTCTTGTCTTCTTTCACTGGAGCCTGGCTGGGAGGTTCAGACCATTTGGAACTGGGTGGTATGTTACACAGTAATAAACACGCAGAGGATTTTAATCCGCAACACGTGCTCTTTATGTTTTGCAAAGCTTTCTCTTACTCATTCTGCATTTCTGCCTTTCTCCTCTGAGGCAGGCTGGGCAGACATCCTCCCCTTATTATACAAATGGGGCAACAGAGGCCCAGAGAGGCTAAGCGATTTGGCCAAGGTCACACAGCTTTGTAGAGCCCTGGGGGGACACGCCCACCTCTTTACTCTCAAACTAGCTTGCCTCTTGTTGGCGGCTGCCGTCTGTTGGTAGCGTGTGAGCCAAAAGACTGCGTGGAGGTTATGCTGATAGGGAAGAGCAGTTCTTCGTGGGAGTCCTCACTTTACACAGTTGCCAACTGGGGTCTCCCCTGGGGTCTCAGGGTGGCCTTCTAAGGGCTTGGCTGATGGGTCAGGCAAAAGGCAGACGGAGGGGTATCGCGTTAAGACCTCGGTCTGCAGTGGGTGGTGGTGCTCAGGTGAGTTGGGCCAGGAGCCCTGGCTGCGACCACTCCCCCAGCCACATGGAGACAAGCAGGACAGGGGCTGGGGGAGGGGTAGCTCCCTCCCGCTGCGCTCTCAGCAGCTGCGGGAGCACCGCGGACTCCTTCCTCAGCCCCGGGTTGTCTGTGTGTCTGTAAGCTCTGCCCCAAGACAATACCTGTAACAGGCACTCTGCGGCCGGTGAGTGAGGGCAAAGCTGCATGTGAACTGCCTGGTAAAGGGGAAAGCTTTCTGCAGGTGCAAGGGATCATTATTATTGTTCTCACTTCACAGTCAGAGCAGTCGTGTGCTCTAGTGGGAAAAAGACTGGATTCAGAGTCACATCTGAGAGCTGGGACTGGCTCTGACTTCCAGAAGTTGGGCAAGGGGCTCACTCTTCTAATCCTGTTTCCCCTTCCATAAAACCCTGCTGGCCTCTTAGGATGGTTGGGAGGATGGGGAAGATTTGAGGAAGGGCTCTGTAACCTTTAGAGCACTGTGCCTCTAAGGAGTTACTCTGTTGATAGTAAGAAACGACTCTTTATTGTAAAGTTAGAAGGAATCCGCAGAGACGGCTGTGTGCCTGGATTGGGGGTGCCTTTCTAAACTGCTGGCAAAATAGCATTTTCTTGGATAGTTCTTAAAGCCTGTTTGTGACTAGTTAAAATTTTTCAGAAATTACAGAAAGAGGGAGGAGAGGTGGACTTTTCCCCTATGGTCCGTGTTTGTACATGACTCGCTCTTCTCAATGAAAAACAGAATTTCCATTTCCGTATCACTGTTCCCAAAATTATTTCATCTATTTCTAGAATATCTATTAACTTGGCCCTAACTAGATTTACCCAGGCTGAGAATTTTAGCATCTCTTTACTTATTTATTTTTTCAAGATTTTATTTATTTATCTGACAGAGAGAGACACAGGGAGAGAGGGAACACAAGCAGGGGAAATGGGAGAGGGAGAAGCAGGCTTCCCACTGAGCAGGGAGCCTAGGATCCCAGATCATGACCTGAGGTGAAGGCAGATCCTTAACAACTGAGACACCCTGGCGCCCCTTCAGCATCTCTTTAAATGTAACTAGTCCTTGCTCTTGGGTAACACTTCCCATCCGTCTCATAGGAGAATCACCTCTTCCCTTACCTATCATATATTCTTGGTAGGTTGAAAAATCACAAGTCATGGGGGCACCCGGCTGGCTCTGTCGGTGGAGTGTGTGACTCTTGATCTTGGGGTTGTGAGTCCTGGTTTCATGCTGGATGCAGGGTTTACTAAAAAATAAATAAATAAATAAATAAAAATAAAAATTACCAGTCATTTCTAAAATGTTTTCTTGGCAAAAATATTCTCAACTGCAAGATAATCTCCTTTGCAAGAGAAGTCAAGAATTCCTCTGTAAATGTTGAGAAACATCCAGTAAAGGCTCAGATTCAGAAAAGGAATCAAGTAATTTTTTTCCCCTGAAATGATCTTTCACGGCACTCTTCTCCCTGGTCTCGGTTTTACTGTAAAACCCTGACATCCTATTTGTGTTAACGAGGAAGAGCTGATAGCATGGAAATGTCCTTAGAAACAGCGATTTACCTCAGGGGAGGTCCTTGGAAGAAGCTGCAGTGACTTGTGGTTGGCTTTTTTTTTTGATTGCTTGGGTTTTGACTTCTATATAACACATATTTCCAGTTAATTCTGGAATCAGCCCTCCTTTTAATTTGACACCAGGGTTATCATTTTAATCTCAGGGCAAAAAAAAAAAAAAAAAAGAAGTTACATTTTAGGGGACAGTTTCACAGAATGCAGATGGAATTTGCTAGGGGATATGAGTGCTGGTCAGTTAAAGGCACAGGCCAACTTCCTGGGGAAATTTTAGCTCCGGAGGCTGAGCTTCCATCTGGTTCGGCCAGTGGGTCTTGTGTGTTCCTGGACAAACCATTTAACCTCTATGAATCTCTGTTTTATACCTATCAACAGGGAACCATTTATTCATTCTTCATTCATTTGTTCAAAAATATTTATGTGCTTTAGAACTGTTTTGGAGATCAGGGATGCCTGGGTGGCTCAGTTGGTTAAGCTGCTGCCGTGACTCAGGTCATGATCCCAGGGACCTGGGATTGAGTCCCGCATGGGGCTCCTTGCTCGGCAGGGAGCCTGCTTCTCTCTCCGCCTCTGCCTGCCACTCTGCCTGCTTGTGTGCTCTCTCTCTCTCTGACAAATAAATAAAATCTTTGGAAAAAAAAAAAAAAGAGAACTTTTGTGGAGATCAAATAGGAAAGCTGACTTGAAAGTTTTCTGTAAATCGTGAAATAGTAGATAAATGTGATGGAGTTAATTAACTAATTAATGCATGGCATCTGGAGTAGCCCTGTCCAACAGAAACAGAATGTGAGCCACGCTTGAAATTTAAAATTTTCTGGTAGTATATTAAAAAAGGGAAAAATAAGCAGGTACAATTAATTTTACATAGTTTGCTTAGCCCGGTATATGAACAATGTGATCACTTCAGCATATGACCAATATAAAAACTATTAATGAGGTATTTTATGTTCTTTTTTTTTTTTTAAGATTTTATTAACTTTTTGACACAAGAGAGAAAGATCACAAGTAGGCAGAGGCAGGCAGAGAGGGAGGGGGAAGCAGGTTCCCTGCTGAGCAGAGAGCCCCATGCAGGGCTCCATTCCAGGACCCTGAGACTATGACCTGACCACTCAGGCACCCCTGTTCTTTTTTTTCTACTAAGTTTTGACAGTCTGGTGTGTATTTTACACTTACCGTACACCTCAATTCAAATGAGTCATATTTCAGACGTTTAAAAGCTCTGTATGGAGAGTGGCTGGTGAACTGCACAGCAGAGAGCCAGATGCTTCCAGGACAGAGTATCTATTTTGTTGTAAACATCATTTTGCTGGTTCCTCATGGCTAAGCTCCTTTCTTCTTGGGTCCTAGGTATTATGAGACGGGGAGCATCAAGCCTGGAGTAATTGGAGGATCCAAACCAAAGGTCGCCACGCCCAAAGTGGTGGAAAAAATCGCTGAGTATAAACGCCAAAATCCCACCATGTTTGCCTGGGAGATCAGGGACCGGCTGCTGGCGGAACGAGTGTGTGACAATGACACGGTGCCCAGCGTCAGTTCCATCAACAGGTGAGGGGCTGTTGCCGGTGGGGGGCTAGGGATCTGGGTGGAGTGGGGCATCCTGGAGGCTCTGGGGGTACCTTTCCTAGGGATCTGGTCTCTCCATTCATCAAGGCCCTTTAGGGGTTATCAGACAGGAGGAGGGGGCTCGTGGGCCTCTGTAGACCTCTCTATCACCTTTCTTGTCTTTCCAAAGTGGGCAGGAGTTCTAGGCCCAGGGAGGGAAAGCCATGTCAGTACCCAATCTGCTTGAGATTCTTCTGAGCCAGAGTGCTTTTTATCACTCCCTTTCCCACCTGCCTTTGTGTGTGAGCACTTAGCAGGGAATTGTCCTGATCAGGCCCCACAAATGTCACTTTATTTGTAAGCTCATGCTCAAAGTCTTAGCACTGGCCTGTATCAGAGTTTCCCAGGAAGAAAATCCCTGCCTTCATTTTGGGCAGAGGTTGAGCCACCGAGTGTGGAAAACAGAGCCTGGACTTGAGGTTGGGGGATTTAGTTCCTGGTCCCAGCTCTGTCTGAAGCTCCAAGTATGACTCTGACAAAGCTCTTCCTGCCTCTGAGAGCCCCAGACCTTGGAGGTTCTGATGTGGGTCTGTGATTTCCAAGAGTGACATCCAGGACACTAAGGTGCTGTGGAGTTGGGAGGCTGCCCTCTACCCAGTTCTGCTCAATCTGACCCGCGGAGAGAAAGAACCGGAGAAATGTCATGGGTACCAGGCATGGGATTCTCCCAGGAGCCACAGAGGCACCTTCTTCTTTGTATTCTGACCTAGGAGGTATCTGACTGAGCTCTCAAAGTTTTAACAAGTCCTGAAAGAAAGTGTTCTATTGTAGACGGTGCAGTCTCAGCTCTATCTAAACCCACAGAGGTCAATGATGAAATTACGAGATAAACCAAAATGACTGTTGTCTAAACTCCACAAAGAAAAGAGAAGCCAGCAGGGTGAAAACTTGACCAGTTCCCATTTCTCCAAAGTCACACCCGACTCTCGTCAGTGCAGAGCCTGTGTGGGCATAAGAGACCCCTCATACCCTGTAGAAAGAGGTGATTAGACTACAATGTCTCAGAGATCTCTTCTGGGTCTGCTGGGTGTTCCTTCTGGGATGATTCAAATGTGTAGAATCACTGTGTGAGTGTCTGTGTTGCTGGGTTGGTTTATTTTTTTAAAGCAAATTTTTAATGTCCCTTTAAAAGATTTTACTTATTTGACACAAAGAGGGAGAAAGAGAGAGAGCACAAGCATGGGGAGCAACAGGCAGAGGGAAAGGGAGAAGCAGGCTCCCTGCTGAGCAGGGAGCCCAGTGCAGGACTTGGTCCCAGGACCCTGGCATCACGACCTGAGCCGAAGGCAGAGGCTTAACCGACTGAGCCACCCAGGTGTCCCATGTGTCAATGTTCCGAGTCCTGCCATTTTATTACCATTAGCCTGTTTTCTTTCTCTCGGCAAATCTTTACCTTGGCTCTGACATCAAAGTGCTGAGATGAGAGAGGGAAATCGGGCACATTGTCTTAGTCTCTAGAAGGCCTCCTTGTCTAGGGTGGGATTCTGGTGCGTAGTAGAAGTCTGACCAGCCCAAATTAGCTGAGGAGATAGCAAAGATTGTGGTGGGTTTGAAGGGGGGATACTCCTATTGTTTTTTTGGAATATGAGGGACTCCAGTGTGCTTTGTGAGTCCTCTGCTTCTGGCTTTATTGTAGGATTTCCACCACGCAAAGCAATGTGACTTTTCCCCCACGAGTGAGGTGTGTGATGCCTAGAAGCAGGGAAGCAGCAGAAGCCTGCTCTGGAGAGAAACTTCTGTCAAACCAATGGTCAGGCTTTGAGGGCCCACGGAGTTCCCAGTGTAGGGTGTGACTGTAATTGATGGTTTGAAAGAGAACTTTAGGTTGCACGTGGGAGTCCCAAACTCTAATGGCTGTGGTGGCCAGGCAGTGACGGAACCTGTGAAGCGGGGTGGCTGTGAGGTGATAGGGAGAGGCTGGAGCTGGGACAGACAGACAGCACGGCAGAACTGAAAGGTCACGTGGTCCTCAGCATCAGCCGAATGCTGCCAGGAAGGCAGGCCCAGGGTTTGCCAGACTCTTAAAGTTGCCTGCTGGTTGCTTGTGACTGGGGCCGTGGCCGGCCTCAGGGGCCTCCTGGGTATCCGCAGTGGTGGCCATGCCTCTGAGGTGTTTTCGCACCTGTGGTCTCTTTTAGCCCTAGAGGCTTATCTCGGTTCTGTGGCAGATAAAGAATCTGAGACCCAGAAGGGGAGTACAGAGCAGTGATGATTTTTAAAAATTAAAAAAAATTTTTTTTTAAAGATTTTATTTATTTATCAGAGAGAGAGAGGGGGAGAGAGCGAGCACAGGCAGACAGAATGGCAGGCAGAGGCAGAGGGAGAAGCAGGCTCCCTGCTGAGCAAGGAGCCCAATGTGGGACTCGATCCCAGGACGCTGGGATCATGACCTGAGCCGAAGGCAGCTGCTTAGCCAACCCAGGCATCCCTAAAAAAAATTTTTTTTTAAGATTTTTATTTATTTATTTGACAGACAGAGATCACAAGTAGGCAGAGAGGCAGGCAGAGAGAGAGGAGGAAGCAGGCTCCCTGCTGAGCAGAGAGCCCGGGGGCTGGATCCCAGGACCCTGGGATTATGACCTGAGCCAAAGGCAGAGGCTTTAACCCACTGAGCCACCCAGGCGCCCCAGGAGTGATGATTTTGAGGTAGATCTGGGAGTCGAACCCAGGAGGGCCTGTCTCATGGCACTGCCCTGTAGGACTCTGCCAGGGACAGGACTGAGGATCTGAGAGAAGAGAAGCAAGGGGGAGTAAAACAGTCATTCCCACTCCGTCTCTGTGCACTTTGCTGCCTGTCTGCAGCTCCCTCAGGGACCCGAAGCCCTCTCCTGTGTACCCCTCCGGGGGCTCTTGTCTGGGAGCGCACTCTGGCTCCTTACTCCATTCTTTTTTTTTTTTTTTTTTAAAGATTTTATTTATTTATTTGACAGAGAGAGATCACAAGTAGGCAGAGAGGCAGGCAGAGAGAGAGAGGGAAGCAGGCTCCCTCCTGAGCAGAGAGCCCGATGCTGGGCTCGATCCCAGGACCCTGGAATCATGACCTGAGCCGAAGGCAGAGGCTTAACCCACTGTGTGACCCTGGAGCCACCCAGGTGCCCCTCCTTACTCCATTCTTTACCCAGAATTCTTTGTGGTCTTTAGCCAACCAACCCAGCGATGGGAATAGAAGAGGTGTGGGACGCTGTCTGTTGCTGTCTGCCCTCCCCGCTCCAGCCCAGGAAGCCCCAGCCATCCCAGAACCAGCACCGCAGTTTTATTCTCCATAAGAAGGCAAAGCTGCTAAGCTGTGTTCAAACGGATGCAGGTTCGAAAGAACCATCTTGCAAATGTCCACAGATTCCTCTCCCTGCCCCTGCCTCTGTTGGAGGCAACTTCTCACGATTCCCCCTATTTTAACAGCTAACGAGGGAGCAGTGGCTGGATTGGTAGCTATTCTGGTGGCCGCAGTGTCATCTCCACTGTCGTCCCTCACAAGCGTATGCCTTCCTGCTGTCTCCTGGGAGACCAGCCCGGGAACCCATGACTGACGTGGAGTTCAGCGCCACAGCACCTGTTGTGCTGAGTGTGTGGGTGATTTCCTGGGACACAAGACATCACATTTATGTTGCTTCCTAAGGACAAGTTAGCGCTGGGATGCTGCCCCAAGGATCTTTAGATTCCAGCCTGAGCGTCCGTTGGAGGTGACTGTCCGAGAGCTGGCAGAGACCGGTGGAATGGAGGCGGCCTTCTGTTTGAGGCCCGCGGCTCTAAATCAGTGGCCAAGCGGTGGGCACTGTGCATGGCGTTCCCAGCTAGAAGGACAATTCTCTTTTCTTGTCTCTCTTTAGATAGTTCTCTTTAACCAATTTTATCAACAGTTGGTTCTGGTCATGTGAGAATGTGGGGTCAGCATGGCTAGGTGTTCGGATTTTTCAAGGGAAGCTACAGATCCACGTATTTATATAAAAGCTCCCACCTAGCAAATATATATATTTTTTAGATTTTATTTATCTAGTTGACAGAGATTCAGTGAGAGAGGGAACACAGCAGAGGGAGTGGGAGAGGGAGAAGCAGGCTCCCCATGGCCAGGGAGCCCAAGATGGGGCTCGACCCCAGGACCCTGGGATCATGACCTGAGCTGAAGGCAGATACTTAATGACTGAGCCACTCAGGTGCCCCCCACCTTGCAAATACTGGCAACTAATTCAAATAAAAACAAATAATCGTGCAGCTAAACAAAGCTTGTTTAGGAACGAATGTGGCCTGAGGGAGCTAGTCTGTGAACTCTGCTCTTCCTCTGAACTTGGGCAGCAAGGCTTCTGAGATTGTTTACCCATTCCCTCTTTCTTCTCCACTTCGGTTGCTGGCCTGGGTGTCCCCTGTGGGGCCGCTCCCAGCATAGCCCAGTTGGACCCTTGCTTGTGGATTCTTAGCACAACTGATGGCCCAGGATTCTTACTGTCCAATGGTGGTTTCATTAGTGCCATAGATGTGGAATCTCCATAGCTCTGTCTTCCTATTTCCTTTTTAAAGGTGCATGATTTTCTGATTTTCTCTTTCAGTGTAATTGTGTATTGGGGGGGTTGGTATGGGGGATGTGTCTGAGAAGATCTGCCTTTCAAAGAAGTGAGGGTGATGTTGAAATCAATCCTTACAAGTGCCTGTAATACCCAAAATCCCTGGGACATTAGTCCTTCATCTTCTAAATGGATTTGAAATCCACATAGGCTTTACATCTCCTATAGGAAATATTTAGCAGAGGGACCGCTTCCTCTTTTTCTCTTTCTTTATAGTCCAAAGGAAGTGCTCAGGCATGGGGCCTGGAAGTCTGGCTGAAAGTCTGACGGGCTGTGTGACCCTGGGCAAGTCACTTGAGCACTCTGGGCTTTGGTTTCCCAGTTTGGAGGAACTGGCTGACTGCTGGACTCTCTTCCCTGTTGGACCATCTAGGATGTTCACATGGCACCCAGGGTCGTGCTCATGCACAGCAAAGTAGAGGATAGACCTTCCCATGTTATGTGCCTGTTAGCCAGACTGTCTGTGGGTTAGAAAAGATCCAGAGTGTGACTCTTATTGTGAAGAGTCTTGATGATCGCTTGTTAATTTTTAAAAATTTTTTTGTTTATTTTTGGGGTACCTAGATGGCTCAGTGGGTTAGGCCTCTGCCTTCGGCTTGGGTTGTGATCTCGGGGTCCTGGGATCGAGCCCCGCATGGGGCTCTCTGCTCGGTGGGGAGCCTGCTTCCCCCTCTCTCTGCCTGACTCTCTGCCTACTTGTGATTTCTGCCTGTCATATAAATAAATAAAATCTTAAAAAAAATTTTTTTTGTTAATTTTTAATTTTTAAAGAATTGCTATGAATCAATTAGTCTTATTATTCCCACTGCCATTTCTTCACAGTGGAGGATAATGCTCTTTGTTCTTTTTTTTTTTTTTTTGGCAGCTGCTGCAAGCAGATGGACAAAATCTCTATCTTTGGGGACAGCTTTGGAGGGTTCCCTATACTCTAGTCTTGCCTATGGAGGACGACCCCACTACAGCCTTAAAATAGGGTGTGGGGATGGCATCGTTCTCCTGCCCGACTCCCAGGGGGACCCCATGTGTTTTTAAGGCATTTGTGGAAAATACGGACCTTTTAAGATTGAAGCTAGTCTTTAATTGTTATGAAGATACTACTGAAAATAATAGCTAGCATTTATAGAGAATTTACTATGTAGTAACCGCTCTTCTAAATAATTAATTAGTTAAATTCTTGTAATAACCCAAAGAGGTGGGAATGATTCTTAGTCCCACTTTGCAGGTGAAGAAACTGAGCCACAGAGAGGTTTAAGTAATTTACTCTAGGACATGCAGCTGGCAAGTTGGAAAACTGGGATCCAAACACTAGTAGTCTGATTCTGGAGCCTGTGTGTGTGTATGTATGTATGTATGTATATAATTTTTTATTTTTTTAAAAAGATTTTATTTATTTATTTGACAGAGAGAGAGAGCAGGAGAGCACAGGCAGGGGGAGCAGCAGAGGGAGAGGGAGAAGCAGGTCCCGCCACTCCTGAGCAGGAATCCCGAAGTGGGGCTTGATCCCAGGATCCTGGGATCATGACCCGAGCAAAGGCAGTCACTTAACCACCACTTAACTGACTGAGCCACCCAGGCATCCTGCAGAGCCTGTGTACTTAATCAATAGCTACAGCTGCCTCTCAATGATTTATAACAATGGATAATGTCTTACCAAATGATTTATAAATACATTGAAAGGAAAAGAAGGAAAATAAAATTTTCTTTGCTTAAATTTAATGGCCAGACAATTCTTTAAAAAGTTAGGACTTTTCCAGTCCACTTAGGACTGGAAGTAATGGGAAATAGTTTTGAAATATGTCACCATATTTTTGTACATATATAAACCATAGCGTGGATAAACTACATTTACATCTGGTGTATCCATATATTCACATTGAGCTCTGTCTCTGTACACAAACACGCATGTATGCACAAAGAAGGTGACATACACAAAAATAATAAAATTTGGATCAGATTCTAGCTTAATTCCAGTTGGTTCCAAAAGACTACCTCACTCCCAGGTCCTTGTGAATATGTTCTGTGTTTGCTGAGTTAAAATAAGCTGTTTGAATATTGGAGAAAACAAACAAATACCGAGTACATTTGCTGCAGCACTTACACTGACTCATAGAAAGGGGCAAAGGGGGGCACCTGGGTGGCTCAGTGGGTTAAAGCCTCTGCCTTCGGCTCAGGTCATGATCCCAGGGTCCTGGGATTGAGCCCCGCATCGGGCTCTCTGCTCCTCGGGGAGCTTGCTTCCTCCTCTCTCTCTGCCTGCCTCTCTGACTACTAGTGATTCTGTCTGTCTAATAAATAAATAAAATCTTAAACCTGGAGGTTCAAGGGCCTAGACTCCAGAGGACCCGTGGTTGGGCTGTGGTGGGAAGGGAAATATTTTTTCCAGGCTCTCAGCCGAGCATGCTGAGCAGCCTGGGCGCCCACCACTGAGCTGTGAGATCGCAGAGGGCGGAGGCCGTAACTCAGCCACGGTATCCTCACTGCTCTCCATTTGTTCAGGCTGGAGACCCAGTGCAGCTTGCAACTTGGACTTCCAGAAATAATGGTCTGGAATGTGAAAAAGCCTCTCCTATGGCCTGGAGTGAAGAGAGCGGGATACACACTGTGTACATGGTTTAATCCTGATTTTGCTATCAGAAAATGGGTATTTCTTGATATGCATAGGAATGTTAGCATAAAGGAAATACACTGAAATGTGATTTTATTTTTTTTTAAAGATTTTATTTATTTATTTGACAGACAGAAATCACAAGTAGGCAGAGAGGCAGGCAGAGAGAAGGAAGCAGACTCCCCGCAGAGCAGAAAGCCCGATGCGGGACTCGATCCCGGGACCCTGGGATCATGACCCGAGCTGAAGGCAGAGGCTTTAACCCGCTGAGCCACCCAGGCGCCCCTGAAATGTGATTTTAGATGTCTTCTTTCTTTCTTTATCCTTCTTCTATTTATTCTTCTTTATTTATTGCCCTAATAATCTACAATAAACACAAAGTTGCTTTTATAATTAAAAAAAACTTTAGGGGTGCCTGGGTGGCTCAGTCGGTTGAGCTGCTGCCTTCGGCTCAGGTCACTATCCCAGAGTCCTGGGATCGAGTCTCATGTCGGGCTCTCTGCTGATAGAGCCTGCTTCTCCCTTCTCCCTCTCCCTCTGCTGGCTGCTCTGTCTACCTGTGCTCTTTCTCTCTGTCAAAATAAATAAATAAAATATTTAAAAAAAGAAAATAAAAACTCTAATTTCTTTTAAAAGGTAATAGAGGCTGAAGTAGAACTTTTCCAAAGAAAAGTTGTGTTACCACCCACCCTTCTCCCAAATGCCAGGGAAGAAACTTTCTTGTAGACCCCACAGCAGCTTCTGGCCCGGCCATGCTTGTGTACCCTATGACAATACAGGGCTTGGGGTCTCATGGAGGAGGCCCATATGAGTGTGTTGTTCCAGACAGAAATTTACAGACTAAGCTTCCCAGAGTCCAGCGCTGTGCGAGGAGCATCAGAGCCAGCAGGTGCAAAGGGAAGGCAGTACTGCTCTTACACCTTTTATACAGTAGGCTTTTCTGGAAGACTTTTTTCCAAAAAAGGATTTAATTACTTAAAGTAAGTAGAGTGATCTGTTCCAACTCCCTCATTGTCCTGAGGCCCACAAAGGAGTGGACTTGCCCAGGGTCACAATCAAGTTCATCATATTAGAGTTAGAGTGAGGTCTCTGGAAAGACAGGCCAGAACATCCCCGGTTCCTGGCCCTGTTCGAGCTTAAGCATGAGATTTTTGTACAAGGCAACTTTGGAGGGCTCCTTGTAGCAAAGCCAAGCCAGCCCTTTAACCCTTTTTAGTTTGAGAGCAATAAACATCCGCTTCCTTGATAATTTTTGACAGGTGGGGATGTGACTCCTTCTGTGGCTCTCTAAGGCAGAGAAAACAAGAACACATGGACCCCCAGGGAACAGAGAGGTCACCTGGTTCAGTCCTGTCATTCCACTGAGGAGGGGCACAGTTCCAGGGAAGGGAAGAAACTCCCTAACATTACTCAGGAGGTTCTTTCTGGAGCTGCAGCTGCTCCAGAGGAAAAAAGATGCCCATTCATAACACTAACATATCATACTTTTTCTATAGAAGAGGCCCTTGAATCCCAGACAGGGGCACAAGTTATCCCAAGACACCCAGGGAGGTAGGGGATGAGTTGGTACTAGTCCATAGCTCTTTGGACCCTCTAACTCCCAATCTAGGGTCATAGCCTCCCTCCTTCTCTGCTCCAGCTTGATATGGCTTTTCTGGTTGTCCGTGCAGAGCTAGTTGAGAAATATTCTCCACGATGGCAAATAACCATTTATTTCTTTCCCACCTGTCCACAGGATCATCCGGACGAAAGTACAACAACCACCCAACCAGCCAGTCCCAGCTTCCAGTCACAGCATAGGTAAGAAGAACTTTTAAAAAAAATTTAAAAATCTAATGGGTTCCAAATATTCTAAAGAACTTTTAATCATTCTTATGGACAGATAATTCTGCATAAAACACTTCGGCACACGTACTAATGCGCCTTCTTTGTCATTCTCCAAGGGCTGAACCTGGTAAATGAATTTTATAAATACTGCTAAAAGGTTTTGAATTTTACTGATTATTATGATAAATAGCTTTCACCATGAGACAGAAAATTGAAATCTAAGCCAAAAAAAAAAAAAATCCACTAATGGGGGTCTATAGAATGTCAGATAATTAAAGTAATAAATCAAGAAAGGGATACTTATTCATAACATTTTCTGCATCATTAGTCAGTAAGTAGTTTTGAATGTGTTTTTTTCTTCTATCAACCAGCTCTTCCACAATTCTTTGTGCACTTGCAGTCTTGAGTGAAGATGTGGCAAAACTTCCCAAACTTTCTCTCTCTTTCTCTCTCTCCTCTCTCGCTTCGATCTCATATACTCCGTGAACAGTTGAGGACTGCCGTGGGGGTTTTGACACTCACAGGGGATAGTCTGAGGGAGCAGCGCTTGGAAGCCTGGGGGTCCTTTTGAGGAGTCCAGAAGTTTCCCCGTGCCTTTCCTTTCCCCACAAAGACTGTGAGATGACAGTGACATGTCACTGGGGGTAAGGTTGTTCTCCTATAAAAGAGTGGTGGCCATTCAGTAAGCCTCTGACAGTCCCTATTGCTTAATAATGTCTCAGACTGTGTAATGTCGCTCCCTCTTTAACTGCAAACTTGAACTTCCCATGGTGATGGGGGAATGGGTAGAGGCCAGGCTTATACTTCCAGCTCTGCCACGAACTCATCCAGTGAACTGTGTAAGTCCCTTTACTTCTCTGAGCCTTAGTTTCCCCATTTGTGGACTGAGAGGCACAAATGAGATGCTCCCTGAGGTTTTGGTTCTCCATGGTTGCCTCTTTGGATAAAGGTAAGAGAAAATTCCTCCCTACCATAGAATAATTTTTTTTTAAGATTTTATTTATTTATTTGAGAGAGAGAGAGAGAGAGAGAGAGAGAGCATGAACAGGGGGGAGGGGCAGAGAGTGAGGGAGAAGCAGGTTTCCTGCTGAGCAGGGAGCCTAATGCAGGGGCTCCATCCCAGTACCCTGGGATCATGACCTGAACTGAAGGTGGATGCTTAACTGACTGAGCCACCCAGGTGCCCCTAAAATAATTATATAAGACTGATGAATCACAGACCTGTACCCCTGAAACAAATAATACATTATGTGTTAATTAATTGAATTTGAATTTAAATAAATAAATTAAAAGTAAATAAATAATAAATGAATAAATAAATAACTTTCCTTTAGTAGTCCATTCAGAAAGTGTTTGCTAAGCCCCTGCTTTGCAAGAGACTGGTGTTTTAAAGGAGGCAGGACTTAATCCCTAATCTCAAGGGCTTCTCAGTCTGAGCAGGGAGTGTAAGAGAAGTTTGCAAAACACTGAGATAAGACTCAAGAAGAAAGTACAGGGCATTGTGTGAGCCAAAGGAAGGGAACTACCAGCTTTCTTGGCTGGGGTGAAGAGGGTTGAGGAGGGTTCCTGGGGAAATGTTTGTGGCTGAGATTTTTCACTTGTAGCTTTAACTGTTTCAGATCAGGGAACAATGAGTATCAGACTAAGTACTGATACTAGTGCTACAGTTGGGTTAGAGGAACAATTCTACTTGTAGGTCAGCAGAATGCCTTGTTTCGTCTCAGCAATTTTTATAAAAGATCCATTTTATATGTGTACAGCCCCTTATAGCTTACAAAGTTACTGAGGGCAGAGGAAATAGAAGTTGAGAGATTGATTAACTAGCCCAAGGGCACCCTGCTTTGTACGTGGCAGAGCCTAGCCAGGACTGGAACTTGGGTCTTGGGAGTCTAGTGCAATCACAAAATGTCATTGGCTCTGTTGGCAACATGGTGAGCCTTGACTGTACGTGGTGGTTGTTTTTTAAAGTACCAAGTGACTTGTGATCTTCTTTCTTCCTCTGTTCTTTGCACCTTAATACAGAAAAGGTTGTGAGATTTGCATAAATCTATTTTGAGGAGCCTCTTCTGGTGAAGGAAAAGAGAAGTTAACGATTTCTACTTCTGTGTCTCCTAAGGAAGATCTAAAAATCTAACTCAAATATGAGAAGAAAGGCACTGTTCCCTCTAGGTCTGTAGGAGCAAGAGCTGGATATGCTCCAAGGAAAGCAACAAACAACTTCTCATGCAATCACCACCATTTCTTGTAATTTCCTACACTTTAGAGTCAAAGGCGGCTCCACCTGCCTCCAGCTAGTTATAGCCCAAGGAAATGTGTCTGAGATTGGTTTGTAGGTTTTAATGAACCAAGAAAGAATTCCCACAGCCCCGAAATGGAAATTCAGCTGGAGAGCTTGCGAGGACCCTGACGACTGACTGACTGGTCTTTCCCTTGGACTTTGGGGTTAGGAGTTAATGTGAGACTTGCATGAAACTTCCCCTCCCCAATGCTTATCCTTACGAATGTAGACACCTGGCTTCAGTCACCCTAAGTGACTAACCCCGGCCCATTTCCGGACAGGGGGAAGTCTAGACTTGAGGTCAGCAGACCCAAGGCTAAGCTCTAGGGCTACTGCTTACTGGCTAGATCACTCTGAGCAAATAAATCCCTTTACCTGTGGAGCCTCCTTTACCAAATGGGGAAAATAATAGCATTTTAGGTTGTTAGAACCATCAGATGAAAAGCACTGCACTAATGTGAAGCATAGAATTGTCTTTCATGATTCCTTAACGAGGAACAGTTTACTCGAGAGGTTCAGACTTCAGTTTCTGAGCTCTGTGGCCTTGGGCAAGTCACTTACCGTTCTCTGGGCCTTGGTTCCCTTACCTTTCCAATGAGATAATAATACTGCCTCCCTTATAGGATTGTTCTTAGAATTAAATAAAAAAATGCTTCAGTAATGCCTGGCACAGAGGAAGTTCTCAGAAAACGTTAGTTATCATTATTCTATATGTCAATGTATAGGATGTGTGCACAATATAGAGTCTATTCTATAGCCTATCATTATTGCATAATTAATATTAAATACTAGAATCCAGGTAAACTGGAAGGAGAAAAGGGTGAGGAACTATAAAAAGACGGGATGGATTGCCGTTTGGAGTTTTGTTGGCTGTGTGTAGGGATGGACAGGCCCTCCCGTTTGCAAGGAGGGGTGGATTTGTAGCAGGGACTGAACCTGCTTAATGAGTCATCTAGGTCTTTTTATTTTAGCCAAGGCTGGTGGTGGGCCCCAGCTCCCCACTCTCTCTCTTCTCCATTTCCCAGCTTCCTGCATCCTTAGACAGGCTGGGATTGGAGCGAGTGCCCTTCTTTTTTTTTTTTTTTTAAGATTTTATTTATTTATTTGACAGAGATCACAAGTAGGCAGAGAAGCAGGCAGAGAGATAGAGGAGGAAGCAGGCTCCCTGCTGAGCAGAGAGCCAGATGCGGGGCTCGATCCCAGGACCCTGAGATCATGACCTGAGCCGAAGGCAGAGGCTTTAACCCACTGAGCCACCCAGGCACCCCGCGAGTGCCCTTCTGACACTGTCCCGTGCTCCCTTCTGCACCGCCAGTCCTGTTGGCAGCCCATCCTCTCCCTCTCACCGCCCCCAGCAGCAGAAAACCTGGGCAGACGTCCCCCTGGGGGCTGCTCACAAAGCCCAGGAGTAGCAGCTGCCGTGGGGCGAGTGTCCTCAGCACACACTCAGCACACTCCCTGCGCCCCGCACTCCCCTGCTCGGCAGTCGCATCAGCCCAGTGCAGGGCTAGCGCCTTTGTTTGGGCTGGCCGCCCAAAGCGCCCGCCCGCCCGCCCCTGCAGCCCTGACCGCCCCTCTCCCTCTGCACAGTGTCCACGGGCTCCGTGACGCAGGTGTCGTCGGTGAGCACGGACTCGGCCGGCTCCTCGTACTCCATCAGCGGCATCCTGGGCATCACGTCCCCCAGCGCCGACACCAACAAGCGCAAGAGGGATGAAGGTAAGAGATGGCCACACAGCCTTGTCCCGGATGAACCCGCCCGGCTCTACTGTGGGGCGATCAGTCGGGGGCGGAAGCGAAGATGCCCACTGAGCACCTGCTTGCCTGCAGAGCCCCTGAGTCCCCAGGTGGAGGGGATGCGCGGGAAGGGGCTCAGTGCTCTGGGAGAGGCAGCGGGGCTGCGAGCTGGGAACTGGGGGCTTCCCACTGGCCTGCCCTCATCTTTACCCCTTGGCTGGAGGAGAGTGGGCCTGGCACAACCCTTGTGGCCTGAGCTTGGTGGTGAATGAGAAGACCGCTGTGCAGATCTGATGCCTGAGGGCAGGACGTGAAGGGTGTGCGCATGTCCTTGTCCCCTCTGTACAGGAGCACTAGGGGTGCTCAGGAGGGGGTGTCGGGTGCCCTGCCCTGAGAGGTCAGCGGGTAGCTTCTGGAAGGGCTGTGCACACTTTCCCAGGAAGGCCTCCAGCAGTGGTGGTGCCGGGGGTTGAGGAAGTGTATCATATCATCTCTGCCCCTGGGTCTGGGAGGAAGGAGTATGGTGCCCCCCCCCCAACCCCGGGATTACAAAGATGACAATCTTCCCAGTTGGTTTTTCTCAAACCCCATGTACGTCTGCTGGCTGGGTCTCTGGAGCTGGCCATCTCCATCCCGGACACTGCCCCGCCTTTACCTGGCTCTCTGTGGCCTGGACAGGCTGCCAGTGTGGCTGACATTAATGGGTTTGAGAGGAGAAACGGACCCCTGGGAGTCTGTAAGACCTTCGTCAGGAAAGGGGAAAAAAAAAAAAAAATGCCTATGGTTTAGGGCCTGAGAGCCGCGTGACAGAAATCTTGATTCAATTATTCTGTTCCTCGGCACAATTCCCTTTCTCGGCTCCCTGTAAGGGATGTATGTTCTCGTGAGCACATGCCTAAGTACTTAAGATCTGTAACTAGAAAATTGAGTCAGCCCAGCGGTGGATTGGCCTGTGGTCTGCGTGTTCCGGGAGTGCAGAGGCTGGGCCTGGGGCCTCCGTTTGGAGCTGAGGGGGTGGGTGGGGGTGGTTCACGGCTTCGGAACCCACCTCACCTCTTTCCACTGTTCTTGCCACTTGGAGCAGATGTCAGAAATCTTTAACTCAGCGGGTGTTGTGCTGTGTTACCGCAGGAGGCAGTAGGCCTACCATCTCTGTTGGTTTATGGGGTTGATGCTGTCATCTTTTCTCCCATTGTCACCTGGACACGCAGCAGATGTGCCCAAGCTGGGACCCAGCTGTGTTTGATCACGGTGGAGGGGTGGGTTGTGTGACACTCCCTCACAGGCTGAGGGATCCCAGCAGAGATTTTTGGAGAAAAAAAAAATCTGGTTTGATGTTTTCCACCAAACAGACAGGTCCTGATTTGGGGGAGGAGGGCTGTTTCACTGCGTTTGTGGAACACCGTACTGGCTTTCAGTCTCTGATCAGCGGCCACTGTTTAGCTTCTCATGCTGCTTTTAAAGGTCTCAAGGGGCGCCTGGCTGGCTCCGTGGGTAGAGCCTGTGATTCCTGATCTTGGGGTCGTGGGTTCAAACCCCACACTGGGTGTGGAGCCTACTTGAAATAAATAAATTTTAAAAATAAATGAAATGTATTGAGTGGTCAGAATGCAGGTGTGTTGTTGGTCTAGACTGCTCTGTGCCATCAAGTCATTCCTTGAGGACGGTGGCCCATTTGGGGTTTTGGCCGTTAAGAAGGACAGTGACAGATGGAAATGTGTTCAGGTGACCCTAACCTGGATAGACAGGAGTCTGGATATCATAGTGCCTGGAAAACATCTTGAGGCTCTGGGGTTGTTTTGATACAATGAAGAATGAGCAGGGCTGGATTGTTGCTTTCAAATATTTGGGGGGCTGGCACGGAAGGTGAGAGGAATGAGACTTTGCTGTTGGCCTTCAAGGCCAGTGGGCAGCAGATACAGAGGGGAGTTCAGCCCAGTGCAAGAAAGAACATGTAAATGTGAGAGTGTCTGGGGCAAACTTGAGAGGTAGTGAGTACCCTGTCACTAGAGGCATGGAAGTGAGCCTAAGTGAACATGTGCTGGGGCTGCTATAGAAGAGTGTCAAGAATTAGATGTGGGTGGGATTCGATAATCTTTGAGATCAAGTCCTGATCCCCAGAAAGACCTGGGAAGTGATCTATTCTGCGGTCTTGGGGCTAAGGGAGAATGATTTGATGACAGTCCTGGAAGCTGACAGGATTGGTAAGAGAGGAGGCATAGCTGGCAACCAGAGCCTCCCTCTCTCCCCGTCTTGCATCACCAGGAGTGTACTGAGCAGGGAGGTGGGCAGAAGTGCCCTTGTTCCCACCAACACACTGTCTGGGAGGAGTATTCCACGGTGCTCCCTGCTGCCCTTTCCTGCCCTCTTTCTTTATCTCCCTGCATCCTTGCACTGGCTTCAGGGGGAGTTAAAGAGGCAGAAAATGCCACCTCCATCTTATAGGGGAGGAAATCGAGGCTCCAAAGAGTTCTGGTGACACAGGTGGTGTGGCCGGGGGAGTCGGGAAGAGCTGGAGAGCCCCCGAAGGCCTTAGTTCCCTGGTATTTTCCCACTATCTATTACCCCTGGGTCCCTCCAGAGAGATGCTTTGAAGGCAGAGCAGCCTGGGACTGGGCAGAGCCTGGGAACAGTGTGTGGAAGAGTTTCAGGCAGAAGAGCCTAGAGAGTAGGTTGGATGCTGCCGAGAGTGTGGTGAGAAGGTCAGAAACCAGCATTGCTGAGTCCATGGTGGGGCTGGCTCCTTGCTGCAGACCATGGCACTGTTTTCCCCAGGAGCCCTTGGCAGCCTGAGGGAAGGGCCATGAGGGAGAGAGGCATAGAAGGCCAAGGGGAAGAGACCGAGAGGAATCCTCACTCCCATTTCTCCGGTGAGGAGACTGAGGCCCTATAGAGTGGCGTTGCTCGCTCCATTCTGCTTTGCAGTCATCTCCAGCTAGGACTTGGGCATTTCCTGGTGCCACTCTTCTGCCCAAGCCTTAGGGCTGGGGGTGGTGGTCATAGAGTCTAGTCACAAAGGGCTGCCCTCTAGAACTCATGGGCTGGCGGACAAGACTGGCAAGCCCGAAGTCCCTCCACCTGGCAGCGTGTAAGTTGCTGCCATGATGGGCAGTAACACCAGAGCGGGAGAGCAAGGCAGGGAGGGGCTGATTCTGACCAAAGGGACCCAGGAAGCCTCTTCCTAAGAAGTGGCCCTTTATCAAAGCAGGAATATTTTATATTGCTTCTGTTTTTAAATTTAAAATAATTAAAATCACATGAAAATTTAAAATGGAGCCCCTCAGTTGCATTTCACCGTGTTTAGGAGCCTCCTGATATGCCCAGCAGCTATTGTATTGGGTAATGTGGCTTTGGTACAAGTGCTTGGCACATAATAGGTGCTTAGTAAGGGCTCTTTGGTGGAATGGGTCAGTCCTCTGCCTGTTGAGTGTTCATAATTAGTAAGCGGGGGGAATGGGTAATCTCAATCTGGAGGGTTTCTCTTTGGTATTTTGGGCTTCCACAGAAAGCTCTATTTGAATAAAGAGTTCTGTAGTAAAAACAAACAAGTTAGAACAACTGTTTGACTAGTGGATTGCCAACGGCCCTTTCAGTCTAGAAATTCTAGGACTCTCCCTGGGATGTTTGCCTCCAAGATTGGCTTCGGGGATATGGCCACTGTGTCTGAATCTCAGATGAGCTGTGTGTGGCTCATATGGCAGAGAAGGCCCTGGGGCCGCTGAGAGCAGAGCTGGGGCTGGCAGCAGGAAGCTCCTAGGAGGCAGAGCACAGCTCAGGGCCAGGAACAGCTTTCAAACAGCAGCCAGGCTGGGCCAAGGATGAGAGCACTCGGTTGTAAAGGTAATGAGCTCCCTGTTATCAGATGTATGAGCAGGGGCTAGACAAAGGAGAGGCAGGAGAGCCAAATAAGGCATTCTGATTTGGACTCCATGAATTTTTTTTTTTTTAAGATTTTATTTATTTGAGAGAGAGAGAGAGATAGCAAGAGAGGGAATACAAGCAGGGGGAGTGGGAGAGGGAGAAGCAGGCCTCCGGCTGAGCAGGGAGCCTAATGTGAGGCTTGACCCCAGGACCCTGGGACCATGACCTGAGCTGAAGACAGCAGCTTAGCAACTGAGCTACCCAGGTGCCAAAGGACTCTGTGACTTTTGAGACCTATTCCAATCGGGGGAGCATGTGCTTCTCTGGCTCTCTGTCTGAAATTGGTTCTACCTATTTGTTTTTCCTTCCTGCCGCTTGACTCGGAGGTGGCCATCCACATGGACTTGACTGGGCAGAGGCCACACATCACACGGTTTCTCTCCCTAGCCTGCTCTTTGTCACAGGGCACAGTGCCCAGAGATGCTCAGGGGGCTTGTGGATAGTACTGAGGGTCAGGGTGGTGTGCTGCCCAGACGCAGCCTCCTCCCCTCCTTGGGCCAGCCTAAGAGCTTTCACAGAGAAGTCTCCAGGATAGGCTTCAGGAATCCCACTGGGCAGGGGGTACAAAGACTGAGAGCAGTGATTCCCTCCCCAGGGTGGACTTGGCAGAGAGGTGGAGCTGTGAATAGTGGCCATGGGTGAAAGGGCAGCCCCGACCCTCTGTTTCTTCCTGGGCCTTTGATCTCTGGTGGGGCCTCTGTTCACCATCTCTGGGGCTCCCATTCAGGTCCCCTCGACTTCTCCCTCCCCTCAGCCCCCCAGAGTTTGAAAGGCCCTGAACACACCAAGGTCAGCCGAGTGAAAATCCCTTTTACTAGCTCAGAAAGCTGCTCAGTCCAGCACCAGCGTGGACTGTGGGAGCCTGAGTTGCTTTCTGTGCAGGAGAGGATACACTGTAGGTAGAATTTCTGGCCTTCTGGACCCTGGACTGCTCTCTGCCTAAAGAGGGCACAGGAAAGTCATCTAAAACCGCTAGGTGACCTGTCCTTTCCGAGAGATGCCAAGTCTAGCAAGACCATCGAGGAGAAGTTTGGGGGCATTTAGCAGGGGCTCCTGTCATGACTGGGTCTACCCCTCTTTCTGGGGGTGCCTGTCTCTATGTCTTTGTATCCCTCCCCATGACTTTCATTTGGGGGTGCATCTGCCGCTGTTTATGTTAATAGACTTTTTCCTGTGTCTGCTTCTGTCTCCTGGTCTAGCATTCTTTCTCTCTCTTTCATCCCCCACTACACACACACTCTGTCACACACACACACACACACACACACACACACACGCCCTCTTACACACTCTCATAACACTCTCTTCGTCACACAATCTCATACACATACACACACTGCACACACAAACCTTCACACACACACACACACACACACACATACTCTCTGCCACACACTGTCATATACAAATACACTCTCCCACACCACATACACACACTGTCTTTCACAACACTGTCATACACTCTTTCACACACGTTGACGCACACCCTCACACACATACACACAACTTTTACATGCTCAAACACACGTACACACTTCTCTCTCCCTCTTCTGGTGTTCTCTCTTGCTATCCCTCTTACCAACCCCCTGCTCCGCTCTCACTCAGGTTGGAAGCCCCAGCTCAGCCCTGCTCTGCAGACCTCCATGGGAACCACTGCAGGGAGGGAAGGACTTTCAGAAGCCCCCAGACCACAGGCCCCCCTGAGCATGAGCAGACCCTGATCATCTTCTATTAGGACCCCTTTCCTTGCCGGACACTCAGACCCTGCCTGCTGCTTCAGGGCTTGGGATGGAAGGCTGGAGCAGAAGGTGCGGAGACCCCTCTCAGATTTCCCAGAAGGGAACGGGATGTGTGGAAAGGTCCCGCTTCCTGAGTTAGGACTTATAAGCAGCCCCCCGCTTTTTAAAAAAGATTTTATTTATTTATTTGACACAGAGAGAGAGAGCACAAGTAGGCAGAGAGGCAGGCAGAGAGGCAGGCAGAGAGGGGAAGCAGGCTCCCTGCTGAGCAGAGAGCCCAGTGCAGGGGTGGGGAGGGGTGGGGGGTGGGGGCTCAATCCCAGGACACTGAGATCATGACCTGAGCCAAAGGCAGCAGCTTCATCCACTGAGTCACCCAGGCGCCCCTATAAGCAGCCCTTGATTCCACAGATCTCTGATCTCTCTGGAGAGCCCCAGATAAGACGGTGAGGCATCGAGGAAAGGACAAGGCTCACAGGCCAGGGACAGAGTGATGTGAGGACTTTTGTGGTGACATCTTCTGCAAGTTACTTAATCTCTCTGACCCTCTACTTTATCATTTGGAGAACATAGGCAGCACGAGCCTGTCAGGTTATTGTGAGGATAAAATTAAATCATCAGAGGGAGACTGGGGCCAGAGTGTGTGAGGCCAGCCCCCGGCTGAAGGCAGGCTGGCCCCAGTCAGAGTTCTCTCTGGGCGACTGAGACAAGCGGATCTGCCCACCACCAACTTCCTGTTTGTAAGACTGGTGTGGCATCAAGACTGAACAACAGTGCCCCCACGTGTCGGCAGCACAAGGAAGGGCCACTGGCCTTCCTTTGCTTCCTTTCCCTCGGGATCTTGGTCTTCTAGCCCCCGTGATGGAAGAATAAAAAGATCCAGTCTCAGTTTCCCACAAAGAGAGCCTCTAGGTACACAGGAGAGGTTCCAAGGTAGAGCACAGAAGGCAGACCACCTGCGTCTGGGGTCACCAGCGTGGAGCTCAAGACTCCCCTGTTGGAGGAAAGGGCCTTGGAGAACATCTAAGACAGGTCATTCCAGTCATTATTCAGCAGGGAAAACAAGCTTGGAGAAGAGAAGGGCTCCAACCAGGTCACAGAGTAAAAATCTGGAAAACCCAGAGGGAGAGAATGGATTCCTCAGAATGTCCTTGGTATCCTGCTGCTGTTTGATGTGATCTGTTTCTTCTTTCCCATGTCTCCCATTCTCCTGGGTCTGGCTGCTGCCCCCATTGTTGAAAGCCACCAGCAACCCCATCAACCTGTGCGAGGCGGGTGGGGGAGTTGCAGGGGAGGGGAGCCAACCCCTGCTGATATTCCAGGGCTAACCTTAGCTCTTGGCAATGAGCCCTGACCTTCCTGCTTTGCTTCCCACATCTCTTCCTCATCCCTTCTGTGATTCCACTCCCTGTGCCTCTCTCTGAGATCTCCTGTCTCTGGGCCATTCTCCACGCAGGGCTCTCCAACAGGAATGCAGCCCTTGATGCTGGTCTCTTCACCTGGCCTGGTTCCCAGAGCCAGCCCACTCCCTGAGGGGATTTCCAGTGTTGGACCAGTAGTCCTTTGCAGCTGGCTGAGGCCCTCAGATTCATCAGGCCCAGGCTGGAGGCCAGAGAGGCTCTGCAGAGAGGGAAGGAAGTGACTACCATTTTGTCTCGATCTTTCCTGGGGATTCACCAGAGCAGACCCCATTCCCTAGCCCTCCGTGAGGTGTTCCCTGGATGTCTCCTCAGGCTGGCCATGCAGGGGCCCTTCTCTGAGTTCTTTTTCGGTCTGTCTGTGCAGGACTCAGAACCAGGGTGCTTGCCGAGAGAGGTATCACTTAGAAACCAGGTGCCAATGGCTAGCCTGATGGTCATGCTCTACTTGGCTTGCCTCACGTTTAAAATAATTTTGAATGAGTTACTGACATTTAAAAACTGGGAGGTTTCATATATGGATGTTTGGCTTTTCTTGGGAAAAAACCCCCAAAACCCCAATCTGGCGACCCAGGGCGGACTTTCCCACATAGCAACAGCCGTGTGTGGCTGTTGAGTCTGCGGTCTTCACACTGCTCCTTACTCCACTTGCTGGCTGTTCACTCATCTTCCAGTTTTCTCCACCCGAAGGCTTTTGAGTTTCTGGAGCCCCAGGATGGACCCTGAAGAACAAGTCTGAATCCAGTCTGTGGCAGCGGAAGCCTGTGGGAGGCAGCACCCTGACCTGTCCCAGTGTGGTTGTGTGTGGGGGTGGGGAGTGGTCAGGGAAGTGGGGAGTCGGTTCTTAGGCCAGGGGTGGGTGAGGTAGGGAAGGCAGCGGGGCAGGGTCAAGGAGCCACACCTCTTGTAGTCCAAAACAGTGAAACTGAGGTCCTTCAGTCCACACCCAGCAAATGGGGTAGTCCAGGCTCTGAGCGCCCAGGCCTGGCCTCAGGGCGTACAGGGAATGCTTAGGGGCAGGGATGATAAGGACCCGGGATTCCATCTCCCAGCCTGGCTGGCCACTCTTCCCTGTCCTTCTGGCCTTGCAGACACTGGCATGCTGACAAGTGTCAGGCTTCCTTGGTAAAGCAGGGGACCTGAAGCCAGGTGGCCAATTGGAGGGGCTTCTTGGGCCTTTCCCTAGTGCCTAGGGCCTGTCCCTTGGGTGGGGGGAGTTAGGTTTCGGTTCCTCCTGGCCCCTGAGTCCCTGAGTTTCACTTTGATTCAGAGAGTGAGAGGCTTGTGTGAGAGCCAACACCACTGAATACCCCCTCCCCCCTTCCCTGCGCCTGTTTGCACACTTGCTTTGCCCAGACCCTCCCCTCCCAACCCCCGGTTCCTTTCCCCACGGGCTGTATGCTGGTGTTTCCAGAGAACCCTGGGGAATGTAAAGGATGGGCTGGCAGAGTGTGAGGCTTTCCACTCCGGGAGTTGGTTCTGAGATCAACCAGAACAAGAGTTGTGGGGTGAGCTGAGGGGACAGCTTAAGGGATGGAGAACCTCAGCCACAGGGGAAGGCTCCCTGAGGGGAACTTAAGGTGGGATGTGGGAGGCAACTTGGCTTTCTTCCCCACTCTGTGTGTCTCCCGCCCTGTGGAGCAGAGAATCCCATAGTCCTTTCTCTCTGGCTGTGGAATATGGTTGAATCCATGGCCGCAGCCTGTGGTTCAGGGTCCTCACAGGGCTCCAGCCTACTAGAGACTTATGAGACAGAGGCCGGAGCCCCGAGGGAGTAGGATCTCTGGGTTCCTGTCCTGATTCTGTGGCTAGAACCCCTTCCTCTCTCTGGGCCTCAGTTTCCTCATCTGTATTATGGGAAGCAAGGAATTACTAAGGTTTTTTGTGGCATCAAGATTCCGACCTCCTAATCCCACCTCAAGTTCTGTTGCAGTATTTTAGAACAATGGTTCTCAAGCTTTTGGTCTTGGAGCCCCTTTAAACACTTGAAAATCGGGGTGCCTGGGTGGCTCAGTGGGTTAAAGCCTCTGCCTCCAGTTCAGGTCATGATCCCAGGGTCCTGGGATGGAGCCCAGCATCGGGCTCTCTGCTCAGCGGGGAGCCTGCTTACCCCTCCCCTCTCTATCTGCCTGCCTTTCTGCCTACTTGTGATCTCTGTCTGTCAAATAAATAAATAAAAATAAACACTTGCAAATTATCAAGGACCCCCAAAGAGCTTTTTAGTTTATATGGGTTAATTAAAACATTAAAGTTTAAATATTTACTAATTCATTAAAAATAACAATGATAAATAAGTAACACAAGTCATATGTTTGGAATAAGAAATAATCCTATTTTCCAGACCAAAACATTTAGTCAGAGTGGCATTGCTTGACGATTTTGCAGATCTCCTTAGTATCTGGCCTAATAGAAGACAGCCAGATTCTCATACCTGCTTCTGTATCCAGTCTGCTGTGATATCACACATCTTAGCGCCTTCAGAAAACTCCAGTGAATACTTGTAAGAGAATGAGAGTGAGTTAGGCCAATAAAATCTTGGTTTTATTGTGAAATAGTTTTGGCTTCACAGGGCCCCCTGAAAAGGTCTTGGGGATCCCTTAAAGGGGTCCCTGGACTAGATTTTGAGAATCTATGCTTCAGGCTACAGTAAACCCTGAGTTTGCTAACTTATCATTCATACAGAAAGGGACAGAAGCTAAATGGTTTTAGTTAAAAGGAGAGGTACCATCAGTTTCCCCTTTCCTTAGTTCCTGAAGGCGGTGGGAGCCATGGCAAGTCTTTGAGCTGGGGAGGGAGAAACAAGATGTGTTGGGCTTTGGAAACCCTGCCCTAGCACACTGGGGTATGCAGTGCCTGCTCCTCCTCCAAATGTGAGCTCCCACGGAAAGGCACAGCTCCAGAGTTTTCCCTCA
Source organism: Mustela erminea (assembly GCF_009829155.1). Taxonomy (NCBI): domain Eukaryota; kingdom Metazoa; phylum Chordata; class Mammalia; order Carnivora; family Mustelidae; genus Mustela; species Mustela erminea. The sequence goes on from NC_045625.1 coordinate 34,516,663, forward strand.
TTTCCAGCAGAGTATCTATAGGGTTGGAGGTCTGATCTCCCTGCATCAGGTTTCCTCCAAGGTAAAAAGCAGCCACTAGTGCTCCCTAAGAGCCCAGGGAGTGGGCATTTTGAGACCCAACCACATCTCCCCGTCCCGGCTCAGCTCTGTGCTGGTCGACACATCCCTGAGACCTTACCCTGGCCACGGTTTTAGTGGGGAGAAAACTCCAGAAAATATTACTGGATAGGAATGAAAACGAATAATATGAAATAAAGTTGTAGGTTTGGTATTTATCTTGATTTCTGCTGTTTGAAGAAAAGTAGGTCTGAAAGGCAATTAAGATAGATTTCTGTCTGTTTCCATAGGGGCTTCTGGGTGTTTCTGGAATGCCAGTAGTTGGTCACTGGCATGTGAATGTGTGTGTGTGTGTGTGTGTGTGTGTGTGAGTGAGAGAGAGAGATTTCACTTTGGAGTGTCCAGTTTTTGTATTCAATGATACAAGTTTATCACTTGCCCTAGTCTTTCCTTGAACTAATGGACTCACAAGGAGGAGAGGGAGAAAAAGAGAATGTCCTAAGGTCATTTGAGAAGAATTGAGAGACGGAGGATTGAAGGTGTTAGAGAAGATGTGTATGAGAAGGAGATTGCTTGCAGCGAAATGAACTACCATTTGTGTGAGCAGAACAGAAAAGCCTGCCAGGTGGAAAGCCTAGAGGGGGAAGATGTAAAGCCACAGGGGGGTCAGACACTTCCCAGTACTAGCCACCAGGTGGCACTATTGACCCAACACAGCTTAGTTGCTGTCCAGGGTTGGGGACAAGAGGGGTAACAGGGCAGTGTGTAACTGGCCATGTGTGAGCTTGGTGTGCTGGTAACTCAGTGGAGGGTGGTCATGGCCAGGGAAGCTGACCATCTCCCCGAGTCTCACTTCTTTCACAACATTTAGTTAGGGCGGGAAGGGGCTGGACCATCCTTGTTGGGGCTCAGTCTGGTCCTTTCTGATCTCCACGGTGCAGTTGTCTTGATATAAACCTTCCGGGGAGTCAAGTCCTTTGTTCTCATCTTTATTTGCTGTGTGATCTTGGACAAGTCACTTCTTTCTGAGTCTTGTTTTCTGCGTGTCAAAATGTGGAGATTTGAAGAGGAGGTTTTAGGGATCTTTTGGGCTCTGACATTCTGTGGTGTGCTTGAGGGAACAGGAGAGCTGGGGTTAGATTCGTGATCGTTCTCTCTCAGCTGTGTGACCTTGGGGAGGTCACTTCCCATCTGTGGGGGTTATACTAATCCCTCCCTCAGACTTTCATATAAAATAGCAGGGCGGAAGAGGCTCTGCAATCTTTTTTGGTCCTATAGGACAGGAGGGGTTGCAGTGTGTCATCTTCCCTGGAATTTAAGTTGGCCAGAGGTAAACATTCCACTGCTCAGAAAGTTTGTGCCCCTGCCGATGACCACAAATAAAGGCCTTATGACAGGTGTTTGCTCAAGGTCACTGCATCTCTTGAATCTTCTCATTTCTGTCTGCCCCCACTGCTACTGCCTTGGTCTAAGCACTCTCTTATCTCGTTTGGACTCTTGCTGTAGCTTCCTTGTGCATCCCCACCTGCAATGTCCCTGACTTCTCCAAAGAGTCTAGTTTCCACAGAGCAGCCCCAGCTGGGCTTCTGGAATACGGTTCTGATCCGTGACTCTCCTGAAGGGTTTTCACCCTGCAGATATGCCCGTTGTTCTCAGAGCCCACCAGACCTCTTAGCGAGGCTGCAGCGCCTTCCTTCCGTGGTTCGGGCTCCTGCACATCTTGGGAGTCTCATCGCTCTCCACCCTCCTTTTTGCACGGTGACTCCAGGTACACCAACCCTCTTTCCATGCCTTCTTCTTTCCTGCTGGCCGCCAAAGAGATCTGAGCACAGGCTGTGGAGTTAGGCCATGGGGGCTCTGGGGCTGACTGCAGCCATGTCTGCTCGTGTGCCTTCGGGCAAGTTATTGATCTCTCTGAGCCTCAGTTTCCCCATATGCAAAAGAGGGGCCCGGTTATGCCTGTGATTGGGCTGTTATGTGGATTATACGAGGTAATGCATGTCAGGTGCCAAAGATGACCCCTGGGCAGGCTACATGCTCAGTAAAGGGTGCTTTTCATTCTGACTGCCTGGAAGATTGTCCTCTGTCACCCACCATTGGCCCGGGTGACTCTGAATCTTGAGGCTCCAGGGTGATGTCTTCCTTGGTGCTCACTCCTGTTAGCTCCCTCGCCTCCACCTGCAGCACACAGAACCTGCCTGTGGGTAAAAATAGCACAGCTGCCAGTTGTCTTCCCTGGGAGCCTGTATCTGCAGTGGTCACCATTGTCACCCTCATACCCAGCACGGGGACTGGTTCATGGTAGCAAATATGTACTGAATTGGTGGGGGTGGTGCTCGCTTCGGCAGCACATATACTAAAATTGGAACGATACAGAGAAGATTAGCATGGCCCCTGCGCAAGGATGAATTGGTGGGGGTGGCATTGGGGGGGGTGGGACTCTGGATATCACAGAAGCCTGGAGCCCATCTGGTCAGTGGGTGTGGGCTGCTGGGTAGAACCCAGACCCTTGCCCATCAAACACCCACCTGCTCCTGCCTGACCCCACAGCCTCTGTGCGCCAGGCTCTGCTCTCTGGACCCCGAGGTAGGAGCTCATGGTAACTATTCTGGAAAGGAAGGGAGCTCTCTCGTGGTCTAAATACACATATACACTTACACAGGTGTACACACCACACACACACACACCACACACACATGCACAGACATGCTTAGGCACGTTGGTGCCTTCAGCCCTTGTCCTGCTTTCCTCCCCTGAGCCCATGTTCTGGTGTGTCTAGATCATGGCCTCAGATCGCAAACGAAGTTTGGCATCATTGTACTGGCTAGCTCTTATGGAGTGTTGACTGTATATATTTAAAATTATTAATGCATTTAAAACTTGCCGCCATCGTACCAAGTAGGGATGCTTATCATCCCTGTTTTATAAGATTCAGAGAGATCCATGAAGTTGCCCAAGGCCAGGTAGCTCCTACACCCAAGGGTGGTGGTGTTGGGAATGGCACGTGGGTGGGTGGGTGGCTCCAGAGGAGCCTTACCTACCATCCTCATCTTACCCTCACACAGTGTCACAACAATAAGACCTCATCAGTGGGATTCCCCCAGCTCTCAAGTTCACAATTTTTCCCTCTCATTTCTGCCGTCCCTATCATACTCCTGGACTGAGCTGGTGTGGGGGGGGGGTCTTGGCTCAGAATCTGGACTGAGCTCAAGGGGGGTCTTGGCTCAGAATCTGCTTCATTGTTCAGGTTCCCTAGTTCTGAGTTTCCCCCCAACACTGCCCTGCATGTGCATGCTATGTTTTCACACCTTCAAGTTGTTCAGTTTCAAGTGCAAGAGTTGGCTGGTGACAGGTAGGCTTTAAAACCACAGCAGGGTAGTGCAGAGTCTGGACCCAGCACTTCCATTTACTAGATGTGTGAGCTCTGACAAGGGCCTGCTTTGAGTCTCGGTGTCCTCGTCTGTTGAAAGGGGATGATAATTCCTGCTTCTCCTGGCAATTAAAAAATGGTCTTTTGTGATATTTTGATAGACAGTTGCATGGCAAGTTTAAAAAATAGCTATTATTATTTCTGTCATCAGAGCAGAGAGGTTTTTTTTTTTGTTGTTTTTTTTTTATTTGACAGTGAGGGAGAGATGGAACACAAGCAGGGGGAGTGGGAGAGGAAGAAGCAGGCTTCCCACAAAGCAGGGAGTACGATGCAGGTCTCAATCCCAGGACCCTGAGATCATGACCTAAGCTGAAGGCAGAGGCTTAACGACTGAGCCACCCAGGCGTCCCAGAGCAAAGAGTTTTTATACGGGATTCAGATTCCTTGATGACTTTGTTGAGAACTTTCTAGATTCCTGGCTCTTTTGTTTTCTCCTTTATTTATTTATTTTTTAAGATTTTATTTATTTATTTGATAGAGAGAGATCACAGATAGGCAGAAAGGAAGGCAGAGAGAGAGGGAGAAGCAGACTTCCCGCCAAGCAGAGAGCCCGATGTGGGGCTTGATCCCAGGACCCTGAGATCATGACCTGAGCCAAAGGCAGAGGCTTAACCCACTGAGCCACCCAGGTGCCCCTCTCCTTTATTTTTTAAAAAAGATTTTATTTATTTGAGAGCGAGTGGGGGGTGGGGAGAGTAGGAGCAGAGAGGGAGGGATAAGCAGACTCTCTGCTGAGTGTGGAGCCTGACATGGGACTCCCATCTTACGATCCTGAGATCAAGACATGAACTGAAACCAGGAGTCAGATGCTTAAGTGACTGAGCCACCCAGGGGCTCCCTCTTTTCTTCCTTTTTTTAAATGATTTTATTTCAGTCACTAGGACTAATGACAGGATTATTCAGGCAAGGGGTCAGAAGAGAAAGAAAGATGTGCCTACCAGAATTTATACTGGCATAACTTTAGCTCTGCATTTCAAGAAGCTAATAATTCAAATTGTGGATGTGGATAGCTTGCAGAGGTTGGATGAGCCTGACATGGGGTAGAGAGGCCTGGGTTCCTGACCCCAGTTCAGCCACTATCTCACTATGCGATCTGGGTCTGGTCCCTCCCCTCTGGGTCCTCGGTTTGGATAGGATGAGCCCAGACACCCCTTCCAGCTCCTGATCTTTCCTTTTCTCTCCTCCCTCCTCCCGGCTGCCCCTCTCCCTCCTCCTCCATCTTCTCTCTCTTCGTTTCCTTTCTGTCTGAGACACAAACGCCATCCAGCACTCTTGAATGGGACTTTTGTTCTACTAACATCTCTTTTCTGAAAAGGACCATCGGTCAGGTTTGTATCTTTTAAATACTGGCACATTTTATCAGTTAAGAACCTGCATACCTCTCTCCAAAGACACAGCCTTAAGGAGCAGACAAGCTGCAAAGAGGAGGTTTATGGGAGACAACGGAGGAAAAAGAAATAGCAAAATCTTTTGGGGGCCCTGATGTATGGTCCCTACAGAAAATGCTTACTTCCCAGGAGCCCCCTTTCCTGCTCTTGCCATGACCTTAAGCATTTTCTTTTTTTTTATAATTTTTTTTTAAGATTTTACTTATTTATTTGACAGACAGAGATCACAAGTAGGCAGAGAGGCAGGCAGAGAGAGAGGAGGAAAGCAGACTCCCCGCTGAGCAGAGAGCTGATATGGGGCTCGATCCCAGGATCCTGAGATCATGACCTGAGCTGAAGGCAGAGGCTTAACCCACTGAGCCACCCAGGCGCCCCAAGCATTTTCCAGCTCTGCTGCAGTCATAACTTGTGTTCCCCTCTTCCTTCCACATAGAATTGAAGGGAGTTGGGGGGGAGACGGACAAGAGCAGAGCTGTGCTTGAGTGGTCCGCATCTCAAGGCCCCTTTGAGGTCGTCCCTGGAGCACTGGACTTGGAGGGACAGGGCCATAAGTGTGAGTGCTGGTGATCTGGGACAAGCCATTCTGGGCCTCAGTCTTCTCCGCCAAAGGGAACAGAGCGCCTTCCTCAGAGTCTTGTACAGACATGGTGAGAAGCAGTGCATGAGAAAGTGCTTTGTAAACTGTAGAGCTCCGTGTAGGTGGGAGAAAGTTCTTGTAGTTCATATCATGAGCCTGTTCTGTGACCTTGAACAATTCCTTAACTTCTCCAAAGGTCAGCTTTGCTATCTGGAAAGCGGGAACCACCTAGGTCTTGCAATTACTGGGAGAATTCCATACTGGGTGAAAGCACCTGGCCAAATTCTTGGACGTGGCAGGTACCCAGGTAGAGGTCAGTGCCCGGTCCCTTTCCCTCAATCCTGTCTTCACCGCCCTACCCCTGTGATCCAGCGCACAGTCATTAAGGGACAGGCTTCTGAAATCTGGCTCCCCAGGCAGGGAGATCTCAGCGATTTCCCTCCTGGGCCTCCTGGAAAAGAAGGATAATAGTAATATTTGCTTCAGAGGGTTGTTGAGATGAGACGCTGCTCATACACCGCTGTGCCCGGAGTCGGCGCCAGGTGAATCGTCCGTAGCGATTCGGCCAGACCTTGCTGGCTCCGCAGGGCCGGACACGGGACCCGGGCTGAGCTGCATCTTCGTCCAGCGCCCAGACCCAGGCCGGTGGAAGAGAGCCAGGCCCGAGCGGAGCGGGAAGGGGTTTACTCAGGGTCACAGCAGGATTCAGACGCCAGGACCTTTGAGGAATTTCCAGGGATTCCGCGGTGCCGCCTGGCGACCAGAGGGGCTAGACCCCCTTCCTCGCCCGGTCCCCCTCGGCCCGGCACCGGGCAAACCCCTTCCAGCGGCGTATCGGGATGTTCCCCCGCGACGTGGAAGGAGAAATAAATTCCACCGCAAATTCAGAGCGCGGCGCAAAAAGAAGGGAGCGCGCGGCGCCCTCGGGAAGGAGGCGGCCCGCCGCCCGGCTCCGCTAAGCATTTGCAATTTAATTGACATTTGGCGGCGGGAAGCCAATCAGTATAAGTCAATTGACGTCGGGCGATAAAACTACCCGGCGGCCGGGCGCTCCCCCAGCCGGCGGCCTCGGCTGGGCCGCGGGGCACAGCGTGGCGGCCCCGGCAGGTAACAGCGCTGGCGCGTGTCTCGGCCCGCGAGGGGGCGGCGAGCGGCCCGCTGATTGCCGCGCAGCCCACGGCGGCCGGGAGAGGCCCCTAATGAATGACTTTATTTGCCGGGGCCCTGCTGAGAACAATTGAGTTTGTTATGGTAACAACGGATGCCAGCTTTCCGGGCCCCGGGGAGCGCGGGCGCGGCGGCAGCCGGGAGCTGGGCAGCCGAGCAGATGACGCGCGCTGGCGGCGGGGACCCGGCCCGGCGCATGTCAGGAACCCGGGGACGCTGTGTACCCCGCAGCCTGCGGAGGACAGGCCACGCTGCCGGGTCGCCTGGGACCGAGGTGGATGGTGCACACCGCTCTCGCCTTGGACCGCGGTGCGAAATTGGGATGGCAAGATGCTTTTTGCAGGTTGAACTGGCTGTCCTCCTGGTGTCCCTCTTGTTCCCTCGGCCCCTGGGGCCGAGGGGGTTCTGGTCAGGCCGCACGTTGCATTGACATCCACTTTTTGTTTCTTGCACGAGCGGAAGACTAGAAAAAGGCAGAAAGGCATCCCTGGTTCGAGTGCCATGGCTTGACAAATACAGGGTTGGATTTCAGCGCCCCCACACCCCCCTTACTATGGTCATTGTCTCTACACCCTCTGCCCTGGAGAGGTGGCCCTCCCTCCATCGCTATCCCCATTCTGGCCTCCCCATGCTTTGTGGCATGGCACCTCCCACAGGAAGCCCTCCTTGCTCCCACAGAGAAAGCTGTCAGCTGCATGGCTGCCCCTAAGCCTCCGCAGTCTTCTCTTGCCTCCCTCATCAGACCATGAATTCCAAGGGCCACCTTCCATTCAGCCTCAGTGCCCAGCCTAGAGCTTGGCACAAAGCCCAGATGTGGAAGGAATGGATAAGAGACAGGATTTTTTCCTTGCAATCTCTTTCTTTCCTTCTGACTAGAGATACCAGAGTGCCTTCTTGTTTTTTCTTTTCCGGTTCTCTTTTTCAGGCATGCTGTCATTCATTCACTCAACAAATAGTTACTGAGAGCCAGCCATGTGTTAGGTAGGTACTCTGGTACTAACAGGTCACTGCCCTTGGGCAGTTTACTGCTCGGCAAGAGAGGATAATGCATTGTTTATGATAAATATGGCGGGCACCTACCGTGTGCTGCACGATGGCCCAAATTCCGAGGTGGCCAAAGCTTAAAAAAGGCTTGCTAAGGGTTTTTCCCTCTGTCACTGCATTCAGTGATCCCTAGTGCTGCCATGTGACAATCCCCCTTATTCACAAATGGATGCTTAGAGTGTGTAAGAAGCAGCATGCTGGTGTGGAAGGAGTCTAGCTTGGGAATCTAACACGAGTTTGCCACGTGAGCTCTATTTTCTTCCCCTCTGTGTCCTGGTATTCCCATCTGTAAAATGGGGGAGTTGCAACTGATGATCTCTGAGGCTCCGTTGGGGATGAGTGGTCCATAGGGGAGATGGAGCCGGGACAGAGGTCTTTGTTCCCAGCCCCTCGCCCCCTGGTCTGGCAGTGTGAGCAGTGGAGGAAAGGATACTCTTTTTTCTCAGCCGTGAGGTTGGCAGTGAGACAGAGGCATTCACGGTGTGGCACGCACTGTGCTCGCAGCAGCCTTAAGAAGTACAGGTGCTGGGGCGCCTGGCTGGCTCAGTCAGTGGAGCGTGCCACTCTTAATCTTGGGGTTGTGAGTGCAAACCCCATGTTGGGTGTAGAGATTGCTTAAAAATAAAATCTTTTAAAAAAGGAAGTGCAGGTGCTGTTCTGTTTCCTTTTTGCAGATGGAAAAGATGAGAGATGAAATCACCAGCCCAGGGTCCTACAGCTAGTTAGTTGCAGGGCCAGGATTCAGACCCACACAGTCTTGTTTCCCAGCCTGTGCACTTACCTGCTCTACTTGTGGCAGAACTAGCACCTTCGCCCACCCCTCCCTCCCCTACTCTTCCACCGCACCCCAGGCTTTGCCCCGCCCCCCCAACTCTAAGCCCATTCTGCATATTTGCAGGATCTCCAGAGCACTGATCTCTCAGAGGTGTCTTTCCTTCCCCTGGCCTTTTGCTTTTTCCTTTGTTGCAGGCAGGAAGGAGAAGTCTCTTCTCCGCTCTGTCCTAGCTGGATTTGTATTTGGAAATCTGATTTCTAAAAAGGATAAGGGGAATGCAGGGGCTGTCTTTTAGGAACAAGACATTTCTTAAATATTTTATTTATTTATTTGAGAGAGAGAGAGAGTGGGAGAGAAAGCATGAGCAGGAGGAGGGACGAGGGAGAAGCAGACTTTCCGCTGAGCAGGGAGCCTGACATGGGGCTCAATCCCTAGACCCTGAGATCATGACCTGAATGGAAGGCAGACCCTTAACCGCCTGGGCCACCCAGATGCCCTGGAAGTGCATTGATTTTAGAATTAATTTGGGCACCTGTCTTCCTGTCTCTCAAAAGGGGTCTGGAGAACTCTTTCTCTCCCTGGATATATCCCTATTTCAGGAAGACAGATTAAGGAATAGTCCCTAACATGAGACAGTGCTAACAGGCAGAACCAGAGGGGCCTCGGAAAGCATATAGAGTGATTACCTGTCAACTCAGTGTTCCTTCTTAAAACAAATATTTTGTAGTGCTTCCTTTGCTATCCTAAAATGAAATTTAGAAACAAGAAAACCTACCTATATATATAATTTAAAAACTCAATTCAGTGCCCCAATTGTGACAAAAGAGGGAAAGAAAAATGAAGTCATAATAAAATGATGTATTTCATTATGTAAATGCCCAGCCTTGACTACAGCAGAAGACATAATAGTCAGTTGCTAGCGCTTATGCACAGAATCACCATGAACGCAGCAGCTACAAATGTGGACAGCTGTGTTTTTTGGCAATACCAATTCTTCTGGTGGTGTTGCCATCAGTAAACTGATTTTTTGAAATTGTAAACACATCTTGATAAAATTCCAACCAAAACAAAGCATCATCTTTCCTCCTTTCATGTGATGGTTGCATTCCTGGAAAAGTCAGTGTAAATTAAAACGCCAAATTTGTGTCTAAGAGTAAAACAGTTAGGTTCAAGGTTCCAATATTTATAAAGAGAGTTTTCACCAACCTGAGTGTATGATAGGTCATTCCAAAGATACGTGGTCACCGGGCAGCTCTTCGCTGTACTGGACTGGGCTGAGTGCCCCCCATCCCACTCTGCCCCCTAAATGCCATCATTTCTCCCCAGTAACAGAAACTCACAGACTCAATTATCTTTGTTGAGGTCCACTGGAACAAGCAATTTCTCTCTTGGGTCTCTTCCTTTGGGAAGTTCTGTGACTCTGTTAAAAGACAATATCTGCATTTGTTGTGCACCTACTATGAGCATGATCTGGCAGTGGGGAGACAGAAGCATGACCTGCTTTCTGTCTGTGCTGTGAAAGATGAGCCCTACTCCATGGGTGCCGAGCTCCTGGGAGGCTCAGTCCTCAGGTGCAGCCTCCTACCTCTGGTCTCTGTTTGGGATACCCTCTGAATCTTTCCTCATACCTCCAAGCCCAAATCCTGGCTCAGATGCCACCTCCACCCTCCAAGAGGCCAGCCATCCCTGACTGCCCACCCCCCAACACCAGATAGTTCTCTCTCTCTCTGGGCCCCCACTGCCTGCTGTGTGGGGTCCTCTAGGGTCCTTGCCCATGCTTGAATCAGAGCTCCATCTCCAGGCTCCATCTCCCTGCTGGAGGTTGGGATCCCTTGAGGACTAAGACTGGGTTCCCTTATGGGGCTGTGCTTATGGTCAGAGCACTGGTAAGAGATGGTTGAATGCTTGAACCAAGAGAGGCAGCTTAGCCGAGTACCCCTCTCTGTGTACATCTTGTCCTTTTAATTAAGCAAATGGCTTCTTTTCTCCTCTCCCCACTCCCTGGTTCTCATCGGCTCACATGAGATGCTTGCTGTGCAGACGGTGCTGGCTTGCTTGGGGTCTAACGGCCTGCTTGCTCTGACTCAGTGCTTAGACTCGGTACAATTTATTTACTTATGAAGGTTTTATTTATTTATTTGAGAGAGAGAGAGAGAGTGCACACAAGGGGGGAGGGGCAGAAAGAGAGGGAGAAGCCAACTCCCCCAATGAGCAGGGAGACAAGGGGCTCGGTTTCAGGACCCTGAGATCATGACCTTGGCCAAAGGCAGATGCTTAACAGACTGAGCCACCCAGGTGCCCTGACCTGGCATAATTTTATTGAGTCCATTGCACAGACGAGATGAGCTGTGAAAGGTCACACAGCTGGCAAGTGGCAGAGCCTGAGCTGGTGCCCAAGCCACCACTATCCATGTCATCTAAACACTTCCAAGGCTGGGACTTCCTCCTAGAAAGTCATTCATTCATTTAGTGGCTCCTGACTCAGTGTTGGGCACTGTGGCCTCCATGATAGACCAGGCCTCATGGCCCCCTTTGATTTCCCTTAGGGGGCCCTGTCTTCCTAGCCCCGGGCCAGGCATAGAAGGGAGCGTCTGAAGCCCCCAGGCAGGGAGCGGCCATCCTTTCCCAGTAGGTCCTGGAAGAGTGGCTGCTGCCTCTATACTTGTTTAGTTTTTCACTTTTGGTGAAATGTCCACTTTTATCCATTCATTCCCAAGTATTTATTTTGTGCCTGCTATGTGCTCTGGGTCCTGGAGACACAGGAATGAACAAGTTAGACAAAAACCTCTGCCCTCATGAGCGACATTCTAATAAGGGAAGAGAGAATAAGTAAATAAGGAAAATAAACAGCGTGTTGCTGAGGGCGCTGGAGGGTAACGAAGCTGGGGAAGGGGCCAGAGCGTGACTCTGGGGAGTGGGGGGCGGGTATAGGCTGGTGTGTGGAGGGTAGTCAGAATGGTGAGATGACATTTAAGGGGAGACATCAAGGGAGGGAGGGGTGAGTCAAACAGATATCTGGGGAGGAATGTTCCGGAAAGAGAGAACAGCATATTCAGAGGCCTGAGGCAGGGGTGTGCTTGGCAAGGAGGCCTGCAGGGCTAGAGCAAAGTGGAGGAGAGCGGGAGGAGGGAAGGTCAGGAAGGCCCGGTTGCAGGGCGGGGCACCCAGATTCATCCATTTAGTGGCTCCTGACTCAGTGGTAGGCACTGTGGCCTCTGTGGTAGACAGGGCCTGGCGGCCCCCTTGGACTGATCTAGGTACGCAGGTGCTGTACAATGCACTGGGGATTTTGCTTGGTGTGAGAGGGGCCATGGGGTGGGGGGCCGCCCAGAACATCTAACTGTTCCCTGCCAGCAGGGAGCCACTAACTCCAGCAGATTTTCCCTCCTGATAATCTCCTGAACCCGGCTCTGAACCTGGGTATTCATGCCCCTCATCCGCTCTTTCCTGCGCAGGAACCTCCCCCTGGTGGGGTCTCCACACTGTGGCCAGATCAGACCCATGAGCCCCTGCACTGCACAACCCTTTTGTGTCTGGCATGGTCTGTAAGTGGTCAGGCAAGGGCCCGACTCTTTGGAAACCAGACTGGGGGATCTGGGAGGTGGGGATTGGCACTACTGGAAGGTGGACTACCATTTTGCGGTAAGGGAGGCAGCGTGCTGCAGGGGGAGGCCCAGAAGCCCTCTCCCCACCCTCAGTAAGCCCCTCATCTCAGCCCTTGCACCCAGAGGCGCCAACTTTGTTTATTGTTTCTCCCTCGTTCCCTGCGGGCAGAGGAAAAGTCTATTAGTGTGTTTGCAGACTCTGCCAGCTCTGAGCAGATGCAGGGCTGATTTACAAACTGTCACCGCCCTGGCCTCCTCGGGAGACCTGCATGCTGGGCTCAGCCTTGTACCTCCAAGAGCCACCTCCCCCAGGCAGACAGCCGGGCAGAGCCCTCATGCCCCGATTTCCCAAAGGATTTCCCAAAGCGCAGCCCCTTGGCTTGCAGCTGGGAAATTTAAATTAAATGCCACGAAGGAGCCATAACAGCACATCGGGCCAGGTTAACAGTGGAGAAGGAAGTTCTCTCTGTTGACAGGAGCTCATTGGCTTGACACGAATTAGAGAGGTGTCCAGACAAAGTGCAGGGGGTCCTGAACTAAGCACCTGGGGTCCAGGTTTGAGTTCTAGTTAGGCCGCCGAGTGGGTAACTTTGGACAACGGTTTACTGGCCCCTGGGCCTCAGTTTCTAAGCTGTGCGCGAAGCTGCAGGAGAACTTAGAACCCCCCCTAAGCTCTAAAATTCTCTGAATCAAAATT